>NC_058410.1:102203430-102363003 GCF_002201575.2 Neomonachus schauinslandi | reverse complement strand
CTTCCTTCCTTCCTTCCTTCCTTCCTTCCTTCCTTCCTTCCTTCCTTCCTTTCTTCCTTTCTTTCTTTTCTTCCTTTCTTTCTCTCTCTTTCTTTTTTTTGGCATGTAGCTGTCCAGTTTTCCCAATACAATTTGTTGAAACTTTCAACAAGAAAGGCTATAGATTCCCATTATCCTTATCCAAAGCTTTAACAGCTCTTTAAGAATAAATTTCTTTAAGAAAACTGTTCTTCAGTTTCTTGTGTATCTTTGGTTGGTTTCCAGGTCTGGAGTACACGGTCTTACCAATGTCATCCAGTTTATTTTTTGCTTTTCACAGATAGGATTTACTAATTTATTCAAACATCTAAGGCTGAAAGATCTATACTATGGGGAAGTTTTGGGGGTTTTTGGGGGGGGATTTTTTTAAATTTAAATTTTAGGTTGTTAACATACAGTGCAATATTTGTTTCTGGAGTAGAATTCAGTGATTCATCACTTACATACAACACCCAGTGCTCATCTTATCAAGTGCCCTCCTTAACACCCATCACCCATCTAGTCCATCCCTCACCCACCTCCCTCCATCAACCCTCAGTTTGTTCTCTATTGTTAAGAGTCTCTTATGGCTTGTTTCCCTCTCTCTTTTTTTTCTTTTCCCCCTTCCCATATGTTCATCTGTTTTCTTTCTTAAATTTCACATATGAGTGAGATCATATGGTATTTATCTTTCTCTGACTGATTTATTTCATTCAGCATAATAGGTTCATTCTAGCTCTATCCATGTCTTTGCAAATGGCAAGATTTCATTCTTTTTGATGACTGAGTAAAATTCCATTGTATGTGTATACCACATCTTCTTTATCCATTCATCAGTCGATGGACATTTGGGATCTCTCCATAGATTGGTTACTGTTATTAATGCTACTATAAATATCAAGGTGTATTTTACCCTTCAAATCTGTATTTATGTATCTTTTTGTACCTAGTAACACAATTGCTAGATCATAGGGTAGTTCTATTTTTAAGATATTGAGGAATCTCCATACTGTTTTTCAGAGTGGCTGCATCATTTTGCATTCCCACCAACAGTGTAAGAGTGTTCCCTTTTCTCCACATCCTTGCCAACATCTGTTATTTTCTGAGTTGTTAATTTCAGCTATCCTAACAAGTATAAGATGGTATCTCATCATGGCTTTGATTTATATTTCCCTGATGAAGAGTGATGTTGAGCATCTTTTCATGTGTTTGTTAGCCATCTGGATATCTTTTTTTGGAAAAGTGTCTATTGATGTCTTCTGCCCATTTTTTAATTGGGTTATTTGGTTTTTGGGTGTTGAGCTTGATAAGTTCTTTGTAGATTTTGGATAGTAACCTTTTATCTGATAAATCGTTTGCAAATATCTTCTCCCATTCCATAGGCTACCTTTTAGTTTAGTTTTCTTTTTTTAACTGATGGATTCTGCCAAGAATTTCTTTTTTTTTTTTTCTTTTTTTTAATTATTATGTTATGTTAATCACCATATATTACATCATTAGTTTTTGATGTAGTGTTCCATGATTCATTGTTTGGGAATAACACCCAGTGCTCCATGCAGAATGTGCCCTCTTTAATACCCATCACCAGGCTAACCCATCCCCCCTGTCCCCTCTAGAACCCTCAGTTTGTTTTTCAGAGTCCATAGTCTCTCATGGTTCATCTCCCCCTCCCATTTCCCCCATTCATACTTCCCCTCCTGCTATCTTCTTCTTTTTTTTTTTTTTAACATATAATGTATTATTTGTTTCAGAGGTACAGATCTGAGATTCAACAGTCTTGCACAATTCACAGCCCTCAACACAGCACATACCCTACCCAATTTCTATCAACAGGCACCCCATCCCTCCGCCTCCCACCACTCCAGCAACCCTCAGTTTGTTTCCTGAGATTAAGAATTCCTCATACCAGTGAGGTCATATGATACATGTCCTTCTCTGATTGACTTATTTCACTCAGCATAACACCCTCCAGTTCCATCCACGTCATTGCAAATGGCAAGATTTCATTCCTTTAGATGGCTGCATAATATTCCATTGTATATATATACCACTTCTTCTTTATCCATTCATCTGTCGGTGGACATCTTGGCTCTTTCCACAGTTTGGCTATTGTGGACATTGCTGCTATAAACATCGGGGTGCATGGTACCCTTTCGGATCCCTACATTTGTATCTTTGGGATAAATACCCAGTAGTGCAATTGCTGGATCATAGGGTAGCTCTATTTTCAACTTTTTGAGGAACCTCCATACTGTTTTCCGGAGTGGCTGCACCAGCTTGCCTTCCCACCAACAGTGTAGGAGGGTTCCCATTTCTCTGTATCCCCGCCAAAATCTGTTGTTTCCTGACTTGTTAATTTTAGCTATTCTGACTGGTGTGAGGTGATATCCCATTGAGGTTTTGATTTGGATTTCCCTGATGCCAAGTGATGTTGAGCACTTTTTCATGTGTCTGTTGGTCATTTGGAATCTTCTTTGGAAAAATGTCTGTTCATGTCTTCTGACCATTTCTTGATTGGATCCTTTGTTCTTTGGGTGTTGAGTTTAAAAACTTCTTTATAGATTCTGGATACTAGCCTTTTATCTGATATGTCATTTGCAAATATCTTCTCCCATTCTGTCAGTTGTCTTTTGGTTTTGTTGACTGTTTCTTTTGCTGTGCAAAAGCTTTTTATCTTGATGAGGTCCCAATAGTTCATTTTTGCCCTTGCTTCCCTTGCCTTTGGCGATGTTTCTAGGAGGAAGTTGCTGCGGCTGAGGTCGAAGAGGTTGCTGCCTGTGTTCTCCTCTAGGATCTTGATGGACTCCTGTCTCACATTGAGGTCTTTCAACCATTTGGAGTCTATTTTTGTGTGTGGTGTAAGGAAATGGTCCAGTTTCATTCTTCTGCACGTGGCTGTCCAATTTTCGCAACACCATTTGTTGAAGAGACTGTCTTTTTTCCATTGGACATTTGATTTCTTTTTGTTGTCTGATTGCTGTGGCTAGGACTTCTAATACTACGTTAAATAGCAGTGGTGATAGTGGACATCCCTGCCATGTTCCTGACCTTAGGGGGGAAGCTCTCAGTTTTTCCCCATTGAGAATGATATTCACTGTGGGTTTTTCATAGGTGGCTTTTATGATATTGAGGTATGTACCCTCTATCCCTGTACTTTGAAGACTTTTGATCAAGAAAGTATGCTGTACTTTGTCAAAAGCTTTTTCTGTATCTATTGAGAGGATCATATGGTTCTTGTTCTTTCTTTTATTAATGTATTGTATCACATTGATTGATTTGTGGATGTTGAACCAACCTTGCAGCCCAGGGATAAATCCCACTTGGTCATGGTGAATAATCCTTTTAATGTACTGTTGGATCCTATTGGCTAGTATTTTGGTGAGAATTTTTGCATCCATGTTCATCAAGGATATCGGTCTGTAATTCTCCATTTTGATGGGGTCTTTGTCTGGTTTTGGGATCAAGGTAATGCTGGCCTCATAAAATGAGTTTGGAAGTTTTCCTTCCATTTCTATTTTTTGGAACAGTTTCAGAAGAATAGGTATTAATTCTTCTTGAAATGTTTGGTAGAATTCCCCTGGGAAGCCATCTGGCCCTGGGCTCTTGTTTGTTGGGAGATTTTTGTTGACTGCTTCAATTTCCTTAGTGGTTATAGGTCTGTTCAGGTTTTCTGTTTCTTCCTGGTTCAGTTTTGGTAGTTGATACATCTCTAGGAATGCATCCATTTCTTCCAGATTATCTAATTTGCTGGCAAAAGATGCTCATAATATGTTCTTATAATTGTTTGTATTTCTTTGGTGTTGGTTGTGATCTCTCCTCTTTCATCTATGATTTTGTTTATTTGGTTCATTTCTCTTCTCATTTTGATAAGTCTGGCCAGGAGTTTATCAATCTTGTTAATTCTTTCAGAGAACCAGCTCCTCATTTCATTGATCTGTTCTACTCTTCTTTTGGTTTCTATTTCACTGATTTTTGTTCTGATCTTTACTATTTCTCTTCTCCTGCTGGGTTTAGGCTTTATTTGCTGTTCTTTCTCCAGCTCCTTTAGGTGTAGGGTTAGGTTGTGTACTTGAGACCTTTCTTGTTTCTTGAGAAAGGCTTGTATTGCTATATACTTTCCTCTTAGGACTGCCTTTGCTGCATCCCAAAGATTTTGAACAGTTGTGTTTTCATTTTCATTGGTTTCCATGAATTTTTTTTAACTCTTCTTTAATCTCCTGGTTGACCCATTCATTCTTTAGTTGGATGATCTTTAGTCTCCATGTATTTGAGTTCTTTCTGACTTTCCTCTTGTGATTGAGTTCTAGTTTCAAAGCATTGTGGACTGAAAATAGGCAGGGAATGATCCCAAACTTTTGGTACCAGTTGAGACCTGATTTGTGACCTTGGATGTGATCTATTGTGGAAAATGTTCCATGGGCACTAGAGAAGAATGTGTATTCTGTTGCTTTGGGATGGAATGTTCTGAATATATCTGCAAAGTCCATTTGGTCCAGTGTGTCATTTAAAGTCTTTATTTCCTTGTTGATCTTTTGCTTAGATGATCTGTCCATTTCAGTGAGGGGGGGTATTAAAGTCCCCCACTATTATTGTATTGTTGTTGATGTGTTTCTTTGCTTTTGTTATTAATTGGCTTATATAATTGGCTGCTCCCATATTAGGGGCATAGATATTTAGAATTGTTAGATCTTCTTGTTGGATAGACACCTTTAAGTAGGATATAGTGTCCTTCCTCATCTCTTATTACAGTCTTTGGTTTAAAATCTAATTTGTCTGATATAAGGATTGCTACCCCAGCTCTCTTTTGGTGTCCGTTAGCATGGTAAATGGTTTTCCACCCCTTCACTTTCAATCTGGGGGTGTCTTTTGGTCTAAAATGAGTCTCTTGCAGACAGCATATCACTGGGTCTTGATTTTTTATCCAATTTGATAGCCTATGTCTTTTGATTGGGCATTCAGCCCATTTACATTCAGGGTAACTATTGAAAGATAGGAATTTAGTACCATTGTATTGCTTGTAAGGTGACTGTTACTGTATGTTGTCTGTGTTCCTTTCTGGTTTATGTTGCTTTTAGGCTCTCTCTTTGCTTAGAGGACCCCTTTCAATATTTCTTGTAGGGCTGATTTTGTGTTTGCAAATTCCTCTAGTTTTTGTTTGTCCTGGAAGCTTTTTATCTCTCCTTCTATTTGCAATTACAGCCTCGCTGGATATAGTATTCTTGGCTGCATATTTTTCTCATTTAGTGCTCTGAATATATCATGCCAGACTTTTCTGGCCTGCCAGGTCTCTGTGGATAGGTCTGTTGCCAATCTAATGTTTCTACCATTGTAGGTTACAGATCTCTTCTCCTGAGCTGCTTTCAGGATTTTCTCTTTTCTCTGAGATTCGTAAGTTTTACTATTAGATGTTGGGATGTTGACCTATTTTTATTGATTTTGAGAGGTGTTCTCTGTGCCTCCTTGATTTTGATGCCTGTTTCCTTCACCCAATTAGGGAAGTTCTCTGCTATAATTTGCTCCAATATACCTTCTGCTCCTCTCTCTCTTTCTTCTTTTTCTGGGATCCCAATTATTCTAATGTTTTGTCTTATGGTATCGTTTATCTCTTGAATTCTGCTCTCGTGATGCAGTAGTTGTTTATCTCTCTTTTTCTCAGCTTCTTTATTTTCCATCATTTAGTCTTCTATATCACTGATTCCCTCTTCTGCCTCATTTATCCTAGCGGTTAGAACCCCCATTTTTGATTGCACCTCATTAATAGCCTTTTTGATTACGACTTGGTTAGATTTTAGTTCTTTTATTTCTCTAGAAAGGGTTTCTCTAATAACTTCCATGCTTTTCTCAAGCCCAGCTAGTATCTTTAAAGTGATGATTCTGAACTCTAGATCTGACATCGTACTAATGTCCATATTGAGTAGGTCCCTGGCAGTCGGTACTACCTCTTGTTCTTTTTGTTGAGGTGATTTTTTCCATCTTGTCATTTTTTCCAAATGATAATAGATTAATGAGAGAACAAAATGCTAACAGGGTAACAACATTCCCAGAAAATATACTCTAAACAAATCAGAAAAGACCTGAAGCTGTGGGAAAAGAAAGGGAAAGAGAGATAAAAGAAAAAGAAAAAAAAAAAGAAAAAGAAAAAGATAAAAACAAACAAAAACAGAACAAAACAAAACAAAAAAAAACAGAATGTGATCAAATATGATTAGGCTGGTATATAGATCAGTGCCACACACTAGATTTTGGTTGTATTTTGGTCTGTTAGAAGAAAGTGTCTCCCAAAATTTTAAAGAAAGAAAAAACTTATATATGTACAAAAATAAGGGTTGATATGATGAAGGGATGGGATATGACTGTAAAGATGGAAATTATAAAAAATTTTATAAAAGGAATTGATAAGAAGTTGTTTGAAAAAAGAAAGAGGATTTAAAAAAAAAAAGAAAAAAAAAAAGGGAGAGTATGTGATCAGCCAGGGGAATAGAAAAAACCATACACTAGAGATTTAGGGTATATTTTGATCTGTTAGAAGAAACTATCTCAAAATTTTAAAGAGAGAATAACATATATATATGCCAAAAATATGGGTAACTACTATGAAGGGATAGAATATGACTCTAAAAATGAAAAATAAAAATGTTTTTTAAAAAAGGGATTGATAAGATGTTCGTTGAAAAGGGGAAAAAGAAAAATTAAAAAAAAAAAGACAGTTAAAAAAATTAACTTTGAAATACTAAAGAATCATGGTAAAAATGCCATGAATTTTATGTGCATTATTCCCCTAGCCCTGGAGTTCTGCCGTTCTCATTGATCAGTAAACTTGGTCTTGGCTGGCTGTTCTTGCTGATCTTCTGGGGGAGGGGCCTGTTGCCATGGTTTCCAAAAGCCTTTGCCGGAGGCGGAATTGCCCCGCCCTTGCCCCCTGCCGGCTAAGTAATCTGCTCGGGTTTGCTCTCCAGATCTTTTGTTCCCTGTGAGCTTTCCGTACAGCTTTGGAGGTGGAGAGTGAAAATGGCGGCCTCCCAATCTCCGCCCTGGAGGAGCCGAGAACTTGGGGCCCCGCTCCTCAGTGAGCCCCCAGAGAAAAGCCGTCAGTCACTCCCGTCTCCCCGGTCTCCGGCCTCACTCCGTGCTCACCCGGCCTGTGACCGAGCGTTTCTATCTCTGGCACCAGACGCCGGGTGGAGTCTCCAAACCCAGCAGATCCCTGCGGCGCACTCCCGCGCGGCTCCTCCCGGGGGAGGAAGGTGAGTCTCCCCGGATCTGCCGCTTGTTGGGTCCCTGCTGGAGGAGCAGGGGCCCGACTGTGCCGCGGATCACGGTTTATGGCAACCCCGAGCTGAGAGCCCGCGCCTGGGCTCCGCCTCTGCAGCCAGCTTCCCTGCTCCGATACCTGGGAGCTCTGCCACACTCAGGCATCCCCGGTCTTTCTGTGACCCCGAGGGTCCTGAGACCACACTGTCCCGGAGGGTTCCACCCCCCACTTAGCCACCAGAGTGACGTCCCTCAGCGGAGCAGACTTTTAAAAGTTCCGATTTTGTGCTCCGCGGCTCTATCACTTGCCAGAAGCGGCTGACGGAGGCCCCTCCCCCGCCGTCTATCCTCCCGAATATCGCCTCGGATTCACTTCTCCGCACGTCCTACCTTCCAGAAAGTGGTCGCTTTTCTGATGAGAGAGTTGTTGCTCTTCTTTTCTTCAATCTCCTGTTGGGTTTGTAGGTGTTCAGAATGGTTTGATCCCTATCCAGCTGAATTCCTGAGAGGAGACGAAATCCAGGTCTCCTACTCCTCCACCATCTTGCTCCACCCCCCCCCAAAAAGCCAATTGTTAATGTCTGAATTGTGTTCCCCAAAATTCATATGTTGAAGTTTTACCCCCCAGTATGACTGTTTTGGAGACAGGGCCTCAAGAGGTAATTAGTAAAATGAAGTCATAAGGGTAGGGCTCCAATCCCATAGGACTGGTGTCCCTATAAGAAGAAAAAGAGGTTCCATTGAGATACTTCTCAATCTTTGTTCCCCCTCTCTCTCCTTTTCTCTCTCCCCAACCCCCTTTTCTCTCTGCATGAGCACTGAAGAAAGGTCATATAAGGACACACTTACAAGGGAGCTAGCTGTCTACAAGCCAGAAAAAAAGGTGTTTCACCAGAAAACAATCTGTTACCTTAATCTTGGATTTCTATTCTCCAAAACTGTGAGAAAATAAACTTCTGTTGTTTAAACCACTCAGTCTGTGGTATTAAGTTATGCCAGGCTGAGAAGACTAATAAACCAAACTTTAAAATAAATATATGCTTTTAATTTAATCCCCTTCTTCCTACTTTCTTTGTATTTGGAAAAAAAAAAAGCTGTACTTTTCTCAATTCTTGATTTAGGCATTTTAGTCATTGAGTTTTAGCTTTCTTCTCTTAAATATAAATTAAAAGTTTCAAATTCCTATCCATGTAGATAATAGCTGAATATTATAGGTTTTGACATCATCTTTCCTTTGTCTTTCAGTTTTGATTTACACAGTGATTTTGTATTTAGTTTATTTGTTTGCTTATTTGTTTTTAAATAATTGTTTCTTAACTGTGTAATATTTGAGAACTTTCTTGTTATTCTCTTATAATTGATTTCTAGCTTAATTTTTCAGTGTTCAGAAGAATATGCTATATATGAGTTCAATCCACGGAAATTTGTTGAGACTCACTTTGTAGGGCAACAGTGGTCAATTTTGGTAACTATTGCATGTACACTTGGAAAAAAAGTGCATTTTGTACTTCTAAGAGAGAGTTCTACATATGACTAAGTTTTAGTTGTGCTCAACTATTCAAATTTTCTTGATTTTTTGGAGGCTTTTCAGATAAGTTATTAAGGCTAGTATATTTAAATCTCTTGATATCATATGGCTTTGTGTTTATTTCTCCTTTTAGTTCTATAAGTATTTCTTTTTATTTTGAAGCTATGTTAGTAAGTACCTACATATTTAGAAATGGTGTATTTTTCTGCTGCATTGTCACTTTCATCATATCTGACATGATCATTCATAATATTTGTCTTAAGGTCTACTACTAATGTTGCTACATCAGGCTAATTTTGTTTGTTTTTTCCATCTATATACTCTCAAACATTCCACATATTTTAGATGACAGCTATTATTTTTTTAAACCTCATCTTGGAATCTTTGTCTTTTCGTTAGCATATTTATATTATTGACATGTGGTTTAATTATTTGATGTTTCACTTTACCGCCTTCAGCTTTCATTTGTCCTAACTATCCTATGTATTTATTCTCTCTTTCTTTGTCCTTTTTTGGTTAAGTAACATTTTTCAAAAGATTTTTATTCATTCATTTTAGAGAGAGAGTGAGTGGGGCGGGGCAGAGGGAGAGGGAGAAAGAACCTGAAGCAGACTCTGCACTGAGCACAAAGCCTGATGCACGTTCTTGATCACACAACTGCAAGATCCTGACCTGAGCCAAAACTAGGAGTTGGATGCTTAACCCACTGAGCCACCCAGGCACCCAATTTTGTTGTTGTTTTTGTTATTGTTACTTTTGCTCTGTTAATAGCTTGTGATACATTATTTTACTATTTTGCAATAGTTAACCTGAAGATGATTATAGTTATCTTTTCCTTAAAGATTAAATTAAGGTAACTGACATTTGCCAATCACCAAACAAAGCTAAAAACTTAAAACATTAATTCAATTTATCCCTCCAGGTTTTTGTCCTATTTTTGTCAAGTATTTTAATTCCCTATAAGCTTAAGCACTGTAAGATATTATATTATTGTTTCATATAATCAGTATTCATTTAGAGTTGCCCAAGTGTTTTTCCTAGATGTTGCTCCTTGTTCTTTTCTTTTCTTTTCTTTTTTTAAAGATTTTATTTATTTATTTGAGAGAGAGAATGAGATAGAGAGAGCATGAGAGGGGGGAGGGTCAGAGGGAGAAGCAGACCCCCCGCTGAGCAGGGAGCCCAATGCGGGACCCGATCCCGGGTCTCCAGGATCATGACCTGAGCCGAAGGCAGTCGCTTAACCAACTGAGCCACCCAGGCGCCCTCCTTGTTCTTTTCTACATCTTTTCTATCTGGAATGATTTTTCATCTGTCTCCTTTATTTCCTTTAATACTAGTATACTACTGCCAAATTCTCTTAGATTTTATTTGTCTCAGAAGTGTCTTTCATTCACCTTAATTTTCAAAGTGACAATAACCAAGAAATTTCCAAAACAGACTAAAGCCCTTCAGCTACAGATAAAAGAAACATTAAAAACCTGAGTATAATAAATATAAATAAAAACACATCTAGGCATCAAAATTGGATTGCTGAAAACCAAAACTAAACTTGCTTCTGCCTTCTTCTTTTACTCTCTATTTCTGACACTCAAATTAAATGTACGTTATGCCTTTTGCTATTTTCTGTATGTCTTTAATGAACTTTTTCATGTTTTTAATTTCGTAGTCCTTTTGTCCTTCAGTTTAAACATGTGGTTCTGACCTGTCTACCAGTTCCTAAATTTTGTCTTCAGTTTGTCTAATCTCTCTTAAACCTATTTGGAGAATTTTCAAATTACTGTCATTTTAATTTTAATTTCTAGAATTTCCATTTCAGTATTTTTACAGTTTTAAATTATGTGCCAAATTTCTTTATCTGGTCATTTAAATTTCTGAACCTATTAATCAACTTATTTTGAAGCCCATGTCTGATGATTACAGTGTGCTTTCTATCCTGTGTTTTTATTCTGTTTTTCCTTTTGCTGTTTTTTTTTTTTTTTTTTTTTTTGTAAGTTGTTTTCTTTCTGTATGCTGGTGACACTGTGAATGAAAAATTTTAGAAATAATTCAAGGCTTTAAATAATATAGTTTTTCACAAAGATTTACATTTGATTTTAGAAGGAAGTCTATTTGGGGACAATCACCTTATTTCAGTCATGAGTGAGGTCATTCAAAGATAAATTTCTTTTGAGGAATGATTTGTTCTGTCCTCTTGGTGAACCCTAAACTTTAATTTTTGTTTTCCCTTGCCCTTAAGGCTGCCAAAAGTTATGCTCCATTTCCTAGTTCTTTGTTTTGTCTTTTACTTTTGAAATTGGCAATCACCTTAAGGGGAAAACATTATTATACATGCTCATCTTACTCACTTATCTTCCTTCTTCAAAATCTTGAACATATAAATTCTTACAGTCTTTGTTGCTCTCTAATACCTAAAGCCAGGTGGTTTCCCCCCATTATTTATTTATATTTTATTCAGATTTTCTAGTTATTCAGAGTAATCATAAAACAAGTCAGTCATTCAGGGAAACTGGTCTCCAATATCTGTGTTTTTAGCCAAATACTCTAGATGTTTCTGACTTAGAATTATCATTAAACCAATATATAAAACATTAAGTTCCATTTTTTAAATTTTGCATATGAAAATGGGAAATGGATTAGGTGTTGGCTTGAAGTTTGGAATATTAGTAAAAGGAACTAAATGTGTTGGCAAGATTGTGGTTGAGGAATTTAATCAACATTTAGCATGATAGCAAAAAGTGTACACACTCACACACATACACATCACATTTAAGCCAATGTGAATCTTTTAAGGTAAAAATTGTTCTCTTTTACAGATAAGGAAACTGAAATTCAGGTAGAATAAATAATGTGTCAAACAGAATTCACTTTTTTGATGATTTTATACATTTATGCATATATATTCTAATTTACCATCATATGTTCATTTTATTCAGACAAAAATCCATGAAAATGTGTAACATATTTTAGAAAGCTTTTTTTATTATATATTTATTTATTTTTAAAATATTTATTTATTTGTCAGAGAGAGAGAGAGAGAGCACAGGCAGGAGGAGTGGCAGGCAGAAGGAGAAACAGTGTCCCCACTGAGCAAGGAGCCTGATGTGGGACTTGATCCTAGGACCCTGGGATCATGACTTGAGCTGAAGGCAGATGCTTAACCAACTGCACCATCCAGGTGTCCCTAGAAAGCTTTTAAAATGTTTTTTAAGGGTATTTTTTTTCTAGTAGATTTAATTCTTTAAATAATGTTTAAATTATCTAGAAAATTTATTTATGTAAAACAGGTAATTCTATAATGTAGGAAACTAAAAGAAATAACCCTGGATGGCAATGTTTACAAAAAATGTACTTGTTGAAAAAAAAATGATGCAAAATAAATCCATCTTTCCTTTTCCATGGTAACTCAGATGCTGTTATAAATTTAGTATCCTTACTTGTTTATACAATTTAGCTCTTGCAAAGTGATATTTTTTCAATTCTTTTATAAATCACATTTGCCTTGGAGATATTTAAAACACACACACACACAAGAACAACACAACCAACTAGTGATATAATTCTGTAATTTACACACATTTGTTTTACCATGATCAAATCTCATTTTTTATTAAGGGGAAATACCTAGTGAATTTTATGCTGTGGTGGCTCATGATTAAATAAGTTAGCTTTACTATATTCAAAGTCATCATAGATAATATAAGAAATATTGGATACTGCTTAAAAGTTCAAGAGTCACCAGCTTTTTTGAATTCTTTTTGTGAGTTTAACATATTTGGCTATTATGAATTTTGTTCTCTTTTTGGGTGAAAAATATTAACAGTACATGCAAAATACAGTCCTCATTGATTTTCCTTCTGGCCCATGGCATATCGCAGGAAAAGAGCCAATTTCAATAAAATAAATAAAATTGCTTTTTATAACACTTTATAAAATGTTTCTCTGTACACATTATTTACATCTCAAGGAAATTCTGAAACATAGCTATTATTATTTGAGTTTAAAAGTTGAAGAAATTGAAGTTAGAGAGGTTTAATATGCTGTCCAAGTTTTTAAAATTTGTATGTTTTTGGATAAAGTTCAGCATGTTTTGATAATACAGAACAGAACGTAAAAAAGTGTGGTATAAAACTTACTAGACTCAGCCAATGACAATACAAAATGTTAATTCAGCATATCCAGGGCAACATATAAAGGTCAGAAAAATTACTGTGGAGAATCAGGTAAGGTAACAATGAGAGAACTGTGGAATGATTGCATTCTTGTAACCAAGTGAGTCGGATGAGCCAAAAAGACATTTGGAGCCTGAGCAATAGAACAGAGCCCATCTGGCTGCTAAGGCCTTTCCATGGCTTCCATTCCTGTGTAAGCCTAACCAGTAAAACTCAGAATCCTTAATAGCTAGACAATATTTGAGTAAGTAGATAACAGTCCCTATCTTTTTGTTTGTTTGCTTGTTTCACCCATTCAACACATATTTGTTAAAAGCCTCTCTTGTATCAGGCACTACTCTAGATAATGGGGATATAGCAATGAACAAAACAGAAAAATTCCTGTCTTTGTGGAGCATACATTCTCAACAGAGCAATTAAATCATAAAGTCTGTAAGGAGTTAGTATGTACAATGGAGGCAAAAGTAGAGCAGGGAAAAATGGGCATGGAGATGTGTGAATGGGTGACACAGCTTGAAACAGTTAAACTAACCTGCACTGCGAGGGTTTACTCTGAAGGAGATGAATCCTCTCGCTCTCTGGGGAAGAGCATTTCAGGCTGCGTGCCAAACCATGATGTGGAAGTGTGCCTATTGTGTTGTAGGGAGAGCAAGGAGGTCAAAGTAGCTTGAGACAGAGGTGGGGGAGGACAGCACCTGAACTTAAACATGTCACTGGGCAGCCAAGCCTGCTGGCCCTTTCCATTTACTGAGTGAAAGGGTGAATCTGTGGCAGCTTTTGAGAAGATGAGTAGCATAATTTTACTGATAAACTAACAGTGTCATATTAGCTGCTGTTTTGAGAATTGCCTAGGAAAGTAAGGATAGAAAAAGGGGAAAGAAGTTAGAAGGCTTTGGCAAAAATCTGCGTAAGAGATACCTGTGGCTTGGATGAGGATAATTGCAATAATGTTTATGAGAAGTGGTCATAGTCTAGATACATTTATGATAATAGACCAATGAAATGGATTTTTGGACTATTATTTCTTAAAACATTTACATTCCATTTTTTGTTAAATCACTTGCATACATATTAAGGATGGTTGCATATTTTAATTTCTGTGTCAAATGGTGGTATTGTGGGTAATCTGTGAAGAACTTGTGAGATAAACTTTTGTGGTTATTTAAAGGTTAATGGAGGGCTTTTAAGAGAGATTGCAGAGTGGGTGCCTGGGTGGCTCAGTCGTTAAGCGTCTGCCTTCGGCTCAGGTCATGATCCCAGAGTCCTGGGGTCGAGCCCCACATCAGGCTCCCTGCTCAGTGGGAAGCCTGCTTCTCCCTCTCCCACTCCCCCTGCTTGTGTTCCCTCTCTCCTCGTCTCTCTCTCTGTCAAATAAATAAATAAAATCTTAAAAAAAAAAAAGAAAAGAGAGATTGCAGAGGATCCACTATGATATGAATAAAGGCATAAAGCCATCAGTCTGTGATAATTCTATCTATTTTCTGATTATGGGTAGTGTGTTTATAAAATATAGAAATGGAAGGATGTGGGAGTAGTCAATAGAAACAATGGATTATGGATTATGAGGCCAAAGCCTCTATGCCCATCTGAAAATTGTTCATTAATATTATGTCCTCCCTTCCCCTATGCTCCTCTGTGTCTTGTTTCTTAAATTCATCATATCAGTGAGATCATATGATACTTGTCTTTCTCTGATTGACTTATTTTGCTTAGCATAATACCCTCTAGTTCTATCCACACTGTTGCAAATGGCAAGATTTCATGGGGCTTTTTGATGGCTGCATAATATTCCTCTGTGTGTGTGTGTGTGTGTGTGTGTGTGTGTGTGTGTGTGTGTGTATACACACCACATCTTCTTCATCCATTCATCTGTTGATGGACATCTTGGCTCTTTCCATAGTTTGGCTATTGTGACATTACTGCTATAAACATTGGGGTGCATGTACCCCTTTGGATCACTACATTTGTATCTTTGTGGTAAATACCCAATAGTGCAATTGTTGGGTCATAGGGTAGCTCTATTTTCAACTTTTTGAGGAACCTCCTTATGAGGAATCATAAATAATGATTGATAATATCAAAAATAATTATCATAAATTATCATAACCACAAAGTTATCTACAAGTGGCTGCACCAGCTTGCATTCCCACCAACAGTGTAAGAGGGTTCCCCTTTCTCCACATCCTCGCCAACACTATGGCTTTTTGTAGTTTATTCCAGTTTTCCATAATCATGGGAAATTGGATAAAAAAACAAACAAAAAACAATGAGATGTTCAACTCCATTTTGTCATTTTAAAGTAAACATTTTTTTTTCTGAATTAATCTTGGTATGGTCATAAAATTACTTGATATTTAAAAAGGTTATGTAATATAGGAAAAATGCAATGCTTGATAAGCTCCTCTGGATTAATAGAAATCTTTATATTGAACAACTGTGTCTATGACTTTCCATGAGGTTCCAATGGTGTCAAAACCAAGGAGTGGGTTGGGAGGGAATGCTTCTTCTTGCACATAATTTCCATCATCCCCTCCCACCCCAAGCACTAAAATGTAATCTATAAGCTTAGTAAAAACAGCTTGTCTGCTGTGCAAATATAACTTCAAAAAATGTTCCTTCTCCCAGCTTTCTAAACTAATTGCCTCTCCAGCCTCCTTCTATATAGATTAGACTTCCAATAATCCTAACTTGCTATAATTCTTCTGATTTGGAAAGAATATGTCTTCGAGCTGGTCCATGACCATCTTTATTATAGGGATTTGGGGAGACTTGTCTCAGATGTTTCTTAAAAGCAATTTACAAGTGGCCTTTGATTGTTACTTCCAACAGAGGAGACCGGGTATTTCCTGCTTTAAATTAATAAGAGAAAAGGTCAGATTTGCTGTTTCAAGCTTCCCTTCTCTTCTTCTGCTTCTTTTAGAACTTTATTATCAACCATAAAGATAAAGAAAAGTACTGTAGTCTGATGACAGAAGTCTGTGTAAAATCTCCACACTTTTTTTTCTGCCTGCTGAACTCTAAAGTTTAGCTCTATATTATTTAAAACCAGATGTTTCCTCTACCCTTTTTTGTAGGTGTTTTCTAGAGAACCTGATATTTTGTTCAAAACATTTCTTTCACTTTTGTACAAAACATAGAAACATTTGAGAGCCCGAATGCCTCTATTTGACAATATTATACTAACTATAAATTATTCTCTGCCCTTGTGCTAGGCATCAGAGGTTATTAATATTTAAGAAATTATTTAACATCAAAGTTTGAATAAAAGAAAATATCTTAAGGCAAAGATTCATAGAGTAAATAAGGGATACGGCATATAGGGTAGGGGAAATCACAGGAGAAGAGTTGAATTTTCAGAGTTCAGTTTTAAATTGGCCCTAAGACCTGAGTTATCTACAAGGCAATTTCTTCATGTCAAACTCAGTGGAGGCCAAAGCCCACTCTTAATAGGAAATTTTTTTTTTATTAGTCTCATGGAGCAATAATTGATATCTGTCATTGTATGAGGTAAATTATGCAACGATACTTTGATTTACAAATGTTGGAAAATGATTACCACAATAGTTTCAGCCAACACCCATCTCTTCATATAGATACAACAAAAAGAAAGGAAAGAAAAAAGAAAAAAGTTCTCCTTGTGATGAGAACTCTTTTTTTTTTTTTTAAAGATTTTATTTATTTATTTGAGACAGAGAGAATGAGAGAGAGAGAGCACATGAGAGGGGGGAGGGTCAGAGGGAGAAGCAGACCCCCTGCTGAGCAGGGAGCCCGATGCAGGACTCGATCCAGGGACTCCAGGATCATGACCTGAACTGAAGGCAGTCGCTTAACCAACTGAGCCACCCAGGCGCCCTGTGATGAGAACTCTTAGGATTTACTCTCTTGACAACTTTTCTATGTATCATATAGCAACTATAGCTACAGTCATCATGCTGGACGTCACATCCCTAGTACAGCTGACCCTTGAACAGCATGGGTTTGAACTGTGGAAGTCCACTTACAGAAGGAGTTTTTTTATTGACAGTCCAGCTCTGTAAATCTATTCTCTTCCTTATGTTTTCTTAATGACATTTTCTTCTCTCTAGCTTACTCTATTGTAAGAATACAGTATGTAATACATATACCATACAAAATATGTGTTAATTGACTATATTATCAGTAAAACTTCTGGTGAACAATAGGCTATTAATAGTTAGGTTTTTTGGGAGTTAAAAGTTATATGCAGATGTTTGTGTGGGGGGTTGACACTCCTAACCCCCACGTTGTTCAAGGGTCAACTGTACTTATTTATCTTATAAATGGACATTTATACCTTTTGACCACCTTCCTCCATTTCCCTGTCCCCCCACCCTCTGCCTTTGGTAACCACAAGTCTGATCTCTTTTTCTATGAGGTTTTTTTTTTTTTTTTTTGCATTCTATATGTAAGTGAAATCATACAGTATTTGTCTTTTCTCTGTCTGACTTATGTCACTTAGCATAATGCCTTCAAGGTCTATCAATGTTGTAGCAGCATGGTAGAATTTCCTTGAGGAACCTATTTTTGATGGTCACCTAAAATTTATAATTTTGTTTTATAATTCTGTGATTTCTCCTCCTGGAGGAACAATCTATGTTCCCTTTATCATATCCATAGAAGAGACTGGGGTCAGTTCTGACCCTGCATTGCATCTCATACATATGCTTTGAGAATATTAAATAGTTACCTTCTACAGAACATAAAAAAAAAGTTAACGCCTGCCACTTTAGTCAAAGAAACACAAACCATAGCAGTAGCTAGAATTTTATATTCCAGATGGTGATGAATCATTGATGGAACCCCTGGGGTCTAATTGTACAACTTTCCTAGATACCTATAAAACATCAATTATGCAAAACAAGTGTTTTCTCTTAATTGTTTCTCCCAGGAATTTTTAATATAAATAGAAACATTATAAAACAAGCTTTGTTTTGAATCTAAAAACTCTTTAATTGTGGCTAAATATTTGTATCTGTATCTATATAACTCTCCTCTCTCTCTTTCTTATAGACTATTTGGAATGCTGCTATAGAACTATTCAGCAAAATTGAAAATTTTGTAGCCTTAGGTTTCTACATTGTAATATTGAAAAAAATTATTACCAATTGTATTTATCTAGGTTATGCAATCTAGGACAAATTTAATGCTTTATAAGTTCTGCATATATATTTTATTTCATACAATGTTAGAATAAAATAATTCCTACTTGTATCAAAAGCTGTTATGATAGTCTCTTCTATATCATATCTCCTAGTGTTTCCCTGACAAAACATCATAATGAAACATTTTAACTTTGTAGACAGTGAGAGCAAAAGCGTCAAAATTGGAATCAAAAGATCTCTAAGCCCTAATAAAATATGCACACCATCCAAACTCTACATTAATTTCTTCTCTCCTCCTGTTACAGTGGAGGAAGTAACGCTGCCATTTAAGTTCAAGTTTTACAAGAAGACATTCAGGAGGCATTCAGTAAACATTATTTAGATAGATAAATTATTAGGTAAATGAATGAGTGAATGAGTGAATGAATATTCTTTTATTTTAAAGAAACTTACATTATCAACTGTCCCTTAACTCTCTTGTAAGTCCATCCCTCTGTTTCTTTTTGCTCCCTTCCATTAGCATTTGTTGAATCTTTAAGATTCTAAGAGGGAAGGAAAATCAAAACCATACCAAAACAAAACGATCTTTTGTCCATGTACACATCTGTTAACAGCTCTCTTTCTTCTCCATCAAAATGAAAATTCTCAAGTGTTTTCCATGTTCTTACATTTGACTCACTTCCCAGACTATACCAATATGGTTCCTGTCCTCAATTCTCTGTTGAAGGCATTTTTCCAAAGGTTGACAATATATAACCAAATAACAAATACAGCCAAATTAAACACTCCCTTTCACTGGTCATTATACTTGATCACTCTGCAAATATTTGACATTGATGATTTACTAAGAAATACATACTCTTATCCATGATACTACATTGTATTCAATTCTTCATCTCTTTGGCTGCTCCTTTACCACATCTTTTATTTAATCAAAACCATTAAAGGGGCACCTGGGTGGCTCAGTGTTAAGTGTCCAACTCTTGATTTCAGCTCAGGTCATAATCTTAGGTTCGTGAGATGGAGACCCGTGTAGGGCTCTGTGCTCAGCACAGAGTCTGCTTAAGGTTCTTTTCCTTTCTCCCTCTGCTCCTCCCCCTGCTTGTGCTCTTGAGTGTGCTCTCTAAATCAATCAGTCAATAAATAAAATCTTTAAAAAAATGTTAAATATTGGAAAGTCTCAGGGCTCTATCCTCGATTATCTTTCTTCTTAGACTCTGCTGTTTCTCTAGGTGGGGGTTCTCAATCTTGGCACTATTAACATTTTGAACTAGATAGTTATTTTTTTGTGGGGGGCTGTTCTGTGTATTTGAGGATGTTTAGCAGCCCTGTCTTCCCCCCTACTTGTGATAACTAAAAACATCTACTTTGTCAAATGTGTTCTCAGAGGCAAAATCACCCCAGTGGAGAACCACTGTTCTAGGTGATCTCATTGTTTCCATGGTTTCTCTTGACTTGTGTCCATCCTATATTCAATTCTCAAGACATTTAGTCAAACACCATCTCAGCCACCTTATTGGTAGGCATCATATTTAATTATTTCAAAGGTTTGAAATTAAGCTAATTACTCCCCACCATCATACTTGCTCCTCTTTATTTGTGAGCCTCACCAAAGGAGCCCATCTAAGTACTTGTGGCAGAAACATTGGATTCAATGCCTGATTAAAAAGTAATCACAACATGGATGGACCTGGTGGGTATGCTAAGTGAAATGAGTCAGAATGAGAAAGCCAAACATCATATGATTTTACTTATGTGTGGAATCTAAAAAATAAAACAAATGAAAAACCAAAAAAAAAAAAAAAGAAGGAAGGAAGGAAGGAAAGAAAGAAAGAAAGGAAAAAGGAAAGAAAGGAACCAGACTCTTCCAAGAGAACAGACTGATGGGTTGCTAGAGTAGAGGTGGATAGAGGGATGGGTGAAATAGATAAAGGGGATTAAGAAGTACAAACTTCCATTTATAAAATAAATAAGTTATGGAGATTTAAAGTACAACATAGGGAATATAATCAATAATATTGTAATAACATTGTTTGGTGATAGATGATGACCACACTATTGTGGTGAGCACTGAGTAATGTATAGAACTGTTGAATTAATGGGTTGTACACCTGAAACTAATATAATATTGTATATTGATTATACCTCAGTAAAAAGATGTTCTAAATAAAAAAAAAATACTGTTTCCTGTTGATTGTCACTCTAAAATCTCTCTCAAACCCAACCAGTTCTCTCTGTCTTTCTATTGACACCTCTCTTATCCAGGCCACTATCTTATCTAGCTTCAGACACTGCAGCAGTCCCTTTAGACATTCCTCTGCCTTTTTTATTTTTTAAAAAGATTTTATTAATTTGAGGGAGAGAGAGAGAGTGAGAAACAGCATGAGAAGGGAGAGGGTTAGAGGGAGAAGCAGGCTCCCCACTAAGCTGGGAGCCCAACGTGGGACTTGATCCCAGGACTCTGGGATCATGACCTGAGCTGAAGGCAGTCGCTTAACCAACTGAGCCACTCAGGTGCCCCATTCCTCTGCCTTTTAAATCCATTCTCCCTGGGCGCCTGGGTGGCTCAGTTGGTTAAGCGACTGCCTTCGGCTCAGGTCATGATCCTGGAGTCCCTGGATGGAGTCCCGCATCGGGCTCCCTGCTCAGCAGGGAGTCTGCTTCTCCCTGTGACCCTCCCCCCTCTCCTGTGCTCTCTGTCTCTCTCATTCTCTCTGTCTCAGATAAATAAATAAAAAAATCTTTAAAAAAAAAATAAATCCATTCTCCCTGTTAAGTCAAAACAGTCTTCTCAAAACAAATATAATTATGCCACTCTGCTGCTGAAATTTATTCTTAGTTTTCCTATTATCTATAAAATAAAAATCATGAACTATTTCTAAGCCAGTAGGATGTGGTCCCTGCTAACTTCTCATCCTCATTTTCCCTCCTCTCCCACTTACTGTCTGCTTGAGCTTTATTGTCCTTCTATCATTTTACTGAATGTATCATATTCTTTCTTGGCTTAGGAATATTTTCAAAAATGTCATTCTACTCCCAACTTTGAGCCAACTAATGATCTCAAGGAACTACTTGATTCACCTGTGTGGTAGGCAGACTAGGGTCTCCCCATAATGGCCACATCCTAATTACCAAAACCTATGAATATGCTAGTATTATGGCAACAGGGAATTAAGGTTGCTAATCAGCTGACCCTAGCTAAGGAGAGTACCCTTGAGTATCCAGGTGAACCTGATGTAATCATGATCCTATAAAAGTAGAAGGAGGAAGACGGGCTCAGAGTTATTGTGAGAAGATCTCAGGCCACCATTGCTGGGCTTGCAAAATGAAGGGAACTATAAACCAAGGAATGTAGGTAGCCCTTAGAGGATGGAGAAAGCAAGAAAAGGAGTTCTCCCTTAGAGCCTCCTGAAGGAGTGGAGTCCTGCCAACATCTTGATTTCAGCTCCTGAGATCCACAGGAGAAGTCTGACCTACAAAACCGTAAGATAACAAATTTTTATTTTTTTTAACCATTAAGTTTGTCATGATTTGTTACAAAACTACTAGGAAACAAATACAACTTGTTTATCATAATTTGTTTTTCTTCACAGTCGCTTTATGCTTTTAGTTACATGTTCATTGGACTCTGTTTTGCTAGACTGTGTGCTAGTGAAAACCATTTTGTTCTTGTTCACTGATATTTCTGAAACGTTTGTGCACTTGGTGAATATTTATAGAATGAAGAAACAAATGAAGGAATAATTTGGTTTATGGCCTCATTTTGCCACTAATTCATATCATGTAAATTTCTGTCTCTTATATTTCATTGACTTATGGAAAAAACAAAACAGAAAACCATGTTCTAGCTTTCTATCGCTATTATTTGGAGCACTTATTTTGTTCTCTGTAAAAATTAGTTTTAAGATTATTTGAAAATTGATTTAAGAAACCTATCTTTTATAAATGGGCTTTCAAGACAGGAAAATGTTAAGGCAAACTTGATTTGTATTATTTTAACAGAATTTCTGAGTTAAAAACTGTTAAGCCAGATATTGGAGAACTGAAAAGTCTAAAAGGAAAAACTCTGGTGTCTCTGAGGTAATAACTGCAGATAGCAGCTACAGCATCCAGGACTGTCAGAACAAATAGAAATGGTTGGGATTATAATTAAGAAACTTGGAGGAAAAGACTCCTGGAGATGACCTCCGACCCATGGGGAGGGTCTTGGGTGGTGTGGGGTCTCTGAGTTTGGAGAAGGGACTGTGGGGTTGGACCCGGACCTCTGAGGCAGGGTTGCTGAATGGCTGATGCTGATCTCTATGGGAGCACGACGATACTGGTTCTGGGATTGTTGGAAAACGGTGAAACTAGAGTCTGCTGCTACTGGGCCAGTTACTGTTGCCTGGGTGGGGAAGTATTTCTGGGGAGTCACTGATGGAAACAGGAAGGAACCAGTCCCTCCCCATCTGTGTGCCACACTCCAGCTACCCATCTTGTCAGAGCCCGGCATAGAGGCTCTGTTTTTATGGCAAAATCCTGCTAGGCAGTTAACTCCAACGTCACAGAGGTTATAAAATGCTGGATCTGACAATGGCTTAATAAGCAGGAGAACCATTTCTAGGTACAAGTAAATCAGAGAACAAGTGCGATAAGATTCTAGATATTCTCTCGATGTAATTCTGATAGTTTGTTAGGGAACCTATGAAACCCTCTGCTACAACAGGTACACTCCTGTACTGTAATGGACAGTTTGGCCAGGCATGGAGTGCTCACCACAGATGCGCCTTTCTCAAGTCTGTGTTTACTGTTATCATGAATGCTCTGAGGCAGTGCAGGTGTAATGTTTGGCTGGGGGTTAAAAAAATTTTTTCCCCACTGTTGGTCCTAAATTTTGTCCCTTTTCTCTTTTTTCCTTGAATGTTCAGTAGTAGGTTTTTTTTTTTTTGTGGGAGAAAATAAATATGAGAGGTTATTGATTTATTTTTTTTACACTGCTTTAGTTTGGTGTCTAAAGCACTTGCTGCCATGGCAACTGTTCTGAATCCAGAGTCAGCTCTTCCTACAAGATACTGGACTTTGCCTTACTGTGGGCAAATGTTCTCATTTTGTTCTCTTCAGGTTCTGTGTTTCCTTGTGGAAAATTTTAGTTAACCATATTTCAAAACTATAACTGTCCATTCTTATAACAAATATCTTTATGCTGTAAGTCTTAGCCCTTTAAAAAATTATTTCCTTAGGATAAGTCTCTTAGAGCTTTAAGTTTAGTTGACTGTTTTAAAAATTTCTACACTCCTGCCATTTTAATTTTCATGTGCTTTTTCTCATTGTTTTCCTGTATTTGTCTTGTTTCTACCTTTTTTTTTTTTCTTTGAATTTCATAGATGGGACACAGCGTATAGGTTTTTTTTTTTGATTTTTTTTTTTTTTTTTTTTTTAACAATTGTACTAAGTATGAAGGACTAAGTTGGCAGTACTCACAGGAGTAACTCCTATCCCATGACCCCAACCCCAGAGAATAATACCCTTGCTGTGTTATTCTTTCCTTCCATGAACAGTCCTCCCTTCTTCCTGGGTGCCTCATTTCCTTTTGTTGCCTGCTCCTCACAATGCCAGAGCCACTCAATCTAGTCCCATTAGCACCTCAGGTGACCCTCATCAGAAGATTCAGCTGGACTCTTTGATCTCCTCAGTGGCATAGGGACTAATGAAGGGGTGTTCTGACTTCAAGGGAGGATGATTATGTCAAAGGTCACTATATGAGGTGAAATCACCTGTGTTCAAAATGATCCTGGAAAATTCTTCAGGAATTCAGGAAGAATTGGTAGAGATGAATTAACATATCTCCAATAGAGTCATTGATTGGTTTCTTCTGATGACAGACATCACTGTTAACTCAGTTGAACACGAGTAAAAGGATTAGGCATGAGGCATGCAGTTAGAAACCTTGCAACATTTAAAAATACATATCTTAAACAATGGCATTGCAATCTGTATGTCAAAATGATTACACCATGAGAGGCATGTAGTGAACTGACCGTTGAAATTAATTAAATTCAATTAGCCAACATACAGTACATCATTAGTTTTTGATAGTGTTCAGTGATTCATTAGTTGCATATAATACCCAGTGCTCATCACATCCTTAATGCCCATCACCCAGTTACCCCACCCCTCCACCCACCTCCCCTTCCACAGCTCTCAGTTTCCCAGAGTCAAGAGTCTCTCATGGTTTGTCTCCCTCTCTGATTTCTTCCTATTCAGTTTTCCCTCCCTTCTACTATGATCCTCTGTGGTATTTCTTATATTCCATATGAGTGAAACCATATGATAATTGTTTTTCTCTGATTGACTTATTTCACTTAGCATAAATGAGCATATGATCCGTAATAGTATGTATGAACAAAATGATATCTTCACAGTTATTTACAGTAAGGCTTGATGTCCAGTGGTCCAATATATCCAGAGGTTTTTTCATCCTTTGGAGAGGGCTATGCTAACCTCTAAATTAGATGGAGTTATCAGGTATTATGAGCCTGGGGCAGTACAGGAGCCTTTTGACAATTGAGTCACCTGCACTCCCCACCTATTCAGAGATTAAGTGGTGGGTTAGAATAGTCCTTGGCTTCCTTTGCTCCTGCTCTAGCATGGTTTTCTTTTTTTTTTTCTTTTTTTATTCTTATGTTAATCCCCATACATTACATCATTAGTTTTAGATGAAGTGTTCCATGATTCATTGTTTGTGCATAACACCCAGTGCTCCATGCAGAATGTGCCCTCCTCAATACCCACCACCAGGCTAACCCATCCTCCCACCCCCCTCCCCTCTAGAACCCTGTTTGTTTTTCAGAGTCCATCGTCTCTCATGGTTCGTCTACCCCTCCGATTTCCCCCGCTTCATTCTTCCCCTCCCGCTACCTTCTTTTTTTTTTCTTAACATGTATTGCATTATTTGTTTCAGAGGTACAGATCTGAGATTCAACAGTCTTGCACAATTCACAGCGCTTACCAGAGCACATATCCTCCCCAGTGTCTATCACCCAGTCACCCCATCCCTCCCACCCCACCCCCCACTGCAGCAACCCTGTTTGTTTCCTGCAATTAAGAATTCCTCATATCAGTGAGATCATATGATACATGTCTTTCTCTGTTTGACTTATTTCACTCAACATAATACCCTCCAGTTCCATCCACGTCATTGCAAATGGCAAGATCTCATTCCTTTTGATGGCTGCATAATATTCCATTGTATATATATACCACATCTTCTTTATCCATTCATCTGTTGATGGACATCTTGGCTCTTCCCACAGTTTGGCTATTGTGGACATTCTAGCATGGTTTTCTAATAGGCTGTTGACTTCCCAGTTACTAAGTGCAGAGAGGTAGGAGTCTGATTCCAGGATCATGGGAAATATAGAACTTCATTAGGCAGTTACTTGGACTTCCTCAAGTTAAAAACACACACCTGAGCTCCTTAACCACCATCTGTTTCCCAAAGGGTTCTAAGGACTTTGGAGACAAGCACAGAGCACCAAATAATTTCATCTCTCGAGGATTCTAGATAAGTCAAAAGTGCAGAGACTGCACGAACTTTGGCTGCTTTCCCTGAAGTTTGCCAGAGCCACCACCTGTGATAATCTTGAAGCAGCTGCTGTTCTTGTCTTATCCACACTGAAGTCATAGTATAGCTGATAGGGTATTTCAGTGAAAAGCTGAGACTTAGCAGCAGCTGGGGCAGGTGGATTAGTCCTGGTTTGACTTTTATTACAGAAAATCTTTTCAACACTTAATTTTTACTCCAATCTCCTCATTGCTACCCTCCCCCACCCTGAAATCATCAATTTAAGCTGATTCTCTGGAATCAAAGACAACTGGAACTATAGATAGTCACGTTCTGAGGTTTCCAGGGAAAAGTCTCTTGGGCAGGGAAAGGGCCTCTCTAGAAAGGGAAGGGGGTTTGAAACTTTAGGAAGCAAATGGGAAAGAGGAGCTATGGCTATTCAACTTCCTCACATAACCTTTTCCATGAATAAGGCCTATTAAACTGACTGGATCTTGAAAAGGGCCTTTTCACTCTTTTTTTATGGCTTCCTTTCACAAAGAGCAAATGCCACAGACAAACCAACAAAACACTGGGTTGGTTATTACCTTTAAAGGTCATTCGAAGTAGAGTACCATATTACTCAAAACTAAAGTGACCTATTCACCTTAATGCTCCAGGGAAATGTCAAGCACAAAGAGTCAGTATACAGGTACTCGAGCTATTATCTGCAATTTTTTAAACAACAACGTGTATTTAAAAAATAAAAAACCCATCAAGGAACAAAAAATGTAAAGTCATTCTCTACTTGGGATATAAGAATTTGGCAGTGGTGATGGCATGGTGGGGGCTGGGGAGTGGGGGCGGCCAGTAATGCTTGCTTGAAGTAATTGTAACCTTTAGGAACTTAATGTCAGGTAACAGTGGGAATTGAAAGGAAATAAAAAGAACCTCACTTGGAAAAAATTTATATATATATACACACACATATACATATGTGTGTGTGTATATATATATATATATATATATATATATATATATATAAATCTTGTAGACCTTTAAAATTATTCTTTATGTCAGGATGACTATTTACTTTCTCTATTTTAGCCGTCTGTGGACAATATTGGGGAATGAATGAGATTCATATTTGTTTTCCTCCTGTTAGCTTCTTGTTCTAGACAAGCTCTTTGGGTCATGAATTCCCCACCAAAATTTAGCTACCCATTCCTATGAAAATGAGAAATGTAACTGGTAAGATTTCTGCACTCAAAACTTTGCCATTTCCAGTAGGATTTATAGTCAGTTATTCATGCAGTACATTAAAAATGCATGCACTTCTGAGTTCTCATATGTTCATTTTTATCGATGCCATTAGGCTTCAGTAGTATCATTAATGGCTATTGCAAATAATCCAAGACATTGTAGTTTTTACTTCTGACCTAAAGTGAAATGATGTCTTATAACCTTATACTTTTGAGGTCTAAAAAAGTGGGAATTGGAATTTCATTGGGGGGAAGAAAAAGGAGGGGGAGAAGAATTTATTCAAATGGCAATGGTTTTATAGTTAAGACAAAATGAAATAAAGACCTATAAATTTCCTCGTTTCATTTTGATGAAAGGTTAACAACTCCTATTTGATGGAAGACAATATTTGAAACAGTATGGTAGTCATATTTGAAGTTATTTATTGAGGTCTTATAATATAGGACATCTTGCTAATGACAGTGTTAGCACCTCATTTCTTGAGCTCTTACTATGTGTCAGATGCTGCACTAAGTACTTGTGGGTTGGGCAGGTAGGCAGGGCAAGGCTCAGCCCTCACTCTAGTGTAATCAGCCTTATGGTGATAAATTCTGGAGCATTGTCACTTCTATTCAGAGTAAATTAATTGACAGCTTTTGGGCTGAAGGCAAGATGTGACCTGGCTAATGATATATCTCCTACAGCCCTCCTGAGGACGGCTGCCCCAGGCCTGTGACTCACAGGAATGCTCTGACTCCCCCGCTCCCCCCCACCCCCCATGCTGGCTTGCCTGCTCTTAGGCTCTGGCTCACTTGTGCCTGGAGGATCTCTGCTTGTCAGGTAACTGTGTACCACCTGCAGCCTGGATTAACCAGTGAAGTTATCTGCCATATGAAGGATGGTTATTATACTATCTTCAATTATGTCTGAACTTTGTCTTGTTAAATAGGACTATCAGGGCTCCTGGGTGGCTCAGTTGTTAAGCGTCTGCCTTCAGCTCAGGTCATGATCCCAGGGTCCTGGGATCGAGCCCCACACCGGGCTCCCTGCTTGGCGGGAAGCCTGCTTCTCCCTCTCCCACTCCCCCTGCTTGTGTTCCCTCTCTCGCTGTGTCTTTCTCTGTCAAATAAATAAATAAAAATCTTTAAAAAAAAAAAATAGGGACTATCATTCCAGTTTCCTTTTCCTTGGTTACTCTCTCTCAGCAGTAGAGTATTTGTTAGAGTTCTCTTTACATTTTATAGAGTGCTTTATTATTGTAACTTATTTTTTATATTAAACACTTCCTGTTTATTCTTAGAGTATGCACGGGAGGGAGGGCAGCAGAGGGAGAGGGAAATGAGAATCTCAAACAGACTTCCTGCTGAGCAGGGAGCCCTTTGTGGGGTTCAATCCCACAACCCTGAGATCATGTCCTGAATGGAAATCAGTAGTTGATTGCTTAACCCACTGAGCCACACAGCCACCCCTAAACATTTCCTGTTTAGATTGCCGTGTGGTTTTTGTCTATTGTATGTAGATTGATACAGATGGCCAACAGGAAGCAAATAACGTGGTTAACAAATTATAACAATTCCACAATTTCCCATATTTCTCATCTACCACATGTTACTATAGAAATATGAATGCCCTTAAATTTGACTTGTTTTTCTTTAGAAAAGTTATGAGATGTCCCTTCTTCCTAAAATTTCAGTGGAATCAATTTCATATAAGAAACTAAATTCTAATAGAGAGTAAATGGATAAAAACTAGATTTCTTACATCTGTTTTTATCTTAGTTATTTTCATGAGTGGAGACTACTTTTATAGAATGAAAAAAATCATAGTGGCGTTTCCTTTTAAATAGGTAGTATGAAAAGTTGATAGACAGTTGGTGTATAGTATAACTCAAATAGGAAATAATATAGCAGCTATTTCCATTAAGTTAAAAGCTGGATAATGAAATGCCTGGTCTCAGAAACCAAGAATTTATTTCAGTGTAGTAGAAGTGAAATCAGGGTGACAGGATATGAAGCTAATTCAGGGGTTCTAGATAATTATAGCGAGGTGGATTTTTTGTAGTTTGGGCAATGTTGATTTAGATATGCTTAGTAGACCTAGAAGAGATTTATATAGGCAGTAGATATCCAATAAAGGAATTCAACAGAAATGTCACGAATGAAGATTATAATTTGGGGTTTATTGTATACAGACAGTTTAAAGTCATGGACTTGATTGCTAAGTTACTTAGGGACAGGGTCAAGGTATAAAAAAAAATAAAAATATAATAGCATGGAACAGAGCTGTGGGAAGCTCTAATTCTTAGACATCAAGCATAAGAGTTAGAACCAGCAAGGAAAAAGAAAGTGAAAGGGTGGACACAAGAGAGGAGGAAATCAGGAGAGGAAACATCTTCACGAGAAGGAAAACTTTGAGAAGGAAGAAATCAACAATGCTTATACTGTCCAGAGAAAAATAATGTGAGGTCAGAAGTGGGAACATTTTTTTCGTTGACATTTTATCACAGAAATAAGATGGTTGCTAAAGAGGAAGGTAAAAGCAAAGGGAGTTTTAAATGGAAAATACTAGAATATTTGTGTAAAGTTGCGAATAATTCAGAAGAGTGGGAGAACATTGTGACTCAGAAGAAAGAGGGCAGGGCACCTGGGTGGCTCAGTCGTTAAGCGTCTGCCTTTGGCTCAGGTCGTGGTCCCTAGGTCCTGGGATCAGCCCCACATCCGGCTCCCTGCTCGGTGGGGAGTCTGCTTCTCCCTCTCCCACTCCCCCTGCTTGTGTTCCCTCTCTTGCTGTCTCTCTCTGTGAAATACATAAATAAAATCTTTAAAAAAAAAAAAAAAAAAAAAAAGAAGAAAGAGGGCAGAATTGATGAAGGAAATTGCTGGAAAAAATGAGAGGAAACCTGAGAAAAAGGGGAAAGCTGGCTGTTTGAGAGGATCAGGGACACTTTATTCTAACATTAAGGGAAGGCAGAGGTTAAAAGTGTAAGAAGGTATAGGGATATGAGACCTGCCATGTGATGGCTTCTATTATAGAAAGCAAGAGTTTTAGGGGAACACGCTAGAGGAGTTTTGTAGGGGGAAAAAAAAAACTTGGAAACTGGGAAACAAAAGAAAGAAGCATGAGTAAGTTTGTGTTAAAATGTGTGCATATTTTAACAATTTTAATTGCCTGAGTGGCAGTGCAGAGTAGGTGACTAGTATGTTTAACAAGATTAGATTTTGTTTTTTTGTTTGTTTTGTTTTTTTCAGATGAGTAAAATGTAGAGAGAAGGGAACAATGAAATTAAAGTTAATTTGAAGGGAGGGGTATAACGGATCTAAACTTTGTGAGGGGGAGGGTGAGGACATGTAGAAGTAGGGTCAATAAATGTGCTGTCCTTGAAGATGAAGAACTGCTCAAATAGGAGTGTTCATTTGAGTGAACTAAAAAGGATAGAAGTAGCATTCCAGAAGCTAGATTCTTGAAATTAAAATGTTAGTAGGTTTGGTGTTAATAAGATATGGTAATAGTGTAGTACATGACTGAGCTAAGATGAAAGAAAAGCCCTTAAAAGGTGAGGAGGTCAAGAACTCAAAGGGCAATCTGTTGGATGTATTGAAAATCCTATTAAGATACAGAAACACAGTATGAATTTGTTCTATTGGGTGGGATTTTGTTTGTGTTTATGGGAAGAAGGTGGAGAATAATAGGTTTTTCAGGTGAATATAGGATAGCAGGAAGACCTTCAAGTTCAGGCACTATGAAGTAGGGAAATGACAAGAGATTCATTTATGACCACTCAATTTTTATATTGAGACAGCATACCCAGAAGTCTGCTCTAACAGTGCTCTACCCACAGTGGGAACAAATATTGATAGCTTTTCCTTCCCCACTAATTATTTTCTACCAGAGTTTTTCTGGTGGATTAATAAACACACACACACAATATAAATCTTTGAAAAGTCACTTTTATAGCTCCATATAATAGTGATTGCTGTTCTTTGTTGTTAAAGGAACAATGTGCAACCTGAAGTAGAATAATTGGGGAGTTTGGGACCTTATTTCTACAATTAGAGTCTTTGGCTAGTTTCCATATGAGAAGGAAATACATCAACTTCTGACTGAACATTTTCCTTAGAGATCAATAAAATAATCGGCAAACACATAGCCATTAAAAGATTGAATTTGCCATGAAAATGTAGCATGTTGACAGGCTGGCCTTCAAGTCCCTTGGCTCCAGTTGGCATATCCAGGGCACCAGCACTGCAACTAGTAACAAGATGATAAGCTGGGTTAGGGGTGGTGGTGGTGGTGGTGGTTGTATCTCTCTCTCTGAGCTAAGGGCTGTCCTGGATGGTTTTATTTGTGATGTTTCAAGCTTCTTTCTATATTACTTGCAGAAACCTTTGTGAAGGGGTGGATAACAATTAGAAGAAAAATTAGTCATGTGTCAGAGTCACTGCTCTTAAACACTACAATATAATCTCTACTGCTAATTCCAGTCTAGCTTTTAGTGATTCCAGAAATTTAGTCTCACTCAGCAACTTTAATGAGTTTCTTCAACATGTCATGCCGAAGTGGCCTCATATGAATGGTCTCTGTCACTTTAACAGCATCATCTTCCATTATCTTCACCTCCCCCCGCCCCAATTCTATGGAGTCGGCTTAGGTTTATTATACTCCTACAGCATCCTGCTTATTCCTGCCTTGGGGCTTTTGCTCAGACCATTCTGTCTGCCTGATTCCCTCATTTCTTTTACCTATTTTTTTTCTCCTCTTCATATATCATCTCCGATGTCTCTCTTCCAGGGAAGCCTCCCCCCATGACCAACAGAAATACACACATGCAAAGGCTGAATAAAACTCTACTCTCCTGTTTACTGTATAGAAAGGCATGCAGTGAGTTAGTTTAAAATAATCTTATGTGCTCATCTGTTAGAATCTAAGGTTGAAAAGTAACATTTATGTTTCTGAGGATATTGAACATGTTTCTTTCACTTTTTTTCTCTCACCTGAAGCCCACCAAGGTGGCACTTAGAACTCAGTGAAAAATTGGACTATATTATCTGCCACATTCTTAGTTGCCTTATCTCTAATTCTTAGATTACTCCAACCTGCACTAATTGGCAATTATTTACTCATAGATACAAATAATTCTTATTACAATTAATAACCAGTTACTGAGCTCTAATCAAATGATTAAGTTAATAGCTGAGAGTTTCTGAATGCTACCTGGTTTCCATAAGTAGCATTTTGATCAATAATAAAAATCAGAGACTGGAAGAAGGGAGAGAATAGTTTGAGGTGAGCTCCAAAAGCAAAAATGAGCAACTATGTGCAGGGCGGCAGTACCTAGGCCATTCTATTCAGGGCAGAAATTTTGGATAGGTAAGTATAAAGATATAACTTTGGCGGGGGATAGTTGAGCCAATCTAGATGAAATATTCTTGAAAGTCTGTCAGTTCTGAATCCACTTTTCCCTAATATTTTGAACATCTTTCTAGACAATTAAAATTTGTCTATAGCAAAAGTCTCATATTTGTATTTAAAGGAACAATATCTACAGAGGTCAATATATGCTGCTAAGGTTAGTCTCTGCATAAGGACTGAATGGGTCACTAGATAGTGGTGTGGTATCATCTCAGGCAGTGAGCAGAAATCGTGGATGTTGGTACCAAAGATATTAGAAAAAGAGATAACAGGGGAAAGTATGAATTTCTCTGGATCCTTCTTGCAGAAGGAAGGGATTTTTGCTCTAAAAATTCTGTGATGGGAACTAAAAACCTGGGGTCTTTAAAGTGGATTATGTGATATACAGTCTGGCATTAAAAGTTTGAGTTACAAGTTAATTAAGCATGGCTTTGATGCTGGGCTTATGTTCAAAGAAATCTTATGTAAAGTCATTAGTACAATGAAAAACCAAGACTAGCTTGTTAAATGTTGTTTCTTGTGTTAGCAAACATAGTATTATAAGCTGGAAACTTTACATTCTGAAACCAGTGGACTATGAATAAATTGTGAATCAGGAGTATACACCTAGGTTGCTTAAGAGGGAAATGTGACTCCATTGTTGGCAAAAATTCAGAGGAAACTATTTAACTTAAATACAGACTTGTTTTAAAAATAACATTCCTCTACTGGAGTCGGGTGAGGTGGGAGGGATGGGGTGGCTGGTGATAGACATTGGGGAGGGTATGTGCTATGGTGAGCGCTGTGAATTGTGTAAGACTGTTGAATCACAGACCTGTACTTCTGAAACAAATACATTATATGTTAAAAAAAAAAAAATACCAGGAAAGGAAAAATGAAGGGGGGGAATCGGGGGGGACAAACCATGAGAGACTATGGACTCTGAGAAACAAACTGAGGGTTCTAGAGGGGAGGGGGGTGGGAGGATGGATTAGCCTGGTGATGGGTATTAAAGAGGGCATGTACTGAATGGAGCACTGGGTGTTTTACGCAAGCAATGAATCATGGAACTCGACATAAAAAACTAATGATGTAATGTGATTAACATAACATAATAAAATAAAAAAAAAACTAAACAAAATAACATTCCTCTAGATTTAAAAATCTTGTTGGAATTTTGATATTTTAAAAGAACACCTCCACTTTCAGTATATGATTGGATTTTTTTTCTTCCTAATACAGAAAAAAATCTGTATTAAAAGTAAGAAATGAAGCATGTGATTGATGTCTGGATTGTCTTATTTTGGGAACTATCCTGATACTGTAAATCTATTTTTGATATTGCTTCTAAGGGTGATTTTCTTCAAGTGTAAATGTTTACTGGCCATTGTATATGGTATATGCCAAGCACCTAGAATGCAGAGTCCAACAGGTCTAGATGCAAAATGTAACTTTTCTATTAAGCCATGAAATACTGGACCTTTCTCTAGGGTCTCTGAATCTTTGTCTCATCATAGAATATTTCTACCTTCTATGTATGAGATTGAATAAGTATAATGCAGAAGACTTAGGGTATCAACTGGTAAATAGTAGTTGCTTGATAAGTAACTGTTATTTGTGATTTTACCACAGTAGTAATATTTATATTTAGAGAACCAGATTGTTATATATGAATCCAATATGTCCCTTTGAGGAAGTAGTTGAGGGGCCGTTTAAAAGGGGCAGAAGTATGTGTGCTACTCCAAAGAACATATAGAAGACATTGATTGGTTTTTGGCTGACCAAGATCCATGCACTCAACTTCCAATAATTCGGCAATATACCCTTCTCTCTCCCTATGTTCAACCCATGAGGTTTGAATACATTTCTTACTGCTATTCCTGGGATATGGCATGAAATGACCCACACTTAGCCCTCTTAATATATTGCATCTTCTTTAGCTACAGTGATGGACTTAGGCTGGGCATTTAGACCAACCTGAACCATTGAGATGAAATTAAGCTTTGGTTGGAATTCATGGAGGAAAACTCCTGCTCTTTCCCACAGAATTTGAAACTAGAAAGACAGGGTTAGGAGGTATTGTAGTCATCTTGTATCTACCAGAGGTTTTCTGTCTGAGATAAAGTCAGCATGGAGAAGAGTAGAGACTGGAATCAAAGACACTGGGTCCTCATGATCATTATTTGAACCACTGATCAAATCATGTGTTAAAAGTATTGTCTAGATCATAAGGAATAGATGAAGGAACCAAGGGACAGAACCGAGTTGCTAAAGTCAGAGCATAAGAAGAATAACATGTTACCCCTTTGCAAGTGGTGACTTAAGAATTATACCTTGGAAGGATTCTTCTGGTGGTGAGCCTAGCTTCTCTTCAATGATCTTATTTTACTTTTTGATGAAAAATACGTATCTCTGACTTATAACTGGAAGTTTATATCTTTTGACTCCCTTTACCCTTTTTTCCTACCCTTCAACCTCTGCCTCTGGCAATCACCAATCTGTTGTATAATTATGAACTTTTTTTTTTTAAGATTCCACATATAAGAGATTGTATGATATTTGTCCAGTGATTTTAAAATGAGAGAATGTGCTTATTTTTTTAAGTCAGAGTATTTAGCATACAATATTAGTTTCAAGGATATGAGCTAGTGACTGGACAAACTTATGTTGTGCTATGCTCACCACAAGTGTAGTTACTTGTCAGCTATCACTGTACAATACCATCGACTATATTCCTTATGTTGTACCTTTTATTCCCATAATTTATTCATTCCATAACAGGAAGCCTGTGTTTCACACTCCCCTTCACCCATTTTGCCATCCCTCTATTCTCCTCCCCTCTGGCAACCATCTCTGTATTTATGGGTCTATTTCTGCTTTTGGTCTGTTTTACTTTTAATAAGTAATTAAAATAGCCGATTAGGAAATAGAATGTTTATTATGTAGATTTTTCACTCATAAAAGGTTTTGCTTATGAATTTTCAAATTATGAATCTCAGATACAAAAAAGCTTACAGAGCAAAATATAACCATTATCATCTAGCATCTATAGATGGTTTTAGCAGATACTAGTACATAGTGTCACCTTGAATAGTGGACCTAGATGTGGCCTTGCAGAACCTCAACTATTCATAAGTAGATACACTTCTCTAATAAGGTATTAACATCCAAGGTAAGAATAGGCTTTTAAAAAAGTGCTTTATTAATTTTTTTTTTAAGGGGAAGGGGTCAAAACCATGGCTGAAAAAGTTTTCAATTCAAAATCATGGGAATAAGAAACAAGGCCATACCCTTAGATAAAATAAGATGATTTTTTAAAAACTGATCAATATTTGCTAGCTATTTTCCTTAACCACTTCATTACATAATTTTTTTGAGTAGGGAAAGAATTTGGTGACAGAATAATTTGATTCAGAACTCAATCTCTTCACTAAATTAACTTTTAAAAAGTTTAACACAATTTTCAAAGAAACAGAATTATTGAATAGCTATGTTAACAAATTTTAAAATTTTGCATTTGAAGCATAATACACAAAGAGAAATATACATAAATGTATTGCTGAATATTTACAACTGAACACATTCCTGCAGTTAACTCTCTTATGGGGTTTTGGCCATAATCTGTTTCTTAATCTCTCCTTATTCTCCATTCCACTCTCTTTGACTTCTAAAATGCAGATTAGTTTAGACTATTTCTATATTTTATCTAAGTAGAGTCCTATCATACATACTCTTCTGTGTCTGGCTTTTGCTCAACATTGTGACGTCCATCCATAATGTTGGACCTTCGGCTAACACCATTAAAACCATTAGAAATAGTTTCACTATGAACATCATAGTATGTGTCTTTTGGTGAGCATACATATGAATTTTTGTTTGTTATTGCCTAAGAGAGAAATTTTTGGGTCATAATGAGTTGCTTGAGTCAGTATTTCAAGGCAGTTGTACCAATTTAGTTGTACCAGGAGTGCATGAGAGCTGTAGTTGTTCCACATTCTCACCAACACTTGGTATTTTCCATGGTTTAAATTTTGGCCATTTTGATGGGCATGTGCTGTACCTTAAGACTTTAATTTGCATTTTCCTGATGAGTACATCTTTGTTTATTGGTTCTTTGGTTATCTTTTGTGAAGTGTAAATTCAAAGTCTTCTGTAGAGTGACAATGTTTTTTATAATATTTAATCTGGGAGAGGCTATAATGTTTGAAATCACTTTTCATTTTCATATGGAAGCTCAAAGGTCATTCAAGTTCACATATGCCTCTGTTTACCTCAAAGGGTATATGGTCTGACAAAGAAATTGATTTTTTATTTTTTTCTTCTAGGTACTAAGAGAAGGAATTTGTGTGTTCTGAGGGAAAGATTCTGATTTGAAAATTCTGATTCAAGGAAGTTATCCTTTTGAAATTTCTCTTAATATTGATTTAAATATTAGAAGTCCTCTGAAGTTTTCTAATTTACCTGAGAATTCTAAAACTACATTACTTTTTTTCCATCCATATAATAATGTGATGAAGTCCCTCTATTTAAAATAGCTATCTTGTTAGAGCCAAAGTTGCCAAATGAATAATCAATTATTTCAACAATTTTTAACTTCATTTGCCATTATTCGTTTGTAGTTAATATATTTCACTGCTATTTTTTTTTTTTTGGTGCTATGTTTAATCTATTACATGTATTCTCCAACTTAATATTCACAATAAATGTTGCTGACAAGACTTGGGTTATCATCATTCTGGAGATAAGAAAATGGAGTCTTAGAGAAGCTATAAATTTACCCCAAATCACAGACCTCACAAGAGGTAGAGGCAGAATTCAAAGATAGCTTTAAGGTACCAAAATCAATGCTTTTAAACTATACCTTGTTATCCTGTATGACCTACATAGTTTATAGCTTCTCAGATCCTATCAAACCATAAAAACACATAAGCTTTATTTGGGTCTCACTAATTCAACTTTGATCTCTACTTTGCTAGATCTAATAGACATTGTTTTGCTCTCATCTTCTTTTACATCCTAGTAACACTCAGGATTATTGACCATTTTATTTCCTTGAAACACTACCATCCTTTGGTTTCCATGAAATAGCACTCTCCACCTATTGCTCTTTTTCTAGTGACTACTTACCCTCCCTCTATAGGATTATTTCTTTTCAGACATTCATAGCCCAGATTCCCTTATTATAAGCTTCCCTATCAGTAAGGACTTCTAATTTGGATGTTTGTGTCTATCTGGTTGAAAGACATAATTTTAGCCTCAACCTACTCTCAGTAATTTCTTTATCCTATTAACCTATCTTTGTTAAATCTTCCTAATAGAACTGCCCTTGGCTGCTCTTCCTTATCCTTCTGAGGTTCTTATCCAATTTGGGTTACCTTATTCCTTGCTAGGGTCCCAAGCCCTCATTTTTTAAGTGACACATCCTAGGTGTTGGCAAGCACTAATGGTTCTGGCACCTTAGATTTGACCCCAGAAATTATTACAGTTCAGCTCAAGTATGACTTTTTTCCATAATTGATTTGATTTATGATGAGCATTTGTTTCACTTCTGTCAAACGAGAACTCCTTTATATAAAATAAAATGTTGTGTGCCAGAAGGCAAAAGGTACTCTTGGCAAATGGAAAGTTCCCTCTGTGAGCTTGCATCAGCACAAAGTATCTTTTTTTTATATTCTGTGAATATTTTTAAGATGGGCTCTTATTTAACTTCTGCAATAAACAAAGAGGTAGGAAAATGGATCAACATGAGCTAGAATGGACTTGGATTATTATAAAGTGAATAAAGAAATAGCAGAAACTAGAAATGGTTTTATATACTGAACTGTGTTTTGAGATGTCAGTCATGACATCTGTTTTTTGTTAGAGACCTTGTTAATGGTTAAATTGTTTGTTATCCTCTTACTCAGCACAAAGAGTAAGAGTACCTGAAAATAGTCTGACTCATTGGAAGTAGTCTCTATTAGAAAGAGAACTAGAGGGTCATCTGAATCTACTGTAGCTATATTTAGAAGTATAGAGGGACGAGAACTCTAGGAAAAGTGGATAATATTAGAATGCTTTGTAATCTGAGGATGTTGTTGGAAATGCTTCCTAAGCCCTAAAGTACTCCCAGGGGAATAAGAAGGAAGATGGGGTTTTCTTTCACAAGGGTAAGTATCTGAACCAAATCTGAAAGGACATCCTGGGACTAATGCATAATCCTTAGAGGTGAATCTGCATACAAATTAAGAATGGTTGGATAAGTATATATTCTCTGTAAATACAGACACCTTCGACTGCACTGGTGCCTGCTATAGACTAAATATTTGTACCCCCTCCTCCCCCACGCTGAGTTTGATATGTTGACATCTAATCCCCAATGTGATGGTATTAGAGTATTTGGGAGATGATTAGGTCATGAGGGTGGAGCCCTCATGAATGGAATTAATTTATGAAAATGACCCCAGCAAGCTACCTCATCCCTTTCTGCCATGTGAGGATGTAGTGAGAAGACAGCCATCTATGAACCAGGAAGCAGACCCTCACCAAACACTGAATCTGCTGGCACATTGATCTTGAACTCCCCCAGTCTCCAGATTTGTGAGAAAGGACATTCTGTCTACAGAATTAATAACAGCCTGAATGGACTAAAGTAGAACCTCTCCCCCTGTGCTTCTCCATGTGCCCTAAATCCTTTGCTTAATATGTAGGGCAAATTCTACCAACTTCTATATACTGGGCAGGAATCAGCCAGACTAGCCTCTACTCCATGCCAGTATTCTTCCTCAGGCTATCACTGGGGTGACTATGTTTTCCTTGGCCAGTCAAGGTTTATGCTGGAGGTCCTTCTCTATGCCCTGCCCAATTTAGCAAATGCCCTACATTTATTTTCACTTTAAAAAAAATTGAGATATATTTGAAATAACATAGTTTTAGGTGTACAACACAATGATGTTTGTATACATTGTGAAATGATTACGATAAATCTAGTTACCATCCATCCCCACAGTTAAAATTTTTCTTTTGAGGTCTTTTAAGAGTCACCATTTGCAACTTACAAATATGATACAGTATCAGCTATAGTCACCATGCTATATATTACATCCCCATGACTTACTTTATAACTGGAAATTTGTACCTTGGGTTCCAACCCTTCACCTGTTTTATCAACCCCAAAACTCCTCCCCTCTGGCAACTGCCAATATGTTCTCTAAATCCATGAGCTTGGTTTCATTTTTTATTTTTTAGATTTCGTATATAAGTGAGGTCATGAAGTATTTGTCTTTCTGACTTATTTATCTTCATTTTAGAGTACTAATTAAAATACATTGGGGTGGGTTTTGTAGGCTTCTACTTTAATCTGTCAATTCTGCCATGGTCTCAGCTAGTAATACAGGCAGCAAAGTTAATGGTTTGACACCTGGTTAAATCTGAAAATAGCAGTATCCCATCTTACTGATTCTTCACAGACCACTTAAGACCTACTCAACACTTTTTTTAAGGACAGCATTCAAAGTGTCTGCTGATAAAGTTAAGTGCTTTTTGGATATTAGCAACTGAAGACTACTAGTTCTTCCTGCTCTTAGGTTGTATTAGCCAAGTATTTAAACTGCTATCTTTGCTGTTCACTAGGTATTCCAGCCAGTTACGTCATTGCCCTTGCTACTGAAAGATACACAAAGCCACTAGAAGCCAGTTGGTGGGGGTGAGTGAAAATTACATGTGCACGTGTATACACATGTGTGAGCAGGAAATAGAAGCTGAGTAGTTCAATCATCAGTGTGTATTGTACAGCCCAAACTTTCTTTTTAAAATGGTATTACCATTTTGGGCATAGTACAAATCTAATTGGTTGTTTGATAACACTAGTTTGTTTGTCAGTTAATACCTGACAGCAATGATTTAAAAATAGGAGTGAATATACCATGAAGTCAAATACTGAATTTGTTTTCAAGAAACTAGATATGCTTACCTTGCACAAAAGGTGGTCAGCATTCATGATCTGCTAGGAGTACCATAACATTTCTTATCTTATGAAAGCACAAAGACCCTAATCTGATAAAGAATCAGGATCTACCTCAAAAGTTAGGAGTTATTTTAAGAACACTGTGTTCAAAGACAACAATATTACATGTACAGCAAATCATGGTTTTTTATACCACTTTTGAAACATTTTTCACTTAATCAAGTGAATGATTTAAACTAATTTTTCTGAGTTTTAATATAAATTTTCTTTTTAGAAAAAGTAAAACAATAGCCATTAATATATTACTCAATTAGCTGAAAAATAACTTCACAAATAGGGAAATGTTGTCAGTTCTAAATCAGTCATCAGATGCTCTATCAGTTAATTCCAGAAAGGCAGCTATTTAACTTTAGATATTCCAATTAGCGATTACAGAGACCTCATCATAAATGCCATCATAAATTAAGTAGAAGTTCAAAATTGGTAAGGTTTTTTAAACAATATGAACACAAATTTTGTTTTGGCATAATTCTGTGCTCAAAATTGTGTTCTAACTAAAACCCAGGGAGCAGAGAGATACTTCATTTATGTTCATATATAATTCATAATTTAAACAAACTAATATCCTACCAATAGAAATAAAAATAGTTCTCAAGATTTAAAAATATTAAACATACTAACTAAACTACAAAGCATTTTTGTGAAGGCTGATGTTGAAAACAAAATTTGCCTAAGGATTCCACCCCCCCATCAAGTGGATTTTAGAAATGCATGGGCCTTTGGAGTGTTACTTTCAAGATCAACCCAGGTGTACAACAAAGATTTTAAATTTGAGTCCACTATTTTATTGTATTTTGTTCAAAATCAATTTTTATAAAATTCTAATCAAAATATTCATTAATAGGGCCAGAAAAAATAATCCTATGAAGCTTATAGCTAATTGATTAAAAACAATGCTTGCAAGCAGCAAGGCATACAAACTTAATCCAGAAAAGCAAGGTTAAATTAAACAAACGAAACAGTGAAAGCTCAAATAATACACTAGACTTAATTTTGGTAATGTATTTCGAAACATCTTGAATTGTAGAATTATTTAGGATTACTATTTTTAATTGGATATATTTATATTACCCTAATAGAACACAATTGAGAACATCTAAATATTACATCTAAATGTGTGTGTGTGTGTGTGTGTGTACACAAACATACAATAAAATACTACTCAGCCATAAAAAATCTTGCTTTTGTGACAACATGGATGGAACTTCAGTACTGTGCTAAGTTGGAGAAAGACCTATGTTCAGCACGATTTCACTTATATGTGGAATCTAAAAAGTAACAAAAGAGAATCTAGACTCACAGAACAGATTAGTGGCTGCTAGAGGGGAGTAGAGTTGGGGGGGGTAAACGGGATGAAGGGGATTAAGAAGTACAAACTTCCAATTATAAAACAAGGAATGGGGATCTAATATACAGCATGGGGATCTACTATACAGCATGGGGAATATTAATAATTTTGTAAGGTGACAAATAGTAACTAGTCTTATTGTGGTGACCATTTGGCAATATATACAAATGTCAATCATTAAGTTATACACCTGAGACTAATGTGTCAGTTATACCTCAAATAAAACAAAAATCTACAACCTATTTGACTTTTTCCTTTGAAATGAAACAGGAATGGATGATACATATGTTTGTGTCTGTAAACCTATACATGACTGAGAAGAAGTGCTTAGACTTTCTGCTCTTATAAATGGGTAGATACGGGGTAGGGTTGGAGAAGACTCAAACATTGATACTTTGATGACAACATGGAGCACACTTTTTACACACTAAACTATCTGCATCCCTTTTAGAGATTCTTCCCATACAGTTTGATGTGTAAAAAATGTTTCATTTTAGCAGAGTATCAGCGCGCGCGCGCACACACACACACACCCACCCACCCACCCACCCACCCCTAGAAGGGAACTTAGAGTTGACAGCAAGTGGCAGAAATGAAAAAACAATGGTATCTAAGTTCAGTTAAGTCTATTCAGTTGCCATATGCCACACAGGTTAGACCCTATAAGTAAACACAGTGGTCATATGATGTGAGAAACACTAAGATTTTTTTTATAACCTGATCACACATGTCTTTATTCTCTCCAAACCTAGTATCACCAAATTAATCTTATAAGGAATTAAAATTTTTACTATAATGCAATCTCCTATAAGTCCCTTTACAGAAAGACTCTAACACACAACATGGTTGATAGGGATTCTGGGAAATATTTCCCAGGCCCCCAAGCAGTTGTGAAAAGGAGAGAGCATAGATGGTTGAAAATATGAGTTGCCCATAGATAATTGCTACAGAGGCTTTCATATTTTTTTAAAAAAAATCACATCAAATACTGTGTTATTCACAGATGCACACACACATTTTTAGGAAAACTCATCATGCAATGGAAAACACAATTTCAAGAGAATAGTTATCCATGAGGAGGGAGGGAGGCTTTGACTTCGTATTTCTCTAGAAATCCTAAGTTGTGAAGCAAATGTGTGAAAATGTTAACGTTTGTATAATTTAGATGGTAGCTGCATGTTTGCCTGGATTTTTCTAAATTTTTAAATACTCCATGATTTAATTTATTGAACAAAGGACCAGCAATGCAATAAAGATAAACCAGAATAAATAAAGCAGAAGCAATAAAAATGTTAAACTCTTTGAAAGTTTTTCTTTCAAAACTTTTTCTCAGTCCTAAAGATGCTTGTTGTGGGGGGGGGGGGTGTTTCTCCAACCACACATGATTGTTACAATGATATAGTCTTAGCAGTCTAAGCTATAGAAACCTTCACAACACAGGAATGGATCATATTCTTATTTTAGATCCTTGTGGCAAATATCATTACTAAATGTCTTTGGAAAGTGTTTATGGCAGTAGTTGTACAACATGGTTGAGCTTATCTTAATAATTAAAGGATAAATGGTTTTATGAATTTTTATGTCCATTATGATACCTGGTCCTAACAACACTGAAGGTAAAAAGGGAGCCATTATTATCTCTTGTTAAAGACTAGCAACCAAGTTTCCTCCTCCCTGGTCACCCTATGTGCACATTATCACACAGCTAGTATATAGTAGAACAAGTGTTAACATTCAGGTTTTCTAACTTCCAGTGATTTAACACTTTTTTAGAACATTTTGCACCTCCCCCTTATTGGATGTCTTCCAATGCTGTAACTCTTATCAAATTACCAGTTTTTTTTTTTTTTTTTAGTAAGAGTAACTATACTCCTATAGTAAAGAGTTTAGTTATTTTAACATTATAATGAGATTCCTATATTAGAAGGGCTTCCAGATGAAGAGGGAGAATCTCAAGTAGACTCTGTGCTGAGTGAGGAGCACAATGCAGGGTTTCATCCCATGACCCTGAGATCATGACCTGAAGGAAATCAAGAGTTGTACGCTCAATGGACTGAGCCTCCCATGTGCCCTCCTTGACTTTTCTTTTATAGCATAGAGAAAGCCAATCTTCTCATATTTCTCTTATATTTACCTTCTATGTTCTTATTTTTTTTAATGTGTATATATTTAAGGTATACAACTTGACTTGATATACACACAGTAAAATAACTACAGGCAAGCTAATTAACATACCAATCATATAATTACCATTTTTGTGTATGTGTGTGATGAGAGCACCTGAAGACTACTCTTACCAAATTTCCAGTGTTTAATACAGTACTTCTAACTTTAGTCATCAAGCTGTACATTAGATCTCTAGACTTATTTATTCTATATAACTGCCACTTTGAACACTTTGACCAACATATCCTCATTCCTCTACCTCCCCGCCCCTGGTACTCATTGTTCTGTTCTATGTATTTTGACTCTTTTAGATCCCACCTATAAATGTTATTATGCAGTTATTCCTTTCTGTGTCTGGCTTATTTCACTCAGCATAATGCCCTCCAGGTTCATCCATGTTGTTGCAAATTTGTCCATCTGCAGTAGATATGTGAAGATGTCAAAATTTTCAGTTTTGTTGTTCATGCTCTACTTTGCCCCAAGTTGCCTACATATATTTCTCCATCTCTTTCAAAATGTCTAACTTCCTTTAGTTTTTGTTGTTATTGATGTGTCATTAATATATCTCCTGGTTCTTATGCCAAGAGATAGGTCATGGGGAAATCTTCCATGAGAGGAAAAAAAAGCAGAGACTGAAACAAGGCTAACTTTCTTTTTTTAATTTATTTTTATTTTTTATTTTTTTTAAAGATTTTATTTATTTATTTGAGAGAGAGAGAATGAGAGAGAGAACACATGAGAGGGGATAGGGTCAGAGGACGAAGCAGACTCCCTGCCGAGCAGGGAGCCCGATGCGGGACTCGATCCAGGGACTCCAGGATCATGACCTGAGCTGAAGGCAGTCGCTTAACCAACTGAGCCACCCAGGCGCCCAAGGCTAACTTTCTTATGCTAATTGGCTCTAAAAAAATGAGTAAAAGGAGGACTGACTTATGGACTGTGGCTATATTAGCTTGAGTAAAAGCATTTAAAGACCATGAATAACGTTGTGATAACATAGGATGAATTGCAAAATCAATGCATTTGTTTTATTAGTGGTCTCTAATATTGCTTATTCTTGCAGCAAACATAACTAGAACTTGCTTTCAACTAAGCAGTTTCTTTAGATGATTACATAATCCATAGAAACAATGCTTGATTTGTCTAGCAAACAAAAATTATTTCTAATAAATTTAACACAAATGCTGTTTCTAACCTTACTCAATGTACTAGGCCTCACTTCTAGTGAAAAATCAGTCAACTCTTTGTCAAGTAATTCCTACTTAATTATACAAAAAGCTATACTTTTCAAAAAAAAACAGAACAAAACTAGCTTCTATTCCTGACCTTTTTTACCTCATTCTCTGACCCACCTAGGTAACCATCATATTAGTTTGTTTTTTATCTTCTAAGATTTCTTTATTACATACATGACACCCAAGAAACTATTATAGAAACATCAATGACCTATTTTTTTGAAGACTTCAAAGACTTCATATGATTTTTCATTAATATATTTTCACATAGCTTATATAGGTATATGTATATTTCTCATAAATATTTTTACAGAGTTGGTATACCTTATCAAGGAATTTGGCCTTTATAAATCAAAGTCTTCCAAACGATAAAAATCGTAATTATTTAGATACTAGAAAAAACTATTTTTTTTTCTGTAACTGTCTAATATGGAGCTTGACTTTAACGAATGTAAGTTGTAGGGTAGGAACTTTGATACCCTTTTTGTTTGTGATGATATTTTAAAGGATCTAAAAATATAGTAGGAACTAAAAAATGTTTCCTTGATATGTCAGTGTTCTTTGGTGATCCTCTTCTCCCTGCTTGAGACTATGCTTTTATTGGTAGGGAAGGAGAGCTTCTATCTTAATCTTGGCATCTCTCCCTTAGTATGCCCTGAGAACTTTTTTTTATTTTTAATTAGTGATTTAAATGAAGCCAGATGGGGCACTTCCAACCCTTACATTCTATTATATAGTGATGATCTCAGAGGTGGCATTTGGAATTAAGATTGATAGGTAGCTAATCAATGGTCAGAATGACAACCATATCTATGAAGAAACAGGGAAGGAGGCCTATACATGGCGGCGGGGGAAGGAGCTGACACTGCAGAGAAGAATAAAGATGAAAGGGACCATGTGGCCCTGTTCATCCAGCAGAACGTACTTTACCTTGGTGTTATACTAGCTGCTTGGAAAACATTAATAAACCTAACAGTTATGACCCATGTCTTCTGAGCTTAAGTTCACAGTGAGATGGACACAATAGATACATAATAAATATGTATACTCATATAGTAAATACATAATAGAAATTCTCTGAAGAGCCAAGAAAGCAAAAACACTTGAAGTGTAACAAGGGGAAATATTTCAGATGGGAGGAAGTTGGGAAGGACAGAACTCTTCTGAAAAAGTGCCCTTTAAGCTAATAGAAGTGCTTAGAGAAGAACATGTACTCTGACTGCCACAGGTCTCTTGAGGGCTGTCCAGGCTCTGGTTCAGCTCCTTCACAGGGTCCAGGTGCATTCCCTGCCATTGTGTTTTGGGAGTTGCTTCTGTTACTTGAGACCAAAGAACTTTAACTAATACAAATTTGAAAGTTGAGTTGATATGGAGATGAGTCTTTATGTGATAGTAAGCATAAGATGTCCGTCAACAGATGAATGGATAAAGAAGATGTGGTATATATATACAATGGAATATTATGCAGCCATCAAAAAACCCCACAAAATCTTGCCATTTGTGACAACATGGATGGAACTGGAGGGTATTGTGCTAAGCGAAATAGGTCACTCAGAGAAAGACATGTATCATATGATCTCACTGATATGAGGAATTCTTAATCCCAGGAAACAAACTGATGGTTGCTGGAGTGGTGGGAGGTGGGAGGGATGGGGTGCCTGGGTGATGGACATTGAGGAGGGTATGTGCTAAAGGGAGTGCTGTGAATTGTGTAAGACTGTTGAATCACAGACCTGTTCCTCTGAAACAAATAACACATTATATGTTAAAAAAAAAATAGTAGGAAGGGAAAAATGAAGGGAAATCAGAGGGGGAGATGAGCCATGAGAGACTATGGACTCTGAGAAACTGAGGGTTCTGGAGGGGGGTTGGGGGAGAGGTTAGCCTGGTGATGGGTATTAAAGAGGGCACATATTGAATGGAGCACTGGGTGTTATACACAAACAATGAATCTGAACAGTACATTAAAAACTAATGATGTAATGTATGGTGATTAACATAACATAATAAAATTTTTAAAAATGCATTGTTTTGGTCTTTGATCTTCTTGAAATTGACACAGTTATGTCAATAAATTTAAACAAAAAACTGAATATGCTTATATTTTAATAGCCTTATTTCCTCAAAAATAGTTATCTGAAATGTTGATTTTTGTAATCAGTTATAAACTTGTAGAATTTCTGGAAGCAGAAAGACCTTAGGGAGGTTGTCTCAATTTAAAGATATAAAAGCAGAAAAAGATCCAGGCATGAGGTCAGACTGTAGAACTAATTTATAGCATAACCAGGATTAAGCATAGAAGTCTGACTGCCATTTTAAAGCTTTCTTCAAAAGTACTGGTCAAGTCACTCTCTAGAAACATAGATGTGCCTAAAATACTAATGACTCCTTGATCATATTCTAGCTTTTGACAGAAGAACAAATGATCCACAAATGAACATCTACTATAACAAAAAATGGTGGTGGTGGGGGGGATCTGTTGGCAGATTCCTCACAACATTGCTGGAATCTAATTTTGATTTCAATTTTCTCTATTACTATTTAGAGTCAGTTCATGCAGGACTGGGAATGCCAGCAATCATTATCTAGACCAATTTTTAAATGTGTGTACCTAGCAGCAGTGTACTTAGGACACCACAATGCATTAAAATACATCATGGATGCCCCCAGGGCCAAATAATGGTAAAAACTGATTATATCACTCTTTGGCAGTAAAAGCTGAAGGACCTTGATCACTGCAGCAATGCCCAGTGCCAAGACCTGGACCAACAACTTACTGGCCTCTTTCAATCTCTTCTAAAGGTATAACCCAAGAAAACTGGAAGTCCAGTTAAAATGGTTAAATACTGTGTTTCTAGAGAATATAATATTCATCATTATTGGGGGGGGAAAACCCTCAATATGCCAACTAGCAAATACTTAGTAGAATTAAAAGATTTAAGCAAATATTGTTTAAAAAAACACATTCAAACAGGAAAATCTGTTTTGAATATTATAGTGTTTATGATAGGTGAAGATTTCTCTTTTTTTTTTCCTCTTACATATCTAAACCTGGAAGTTTTTCAACCAGCTGACTATCAATTTACTACTGACTTGACCAGTAGTAGGGATCAGTAGTTTCCTTAGACACCTAAATCAGAGCAAGTTGAGGCCAGAAGTTAGTAAGAAGTAAATACAGAACTCGTTTTCTCTGGGCATAAAACTACTTCTCAGCTCCATATGTATCAAAACACTCATTTTAGTAATATTTATACTTGCATTCCCAGACTAGTGCTCTCTAATTTGAGGCGTTCAACTCCTAATCTTAGGGCTGCACAGCAGATAATTGAGTAGACCTTTCCTGTTGTGACTTTGTCTTGTCTCTGTCAAACTTAATAACCTGTTTCTTCTTTCAAGTTGCAAAATAATATAATCACACAGAGACCTCAGGTAGAACAAAGTCTAATGTTCTCTTATAGTCTGTGCTCAGTCTCTTTATGCAGAATGCATATGAATTTTTATATATCTGCAAAATGGTCTTTCAAGCTTCTCATTTCCACATAATCAAAGCAGAATACTAGAAGATTAAAATAATTATTCTTTTAAAATATATGTGGTTCAAGGGTCTTGGAAGCATCCATCACTTGCCTGACAATGTCAAAATACTTTTTTCTTGTTAGCTGTCCTAGGAATTCTGAATCACACTAGGAGTGAAGACCAGCAATCTCAGTGTTCATCTTCTAATTGAATTTTAAGAGCTCTTTATATATTTTGGATAACAATCCTTAATCAGATGTCTCTTAGAAATATTTTCTCCCAGTTTGTGGCTTGTTTTCCAATTTTTATATTGTCTTTCACCTAACAAAAGTTCTTAATTTTAATGAAGTCTAGTTTATCAATTCTTTTATAGATCATGTCTTTGATACTATGTCTGTAAAGGAATCACTATACCCAAGATCATCTAGTTTTCACCTATTTTTTTTCTAGTTTTTGTATCCTGTGTAATTAGGGATGAGCCACAGTTTCTACAAACAAGCTATTCCAATATGACAAATGGACTTTAACTAGTTCTTCCACTATCATCATTTTGTAGTTACTACCTGGATTGCTCTGTTGACATAGCTTCTGAAGCCAAGATGGGTGCTGGTGATACTGAGATGGAAGTAGAAAGTGGTGGTAGTATGCTTTGCTTGCACATGCTATTCCTATGTTAGATGTGGCCCTTTTCATTGGCCTGGAGTAGACTATTAGAGCAGCTGGTGATTTCTGCCTTGATAGGGTCTAGCCCTTTCCATTTCTGCTGTTCAGACAATGGGTGTACTTCAATTGCATCCATCAACACAGTTGAGACAGCAGCAGCTCCTGGTAAAATGTAGGAAAATACTTAGGATTAGATGGTGGAAAGCTTTCAAATTTCATTTGAGAGAGATTGTATGCTCCATGTATTAGACCTTCATGGGGTCTCTGTAAGAGTAGTTTTGAGTTCTTCATGAGTTTCCAAAACATCCTTTATAAATTTTGTCTAGAAGTAATAGCTATTGAGTGAGACTACCCTAAAAGATATCTGGGTATGGGGTGAAGATTAGTCACATGACTAAAAAGATAAATGGAAGAAAGCTTTTGATAGGTCTGTTAAACACAGAATAAAATACTAGCCTGTTAATTTTGGGATGGGTGGTTTTTAATGTACTTGTAAGAGAAGCATTTGTAAGTATTTTGCTTTTTGGGATCTGAAATGTCCAATAAACTGACAAAAATGGTTTATTTATAGATCTTTATTATAAAGGAAAACAAATGATTCAGAGAACTGAAGTAAAAAAAAAAAAAATTTGAAATAAGAGTGATGTGAATCAACAGATCAAGAGAGGAAGATGAGATAATCACCAGAGGTAGTGATATTCAAATACTAACCCTCCCTTCATATACACATTTTGAGTTTCCCAAGAAACTTGTCCAAACCTATCCAAACATAACTCTCCCAAAGCCACATATAAAATGACAGGATAAAGTCAGTTCTTGTTTTTATTATTGACCTGTTCTGTTCTGCACAGTCATTTGGATGGAACACTGTACCTTCTTTGCTGATTCCAAATCCAGACTTCTACACTTTCACATCATGCCATCCTTCTTGAGATCCAGGGTTATAGCTCTCTTGGTTTTTAATAGAGTCACTTCCTAGAGGCAAATCATTTCCAGAAACCTGGCTCTACTTCATTTCCCATTTTTTCTACTTTCTAGCACTCCTTCCTTTCCAGTGGAAGATGCAGGGTATTTGTTTTAGGAGAGAAACACAATTCTGCCTTACATCTTTTTCCTGAGAATCAAGGTATCCTCTTCAAACCTACCTTTCCAAGGGAGACGACATTTAAGTTTCCAAAGTACATTTATATTCCTGCCTATGCTGTGATAGATCTGGCCCTTTAATTGATAAGAAAAGGTTGTCCCATGGAAGGAACACACCAAAAACAGTTACTATTTCATATCAATTTCTATCCTAAGTTATAAAGGGTTTTAAAAGTCTCTTAAATGTATCACTTTAACAAGGAAAACTTAGCAATTACGTAAATGCTGTTGGGAAATATGGGAACAACTTTCTGTCCTTGATACTAGTACTGAGAATTAAAATATCAGAATACATTCTTAGAAAATGAAGATTCTACATTTAAAAAAAAAAAGACTTCATAATCATCTAATACTTTGAAATCTATCATTCTAGGAGCATTGCATAATTTCAAAAGCAATAACCTGAGGCAAAATTTGGAGGTAATGAGAATTTGATCTTTACGATCATTGCTCACCCTCTTTCCTTCAGAGAGGCCTCTTCATCTTCATTCCTAAGTCACACTATCCTGTGTCTCTGGGGGCTTACCCTGTGTTTTATACTCCATTTATATTGTGTCTGTGGTCTCACTTAAGTGTTCTAATGAAGTTTTCAAATGCTACCACTCTCAGGTATTAACACCCTTATGAGGTGTTTGACAAAATTTTGAGATTCAATGAAATCACCATAAAATAGAAGACAGATGTGAGATATCTTTAGACTGCATGAAATAGCTTAGCATGAATTTCTGTGATGGGGAACAGTTGAACTCTTAAAACAAGAATAGCTCTGATTCTAAAACTTATAATACTATGTAGGTAAGGATGACAATTGTTAACTCCTCCTGCATGATTAAAAAAATTCAGTTTCAAATACAGCTATTTGTGATGAAAATGATAACACATGTTATTAGCTTATTAGCATTCACATGACAGTGAAAATGGATTTTGGCCAGAAGTTAATCTAAGTGAAGAACCTCAAATTTTAAATATACTTGGATGTTAATATAGACTTAAATCCACAAAGTTATAACCATTTATACTGTTGGAACTAAACACATTAACTGGCAGTTCTCAATATTAACTAATATTTAGTGGCCTAAAAGTAGTAACTGTTACCTTCACATAATACAGATCTTTAGATATTATTACACATAGCAGTGAAAAACTAAGAAAGATAGCAATTGTAGCTTTTATTTTTTTTTTATTTTTTGGAAAATAGCTTTTAAATTACCTTTGTTTTATGGTGAAATGTCTTTTAATTAAACTTGTAAATCACCATTTCACAATATTAAAAATAAACTTGAATTCCATAAGACTTATTTATCTTAAATTCTTACCTTGAGAAATCAGTTGCATTATATAGCTTCATTGTCTGTTTATCAAGAATTACCATAATGGGATTTCTTTGGCGGGCATGAATAAACCAAATACCAACTATGAATTATAACACTATATACACATTTCATGGCTTTCTTGTTTTGATATGGAAGACACCTTGCATTAGGTTGGCAGATATCTTTTGAATAGATCCTAAAACTGCACCCCAAAATTCATGAAACTGCAATTAAAAAGTCACCCAAAACCTTTAACTTAAATTCCCTCAGGAAGAAATATTTTAAACTTTGAAAGTCACTAAATATGTACTACCATTTCAATCTCATTTTCATTTTCGATTAGGAAGAAACACCTAGAATTCCCTAAACCTAGGCTTTTGTTCAAAAAACATCAGATATATGGAAACTAAAGGGGGGTTTAGTAAATTTAAGCAGAACTTAAAGAACACTCTGCCTACTCCTGTTACTTTAACCTCAGCCTCTCTCTTGCTATAACCTCCCACTTAGAAGGAAGGGTGGTCTATGAAAACATGAGTCCTTTTAAACTACATAAATTAAGGAAGTTTCAAGGATTGAAGTCTCATGTCTGGTTACTAAGTGAGCACTGTCAATTTCATATCTTTATAGGTTATATTTAGGTATAAATGGGTGAACTATTAAGAATCTTTAGCCTGCTTTTAAAAACTTTATACACAAGAATGGACATATACTAGTTATGCTGTAAAATATAGAGGTAGCCAAGGGACTAGGTGACTAACATTATTTAAAACAACAAAACAAAAAACCCTTAGCGCCTATTAAACCTTAAGACTGTTCTCCTTCAGAAGCCAGCCTAAGCTGCAACCACCACCACCACCATCTTCAAACTTTAGAGTGCCCAGAGAATAGAACCAGCAACCAGGAGTTGGCATAGACTGAAGACCCAGCTGGGGTGGGAGTGGCACTGGAGAATGTGTTCTGTGTAAGACCTGCAGGATCCTAAGTGTCCAAGACTGAACTTCCCACCATCTCAGAGGGCTGAGGCCTTAGATGGAGTTTGATGTAATAAAAAATAAAATATAGGGGCGCCTGGGTGGCTCAGTCAGTTAAGCGTCTGCCTTCGGCTCAGGTCATTGATCCCGGGGTCCTGGGATCGAGCCCCGCATCGGGCTCCCTGCTCCATGGGGAGCCTGCTTCTCCCTCTCCCACTCCCGCTGCTTGTGTTCCCTCTCTCGCTGTATCTCTCTCTGTCAAATAAATAAATAAAATCTTTAAAAAAATATATATAATATACTTTCTGCACATGTGAGCACTTTGAATATTCAAATCCTTATTTAAATATCTGTAAGTTGATTCAGATATAGAAATATAATAAGATAGGGATGGTAGGTATCTGTCAATTTGGATATAAATTAAATCTAGATATATTCGCTTATCTCCTATGCCTAAGTGTCTTTAAAGGTCAGTCTTTAAAATGAAAGGAATGGCATATAGGCGTATAAGTCTTAATATTACCTATTGTGCATTTAATAAGCTGCTCTAGAGGCTCTGAAATTATAAAATTTAAGTGCTTGTGATTGCCCCATAAGGCTTCCCACTTAATTTTGTCCTGCTGTTTCCCTCTCATTCCAGCTGGCTTAGAGAGTATGACTAATGTGCCAAGTTTCCCTAAGAATAGCCTGAGTTTCTCGGGTTTATGTGGGACGTGGGGTCCAAAGGACATGACCCAAGAGCAAGTCCAGGCACAAACCTATGCCTCAATGATGCAAGTTCTCAAGTTACCTTCCCTAGTTTTACAGGTCTCTTACTGTTATATAGAATTCTTATAAGCTGACTCTTGTTAGGTGTATAATTTCTCTTCTTTAAGCAAACTATCCCTGACTTACATTTTTTTTTTCTCTTTCATCCAAGTTAAATTAAAACAAATATTTTGGCCAATTTGTCTTGGAAATGGAGCCCTAGTATAGTGGAAAGTATACTAAGCAAACAGTTCTGCAATTTGTTCTTTAGCCCCAGCTCTGCTATATGCTAAATTTATGATCTTGGATAAATTACTTAGCTTTCTGAGACTCAGCTTCCAAATCAATAAACTGCCATACAAAGGTGAGTTATTATCATCATTACCTTGTATTGCCATCCATTTTCAAATATAAACTAATTCCAACCATAGATTCTTGAGTTCTGAATCTCAGGTACAAGCGTAGACTTGACATTTGTAGCTGCATCTTAACAGAGAGAGAACTTAAGTCTCTTTTAAAGCCTAATAATTATTTTAAATCAATTTGTAGTTTTAAAATTTCTGGTAGTGTTCTGAAGTCCACCTTGTCTTACAGATACATTGCAGCAGTGTTTTCTTATCTGCAAGAAGTGTTTTACTATATTTGTGGGAAAAATAACCCTAAATTTCATTGAGGAAGAAACAGAACAGTTATCCAACAGCACAGCCATGCCTAAATAAAGCTAATTTGTTAACCTAAAGATATGAATATATCTTTATTTATATATATATATATAAATATATATATTTATATATATATATATAATATATAGGTATATTTTAGGTATATATATATATATATACACCTAAAAATGGTTCATAACCATCAAAGAAGTTTAGATCAAATAAATTGAAATGACTTTAATTTGCATGCATGTAAAGAAATAAAAATGGACTTTTTTACAATTGAGATATTAAATGTTCTTAAACATCACCAAAGTTATCAAAGCCAATAGGTAAAAACTGATGAACAGGAATGGAAAAAAATTGCTCCAAAATTACATTAGGTGCATACATAGCAGTAATAGAGGCCATTATTGGCTGGTGACTGATAATATAAAAGCACTTTACAAGATGTGAAGTGATTAAAAAAATACATTTATTGGATAAAGGAAACCATAATACTGAAGTTAATGAGCACCTTTGAATTACTGCTGCTCTACATAATTTTTCCTGCACTTTGCATTTGCAAATATCTAATGTGACCGTCTTCACATATAAACTTAGGTCACAACCATAGCAAACAGTACAGGAGAGTCTTTTTTGCCAACCTGGCATTGCTGAGTTATTACTTTTAGAATCCTCTCCATAATTTCTGCAGCATCTAGCACTGCCTTGGGTAAAACTGTGTCCTATTTTACAAATGCACTCAAAATACTTTGAGTATTTTTCAAAATTACTGAAATATTCACATTAAAATTTGCACCTAAAAATGTACAGCTCGTGGAATCTTCACAAACAGTGAACTAAGCACCAGATCAAAAAACATATCATTCCCAGGCGCCTGGGTGGCTCCGATGGTTAAGCGTCTGCCTTCGGCTCAGGTCATGATCCCAGGGTCCTGGGATCGAGTTACGCATCGGGCTCCCTGCTCAGCAGGTAGCCTGCTTTTTCCCTCTGCACCCCCCCCATGAATAAATAAATCTTAAAAAAAACCCCAAAAAACAGATGATCTCCCGCACACCAGCAGTGTTCTAGTGACCTCCTTCAGTTACTACCTAATCTAAACAAGGGTAATCAGTCTATAGACCCCTGATGTCTAGATTAGTTTTGACTGTTTTTGTACTTTATAAAACCCAAATCCTACTGTATGTCCTTCTTACTGAGTTCTTCTCATCAAAATATCTTTGATTCATCTGTATAGTTGTAAACCATATTCTCACTGTTTTATAACCGTCAACTGTATGAATAGATCACTCTAGTCTGTTGAGCATTTGATTAGGTTCCAACATGGGTCTGCTCTGAATAGTTCTACCTAAAACAATCTAAAAGTAACATTTGGTGAATGTACGGAAACATTTTGAGTATATGAATCATGTGAAATGGCTACTTTTGTAAATCACAAACAATTGAATATTGAAAATGATAGAATATAATCTAGGAATAGAATTGTTGGGTCACATTGAACACGTTTTGTTTAGTAGATGTTGTCAGAGTTTGCTAAAATTGCACCAATTACCTGATTCCCATCACATTGTTGCATAATATTTCTAATTTGGCCTATTCTTTAAGTATTCCTTTTTTTTTTTTTTAAGATTTTATTTATCTGACAGAGATAGCGAGCTAGAGTAGGAACACAAGCAGGGGGAGTGGGAGTGGGAGAGGGAAAAGCAGGCCTCCCGCTGAGCAGGGAGCCCGATGTGGGGCTCGATCCCAGGACCCTGGGATCATGACCTGAGCTGAAGGCAGACGCTTAACGACTGAGCCACCCAGGTGCCCCTATTCTTTAAGTATTCTGATAGGTGTATTATAATCTCACTGAGGTTATAATTTGCATTTCATAATGAAATTAAGCCCCTTTTATGGATTATTGATAATTTGGGTATCTCCCAACCCCTACCCCTGCTTTTTTGCCATTTTTCATTGGGTTATCTCTTTGTTTGGATTTTTGAGTTTATGATGTAGGAGCATACATACATGTGTGTTCTAAACACAGAGTGCTTTGTCAGAAATAAATAGGAAAAAAATATCCTCTCCAGCTGTATAAGTTGCCTTTTCAGTTGCTTAATGATGTTTAATATAGTCTTATTTATCACTTATTTTTCTCCTATGCTTAGTCTTTCCAGGTCTGACTTAGGAAGTTTTTGCCCACTCAAAAGTCACTGGATGTTCATCTATCTTTTCTTCCAATAGCTCTAATTTTGTTGACATTTAAATCTTTGATTCATGTGGAATTTTTATGTATAAAATGATATAGGGGCCCATATACATTTTTTTCAATATGGATATCTAGAATCACTTATTCACTATGGATATCTAGAATCACTCATATCCACTTATTCATTTATCTGAATTGCAGTGTTGCCTTTAACATAAACCATATATATATATATATATACACACACACACACACACACACACACACACACACACACACACATATATATATATATATATATATATATAGGACTATCAGTGACACTATTTTATTTTTTTATTTTTTATTTTTTTAAAGATTTTTATTTATTTGACAGAGAAAGACAGCGAGAAGGAACACAAGCAGGGGGAGTGGGAGAGGGGGAGTGGGAGAGGGAGAAGCAGGCTTCCCGCCGAGCAGGGAGCCCGATGTGGGGCTCGATCCCAGGACCCTGGGATCATGACCTGAGCTGAAGGCAGACGCTTAACGCCTGAGCCACCCAGGCGCCCCTCAGTGACACTATTTTAAATGTCATAAATGGAGTGAGACTTCATTCTGTGGGAATAGACTTGGTATTTGTAAAGACTCAAATTTGTTATCTATGTCTAGGATAGGTTCCTATGAGCAAACTAGATAAAAAATAGAAATATAATTTCTTAAAGTATCAGATTAATATAGGGTATGGTGTATAAACCTCTGAAGTCTCAAATGAAGTTTCAAAATTATTCAAGTACTATGATTGTCATTGAACTAGCATGCAAAGATGACACTAGTTTGGTCTAGGATTCCGTGTTTTGCACCTATATGTTGACAGCTCTCAAAGCTTTTTCTGTTTCAACATTAGTAGCAATTCAAGTAATCTACAAACCAAACTTATAGTGCTATTTGAAATAGTTCTAAGTCTATCCTATAAATAGAATACTGCATTTATTAAATATTGCTCTATATTAGCTCATTTGAGTGTTGGAGACTTCTTATAATAAACATGTGTTTTTAGTTTCCTTATGTTTTACTTGCCACAGACTTGAGTCAGTCCTTGATTTTTATCTCATTCTTTACCACTAGCTGCTTTTTCATTTTTCTTTCTTACTGTAACTTTGTATTCCCACACTCACCAGAAGCTCTGTGGTTGCAATCAATAGCAAAAAATAAAAATTTATGTCGGCTTAACCTCAGGGTTGACTTTTAAAGTATTGAATTTTAGAATCCTATATTTTATGAAAAGAGCAGGAAAACACCTGTTCAAACATCAAAGTGGAGAGGGAGAAGGCAGGGGGGGGCGGAAAGAGATATATTAGGTCTTTATAAAAATTGTGTTATGAGACAGAGTTGCTAGGAAAGATTCCCCGCCCCCCCCACCCCGGTCTCTCACTTTCAAAACCTTTTCCGCATTTCTTGAAAGTCCTGCCAAGTCCTTTCTTTGAATTGGGATATTGAGAGCCTTCATTTGCCATACTTCAACTTTCTTCCTGAACTCCATAGAGTAGTCTGAAACACTCAGGTTCAACAAGGAAAGGTTCCATACATAATGAAGAAGAAGCTTTATGAGAATAAGATAGCATGTAATCATGATAGGGCCCCTCTATAAAGAATTTGGGTTGGAGGAGGAAAGATTGTTTTGAGTGTTGTAAGAAATCTAAGTGTGTTATAAAGTAACATGAGATACTCAGGCACAGAGATGTTTAAAACACGTTCATCTTCACTGGCCTAAAATCTGTTCTTGCAAGGAGAATGAACATACTCAAACACTTGGAGAGGCAAAAATTAGCCGTTTCTCCTTCAGGCATGAAGGATCCTTCTGTATTTGGTGCACATGGGGACATGTAAGTGATACAGTTCTTTGACATTTTATGGTGATTTTCACCAGCTTCATCTTGAGAGAAACTCAATGGAATTATAACATTGATAACATTTTTGTTTACATAATTATTTGCTCAGATAAAGAACACTCAGGATTACTGTATGTTGTGTTTTAAAGCCCTACCCAGTAACTCAAAATGAATGTATTTGGTTCGATCTTTATCAACAGAGTCAATGAACTGATATGACTAGAATTAGTCCTCCCCATCCCCCTCTTCACCTGTGCAAACTTAATAGATCAAAGGAGTCCAGCTATTAGACTTAATTTATCCTCTGAATTTTATCTGCTTTTTTAATAAATTAGAAAATAAAAATAAAGTGCTAGACATTGATAATGACACAAGAAAAGGTAGTGGAGGACATTATGTTAACTGAAAAAAGCCAGACCTAGAAAGAAAACTGTATGATTTCACTACATGTGAAATCAGAAAAAAAAAAGGCAAATACATTGAAGCAAGAATACAATGGTGGTTACCTGGGACAGGGAGGTGGGGGAAACTGGGAGATGTTGGCCAAAGGGCACAAGTCACATAATCTAGACACCTACTGTACAACATGACTATAGTTAATACTTTATTGAAAACTAGAAATTTGCTAAGAATGTAGATTTTAGGTGTTCTTATACCACACACACACACACACACACACAAACATACACACGGTAAGTGTGAGAGGATTAATGTTTTGACTGTAATTTTTTCACCAGGTATATATCAAATCATGTGTACACATTAAAATATGACCTTTATTTAAAATATAAAGCACCAATCTCCTTTGGAGGAAAAAAATCTTACCTCCCATGTTATTTTGGAAGTTTCATTGAAGACATTAAAATTGTGGAGAGAAATTACCTTGTAGTGTCATCTAAACTTAATGATAAGTATAACAAATTTAAATTTTCTAAAAATTATTATTTTTTTTAAAGATTTTATTTATTTGATAGAGACACAGCAAGAGAGGGAACACAAGCAGGGGGAGTGGGAGAGGGAGGAGCAGGCTTTCCGCTGAGCAGGGAGCCCGATGCGGGGCTCGATCCCAGGACCCTGGGATCATGACCTGAGCCAAAGGCAGATGCTTAACGACTGAGCCACCCAGGCGCCCCTCTAAAAATTATTAAAATTATAATTATTATGACTCTGTAATCAGAATCCAAAAGTAAGAATCAATGAAATGATAAAAAATTATTTATCATCATGATAAGTGTACTCTAATCCCCATCCCCTCTTTCCGCTATCCCCCCCCCCCGCCAACCTTCCCTCTGGTAACCATCATTTTTTTCTCTATAGTTAGGAATCTATGTCTTGGTCTGTCTCATTCTTTTCCTTTCCTCCCCCCCCTTTTTTTCCCTTAAATTCCACATATGAGTGAGATCATATGGCATTTGTCTTTATGTGACTGACTTATTTAGCTTAGCATTTTACTTTCTAGCTCTATCCATGTTGTTGCAAATGACAAGATTTCATTTTTTATGGATGAATAATATTTTATATATACACACACCATATCTTCATTCATCCACCAATTGACACTTGGGCTGCTTCCATAGTTTGGTTATTGTAAATAATGGTGCAATAAACATAAGAATATATATATCCCGTTGAATGTGTTTTTGTATTTCAGGGGTAAATACCCAGTAGTGTAATTCCTGGATAGTAGGGTAGTTCTATTTTTTATTTTTTGAGGAAAGCTCCATACTGTTTTCCACAGTGGCTGTACCAGTTTCCCACCAACCATGCAAGAGGGTTCCTTTTTTCCACATATGTGTCAACACTTGTTTCTTCTGTTTTTGATTTTAGCTGTGCTCACAGGTGTGGGGTGATATTTCATTGTAGTTTTGATTTGCATTTCCCTGATGAGTGATGTTGAGCATTTTTGCATGTGTCTGTTTTTCATCTGTATGTTGTCTTTGGGGAAATGTCTGTTCATAATCTTCTGCCCGTTTTTTAATTCATTGATTTCTGAAGGACTCGGTTGAGTTTCATATCTACATCGGAACTAAAGGCCAAGGAGTGCATTTCACTTATCCTTCAAAATAGTCTTCCTCATGTTCTATATCAAACTTGAAAGGTGCCCCTTAACACAATTTTAGTATAAAATTTTTCTTACAAAAATGAAAAAAATATACTTTAAATAGTATCTTCTTATACAAAGTCAAATTTCAACTAAATACTTAAGCCATTTTTAGTAAATACTGGTTGGTAATATTGCATTATTAGAAGTTGCTAAGACCTTGTCCTGGTTTCTTCTCTGCTTCTAGCTTGGTTTAATTTCATGACTTCATGACTTCTAGGGAATAAAATGAGTGAAAATAATGGATCATGATTATTTACACATTTATTAATAAAACTATTTAAACAATTTTATTTTTATCTTTGAAAGACCAAAGTAACAATAGGACCCGATTAAAATTCAGGAGCTCCACCATTATCCTCTCTGCTGCCTTCAAGGAACTTTCTGGTATACCCAAGTTTTCTGAACAATGCAGTCTGAAAGTTGATGAAGCACTGAATTGGTCTCACAAACTTTTTTTAGTAGAAAAGTTACACAGTACTAGATATAATTCAAACATTGCATTTAGGTATTTTTAGCTTCAATTGATTCACTAGGACTACACTAAGAAGAAATTGTCTTATAAATGATCAAATTGAGGTCTTTTATTCACAATGTTCAGTTACCACAATGTGCCTTTTCTAGTTTCAACATAGTGGGAAGCTGTATCAATAAGTATAAGGTCTGAGAGGTGAGCATGTTTTTTTTTTTTTTTTAATACTATTAGGGGCTGATCTCTAGAAAGGATGTCCCACCACCATCTATTATGTAGAGCCTCTCAATAAGAATATATATTCTTAGGTCCCTCTTATCTGCAAAATCCTCCAGATACATGGACAAATTTTTGAAGTCTCTCTCTACCACTTTTCTAGATATCTCCCAAAGTAAATTCCTTTGTTTTTATTTGCTATTACCACTCTATTCTCCATTATGACCCATTTCCAAATAATCAGCTCAAATTAGCAAATATTTGAATGGCTACTATATGTGTGTTTCTCTGCTGAACACTATGAAGAATTTTTTTTAAAGATTTTATTTATTTATTTGAGAGGGAGAGAATGAGAGAGAGCACGAGAGGGAAGAGGGCAGAGGGAGAAGCAGACCCCCTGCCGAGCAGGGAGCCCGATGTGGGACTCGATCCCGGAACTCCAGGATCATGACCTGAGCCGAAGGCAGTCGCTTAACCAACTGAGCCACCCAGGCACCCGAATTTTTAAAAGATTAATATATCATCTCTTACATCAATGAACTTAGTCACATTATAATTGTTTCAGGTAATTATGGGTCCTATTTTATTGACTTCATTTCAAAGAAACTGGAGATTCTGATAACAGCAGTAATGATAAGGGTTGCTAGACTAATTTTTAAATATAATGTTACATTAGTTTCAGGTATACAACATAGTGACTTGACAATTCTATATGTTATACAATGCTCACTATGGTGAGTAGTTGCCATCTGTCAGCATACGAAGTTATTAAAATATTGACTACATGCCATATGCTGTACTTCTTATCCTTATGACTTATCTATTTTATAACTAAAAGCTTTATATTTTTAAGAAAATATTCAAATTGCCCTTTCTCTGGCCCTGAGGTTGAGCTTTGCCATGTAACTTGCTTTAAACAATGGAAAATATGTGGATAATTCTCAAGAAGATGCTTTAGAAAACACAATGTTTCTACCAGTTCTCTTGGTCTGGTCTTCTGCCATAATAGCATTACTTCAGAGGAGGAGTGCTCCTGCCTGGGAACTTTGGTGTAACCCAAGCCCAGAGAAGAGCCAACAACTGTTCCACAGATATTAATATGCAACATGAGCAAGAAGTAAATATTTGTTGTTGGAAGTCACTGGTTATAAAATTGTTAGTAAAACCTGAAAAATCCAGAGGATACTTTATCATTAGTGCATTTTTGCCATAAGACATGGTGGGCTATAGTTATATCTAGAAAGAATTCTGTTGAAAATTAACTTTATCAGTTATTCCAGGACTCTCGAATATTAGTGATGGAGGCCCTCTCCCCAACCCCCACCTCCCCGGCCCAGCTCTTATCAAAGCAAAAGGATCTCCTTCAGATCAGTTACTGTCACACTTTATTTTCATGTCCAGAGTTACTGGACCATGGGCTATTGCTCCAAAAAGGTGTGAACATTAATAATTTTCCAAAAAAATTGAGATTAATAGAATGGAGTAGGTCACCTAAAACTAGATGCCTTTGTAACTGTTAGGGCCACGTCAGTAGCCAGAATGTTCTGCAGAAGTCTTTTTTTTTTTTTTAATTTAGAAAATGTTTTATTAATACTGTATTTTTAGAAGAGTTTTAGGTTTACAGAAATGTTGAACGGGTAGTAGAGTTTCCAAATATACCCTATACAGTTTCCTCTAATACTATCTTTTATGATGTTTAGGACAATTAACCAATATTCATGCATTATGAGTAGCAAAAGTTTATGCTTTATTTGGATTTCCTTAATTTTTATCTAATGACCTTTTGTGTTCCAGGAATTCATCTAGGATACTACATTTAGTAGGCATGTCTCCTTAGGCTCCTCTTGACAGTGACAATTTTGCAGAATTTCCTTGTTTAGGATAAAGCAATATTGTAGGATGCCTATTGACATTTGTCTTTGTCATAATTACACTGGGATCATGAATTTTGGGGAAGATCACAGGTGAACTTCCAATCTCATCACATCATTTCAAGAGAGTATGCTATTAACATGACTTCTAGCCATTGTTGACCTTAATCACCTGGCTGAAGTAGTGCTTATAAAACTTTTCCCATTGTCACATTAATCTTTATTTCCTTTTCATACTATAGGCTTTGGATAGAAGTTATTATGCACCACTCACTTAAGGAGTAGGGATTTATGCTTTGCCTCTTTAAGATAGAGTATCTGTATACTTTCTTTGGAATTCTCCATTGGATATTTCTCTGCTTATTAATTTATTTGGCCATTTGTTATTAGTGTAGACATGAGGGTCATAGTTCAATACTCCTGTACTTATATTCTCAATCAAATAGCTCTAGGTTTGGCCTTTGGCATCTCTTTTGGTTGGTTCCTGTGTCCCTTTGAAATACCTCACTGTCGTGTGTTGTGGACTTTTTGTTTTTGTTTTTGTTTTTAGAATTCCTTACTTTCTGTCACTGTAAGATGCTCCAGTCTCCTCTTACATATGTCCTAATTTTCCGCCCTCATTCTAGAATTAGCATTTCTCCAAGGACCCCTGGTTCCTTTTAATGGAAAGTAGAAATCAGGGTTTGGGTTTCAGGTAGGTTAATTGTTATTGGTGTCTCATTTTTTTTTTTTTTTTTTTTTTTTTTAGGCCTGTTACCAGTTAGAGCAAAGAAATAAATGTTACCCGTATTTACACACATACTTATAAATATTTCTAATTGTAATTATCTGTATGTTCAGTGACTTGAATATGAGTTCTGTTTCCAATTTACTCATTACCACATAGATCATTCTAGTCCCCTCCTCCTGGTTATCTGAGGATTCCCACTCCAACAGTGAGAAACCTCGTTCTCACTGTTCACTAATTACTTAATTGTTCAATTCTACTATATATGAATAGCAGTATCAGAATTTTTAATCCCTTATCCCAGTGGGAAATAATGTTATCAACTAGAGTATAGTACTCATGTGCGATTATTTTTCACTGTAGTCTTACTCCATTTTTTTCCAAGTTACTTAGGTTAGCACTGTTGCCCCACCACCTTCAGGCGAGGTTTTTTCATATAATTGTGATATAGTTATATTCCCTGATTGATATGCATTTTTTTTTCTGGGATCCTTCTACCTTCCAATTATTTAAATATTTACATACTCTAAGGTTCATTTTTTAGGTTGGAAAGTTTTATAGGTTTTGAGAAATGAATAATGTCATACATTTACTGTATAGTACCATAGAGCATAGTTGCTTTGCTATATAAATCCCCTCTGCTTCACCTACTTCCCACTTACCTGGATTCCCTCACAACCATTCATCTATGATTTTGAGTTAATTTTGGTGAAATAGGTAAAGTCTGGGTCTGGATTGACTTTTTCCCTTGCATAAGGATACCCAGTATTTCTAGCATCATTTGTAGGAAAGCTTATCTTCACTGGATTGTCTTGACAAAGATCAGTTAGACTATATTTGTGTGGGTGTATTTCTGAGCCCTCTATATTGTTCCACTGATTTATGCATCTATTGTATTTTCTTTTGTTTTTGGTGCCTATTGTTTTGATAATACCATGATGTTTTCATTACAGTAGCTTATTTACAATAAGTCTTCAGATTAGATACTGTCAGTTCTCAAATGTTGTTTTCTTCAGCATTGTGTTGGCTATTCTTGGTATTTTGCCTTTCCAAGTAAATTTTATAATCCCTTTGTCAATATCGACAAAAGAATTTGATTGGGACTGTATTAAATGGATAGATAAATTTGTGAAGAATTGGTATTACAAAAATCTTGAGTCTTCCAATCCATGGACATGAAATGTCTCTTTATTTAAATCTTTAATTTATTTCATCATATTTAGTTAGCTACATATAGATATTACATTTACTCCTTAAATATCTCATATATTTGCAGTTAATGTATATGGTATCTTTAATTTCAAAATTACTCATTGTTGGTATATAGAAAGCAAATGACTTTTGTTTTATTAACCTTGTATCCTATGACCTTGCTATAATTGCTTATGAGAACCAAGAGATTTTTGTCAATTCTTTGGGCTTTCTATGTAGATAATAATGCTATATGTGAACAAAGGCAGTGTTTTTACTTCCTGCCCAATCTGTATACATTTTACCTATTGTCTTATTGCACTAGCTAGGTCTTCCAGGATGATGTTGACTAAAAGTAGTAAGATGGTGTGTTCTTGCCTCATTCCCAATGTTAGGAGAAAAACATTCAATTTCACATTATTAACAATAAGTTTTTGGTAAGTACTCTCTATTAAGTTGAGGAAGTCCCCCGCCCCCCATTCCTAGATTGATAATTTTTATCATGAATGAGTGTTGAATTTTGTTAAATGATTTCTTTGCATTAATTGATAAAATCTTTTTTTTTTTTTTTTGCCAGTAGATACAGTGAATTACATTAATGGATTTTTGAATGTTGAACCAGCCTTGAAACCTGAAATCCTACTTGGTCGTGGTGTATAATTCTACTTATATATTATGGATTCTTTTCTAATACTTTGTTGAGGATTTTTACAACTGTAGTCATAGTCTGTTCTTTTTCTTTTCTTTCCTTCAATTCCTTTTTTTCTGGCTTTGATATCAGAGTAATTATGGCTTCCATTTTTCTGCAAGATAGTGTAGAGAATTGGTATAATTTCTTCCTTAAATATTTGGTACAATTTACCAGTGAACCCATCTGGGTATGATGTTCAGGAAGATTGTTAATTATTGATTAAATTTATTTAATAAGTGTAGGACTAATATTTACTTTTTGTGTGCATTTTGGTAGTTTTTGATTTTCAAGGATTGGTCCATTTCACCCAAGCTACCAAATTTGAGTTCATAATAATTTCTTTAATGCCCATGGATTTCTGACAATTTGTATTTTCTGTATTTTTTATTAGCCTAGATAGAGGCTTATCCACTTTATTGACCTTTCAATTTTGTTATTTTTCTCTATTGATTTCACATTTGCGATTTATTGATTTCTTCTTTTATTTCATCTGCTTGCTTTAGGTTTAAATTGATGCTCTTTGTATCATTTCCCAAGATGGAAGCCTATAGTACTGCTTTTAGACTTTTTTCTTTATAAATACATACCCAGTGTTATAAATTTTCCTCTAAGTACTGCTTTTGCTGTATCCTACATATGTTGTGATGTATTTTCATTTTAATTCAAAATATTTTTTTAAATGGTTGACTTCTTTCTGACCCATGCATTGTTTAAAAATGTGTTTAATCTCCAAATAGTTTGGGATTTTTTTCAGCTTTCAAAAATGAATTTTTATCTAAAAATTCCTTGGTTCTAATAACATTTTATATGATTTCTATTTTAAAATTATTTTAGCTGTGTTTTGTGGCCTATAATGTGGTTAATCTTGCTAAATAATCCATGTGACCTTAAGAGAAGTACATATGCAGTTGCTGTTTGAAGAATTTTGTAAATGTCATTTAGGTCCAGTTTATTAATGGTGCTATACAGTTCAACCATATCCTTTGAGATTTTTATGCCTGTTAAAGTCTATCAATTATTTAAAGGAGGGCTTTGAATGCTCCAATAATGTTCTCTGTAATAGTGGACTTGTCTATTTCTTTTTGTAGTTTTATCAGTTTTGACATTGAGTTATTTCACAAATTGTCCATTAATACTTGTTTATTTTTAGAGAATTGGCCATTCTGTAATACAACCCTCTTTACCCCTGATAATTTTCTTTGTTCTGAAATCTGTTTTGACTGAATTTAAAATATTACTACAGCTTTATTTTGCTTTTTTTAATTTTCATGGTATATTCTTCATTCCTTCACTTTTAACCTTTGTCTTTACATTTAAAGTGAGCTTCTGGTAGACAACACAAAGTTGAGTCTTCAAAAAAAAAAATCCACTTTGTCAGTCTATCTTTTAATTGATGTATGTAGACCATTCACATTGAAGATTTTTATTGATGTAGTTAATGTCTACCATGTATGTGACTGTTTCTATTCATTACACTTGGTTTTTGTTTATCTTCTTTCTGCTTTTTCTGGTTTTGAGACTTTTATGATTCCATTTTGTCTAAGCATATTAATCATACCTTGTTAAAAATTATGGCTGCTCTATATTTTACAATAAACATTTAAAATTAATCTAAATCCACTTTCAAACAACACTGTATGTTTTGTGGGTGGTAAAGATAACTTATTCATAACTTCTCCAGTCCCTTAAAATATTGTCATTTCACTTATACATATATACACACACTACAATCATGAATAGTATTACTATTACTTTAAACAGTTACATATTTCACTAATTAATAATTTAAAAATTCATGATCAATCATTAATAAAGTAAAAAATTCTATTTTGACAAAAATAGTGATTTGGACCAGACTATGAAAATAAATATGTAGAAATGAAAAGTTACTGGGTTCACTTAGATTTCAAATGGGTAACTTGTTCTCTTTGAAGGTTTAAAAATTTTACATATTTAGGGGTGCCTGGGTGGCTCAGTCAGTTAAGTTTCTGCCTTCTGCTCAAGTCATGATCCCAGGGTCCTGGGATAGAGCCCCACATTGGGCTTCATGCTCAGTGGGGAGTCTGCTCTCTCTCCCTATACCCCTCTGTCCCACTCATGTGCACTCTCACTCACACTCTGTCTCAAAATCTTTTAAAAATTTACATATTTATATTTAATTTCACATATCTTCATGTGAGGTTTTTCAATGATGAACAGATTCTTGGCATCAGATTTAATGAAAGTATTTAAATCAAGTTTGAAGTACGTTGAGTAAAAGTCATAGGTTGTTTTCTCTATATTGACAAAACAAGTCATCACACATCATAGGAATTCAGGTTCATGAAGCTGTTACCAAGGTATTCTAGCATATCAGGCAGTATAGTATGTCTGCTACTGGAAGTATTTCAAATGCTACAATGCAGTTACAGATCAGTATAGTGTTTCACTATTATATTCAAGTAATGGCCTCTGCATAGACACAGCCTGAGACACAAAAGCCATTAAATATATCAAAGTTCATATGGTAAAACCAAATATATATGTATAAAATATGGGGCACCTGGGTAGCTCAGCCAGTTGATTGGCCGACTCTTAATTTTGGCCCAGATGATGATCTCAGGGTCTTGAGACTGAGCACCACATCAGGCTCTGTGTTTGGTGGCGAGTTTGCTTGAGATTCTCTCTCCCCTCTCCCTTTGTCCCCCCTCTACACTTGCTCTCTTTCTCTCTCACATCTTTAAAAAATACTATTTCCTTTAAATATTTCTTATCTATAATTTTCTATGCTGTAATTTTGTCTTATGAAGTGGTTAAAAAAATCCTATTTTAATAATGTCTCTAAGTCAAGAGAAATGGAATACATAAAAATTTGATTTTTGATTTCATTCTCAGAGCTTGAAAAAGTTGTTAGGTAAAATCTAATTCAGCAATATTCAACTAGGGCTATATATTAATATTACCTGAAAAATCTCAAATAATGCTTGGCCCTTAACCTGCATCAATTATTCCAAAAATCCTTCAGGGTGGGGTCTGCATGCCACTAATTTTTTAAAGATCCTCACATGATTCCAGTGGATAACCAGTGATGAGAACCACTTATGTAATTCAGCCCTCTCAATTTACATATGAGAAAATTCAAATGTAAAGAGGTTGAGTGATTTGCCCAAAGACTCATATGATTTTTAGATCATTAATTTAGATGGTTTTATTCTCAACTCTAAAATTGAGATAGGGCTCTCTATTCTCATTCTAGTATGCTCCATACATAACATGGTGAGGAATGAATTCATAACAGTTATGGCTTCAGTACCATGAATTGTGAAGACCAAATGAAAGTTACATTTGTGATAACAGTGTTTTGTTAATTGCTATACAGTTGTTATCTATTGTGTATTAGTTTCTATGAGGCAATAAGGAATTTTAGAGTGACAAAGAGGTCCAAAGTTTGTACCATGCCGTGTACACAAATGTATTTGTAGGGGTTATATCAATACAAATCAAAATGCTAATTCTCATATCATTGAATTCTGAAAGAAAAAATCTACCCAGTAGAACCATTGACAATGTTCTTACAGAATCAGAACTCTAAACCCTATATATTCTAAAAGATACAAAATGATATTAAAATGTCATGATACAAATAATTAGTATGTTCATTGTGCCCTCCATGTATTTAATATGCTTGACTAAGAAAATATTTAAGGTCACTTGCAATCTTTTTTATTCTGTTATCCTCTGTGCTTTCTCTGGGGGTTTACCAAAATGCAATTTTAGAAGAAGTTTCATTAAACTTAAAGCAAATTTTGCATTTGACATGCAGAAGCTTGGAAGGGAAAGGAAAGTAATATCTGTTTCAGCAATAAAACAAATCATTGACTTTTAACATCACTGATTTTTTTTTTTCTTTTTTTTTTTTTGGTGACAGTTGGCAACAGATAACAAAGTCTCATGGAAGGCAAGATCATTTTGGATATTAAAAATATGAATCTACAGAGGGGAAAAAAGTTGCTTACAAACAGTGTAAACCAAGGGAGTTATTTCCTTTAGCAGTAAGTTATCCACTGCAACATAAGTATAGTTCATGTTTCAGTTTTTATTATCCCCATAAGAATTCAAGTTTGTTATAAAGATCCATGTGATAAAAATGTATAAAACCTCCACCTAGTTCACATAAAGTAGAATCTCCAACTATACCATGGATCTTATACACGTTGGTTACCAGAAACCCCTCATTGTAACTTTGATTTCTATGTAATCCACAAAATAATTTTTGAGAAATTGGTCAAATCTGTTTGTTTTGTTTTGTTTTTGAGAGAGGAAGTAGGGAAGGGATAGAGGGAGAGAGAGAATCTTAAGCAGGCTCCATGCCCAGGGTGGAGCCTGACACAGGGCTCTATCTCACAACCCTGAGATCATGACCAGAGTTGAAATCGAGTCTGACACTTAACTGAGACATCCAGGTCCCCACATATACTCACATTTTGAAAAAAAAATTTAGCTTTGAAAAAAAACTTTTAAAAATCAGCTTAATATTTTATGTCATTAGCTCTGTAAAATTATTCAAAAGTTATCGTTGTAACATCTTCCTTGATATTCTTTGTTTTCTTTTTTCTTTTTTTTTTTTTTTTTAGATTTTTATTTATTCCTTTGACAGAGAGACAGCGAGAGAGGGAACACAAGCAGGGGGAGTGGGAGAGGGAGAAGCAGGCTTCCCGCAGAGCAGGGAGCCTGATGTGGGGCTCGATCCCAGGACCCTGGGATCATGACCTGAGCCGAAGGCAGACGCTTAACGACTGAGCCACCCAGGCGCCCGATATTCTTTGTTTTCTAAGTAGCAGTATTTCCCATATTATCACCATGTATGTGAAAAAATACTTTTGTATAAGAGGCCTAGCATTAACCTGGTTAATGATTAAGGTGTTAAAGGCCATATGTGTCAGTTTCTCTATTGAAGTATAGTTGACATACAATGTCATATTAGTTTCAGGTGTACAACATATTTGACAATTCTCTAAGTTACTCAGTGCTCACCATAAGTGTAGTCACTCACACAAAGTAATTACAGTACTACTGAATATATTCCCTATGCTGTACCTTCCATCTCTGTGACTTATTTTATAACTGGAAACTTGTACTTTTTAATACTTTTACCTTTTTCATCCATTCTCCTACCCTCCTTCCCTCTAGTGACCTCCAGTTCTCTGTATTTGAGTGTTTGATTTTTGTTTTGTTTTTTAGATTCCATACGTAAGGTATATGGTATTTGTCTTTCTCTGACTTATTTCACTTAGCATCCATGTTGTCAAAAATGGCAAGATCTCTCTTTTCATGACTAATAGTCTATTGCATATGTATATACATCTTTATTAATCTATTGAGGAACATTTGGGTTGCTTCCAATATCTTGGCTATTGTAAATAATCCTACAATTAATGTAGAGGTCCTTGTATCTTTTTAAATTAGTGCTTTCACTCTATTTGGGTAAATATCCAGCCGTGGAATTGTTGGGTTATATGGTATTTCAATTTTTAATTTCTTTGAGGAACCTCCATACTGTTTTCCAGTGATTACACCAAATAACATTTCATCCAACAGTGCACAAGGGTTCCTGTTTCTCCACATCCTTGCAACACTCTATTTCTTGTCTTTGTTACTAGCTATTCTAACACGTGCAAGATGACATCTCATTGTGGTGGTGTTTCACATTTCTTTGATTAGTGATCAGCATCCTTTTGTGTGTGGCCATCTAAAAATGTCTATTTATGTCCTCTGCCTATTTTTTAATTGCATTTTTTCTGGTGTTAAGCTGTATAAGTTCCTTATATATTTAGGATACTAATCCTTTATCAGATATATCATTTGCAAATATTTTATCCCATTCAGTAGGTTGTACTTTGTTCTGTTGATGTCTTCCTTTGCTGCACAAGAGCTTTGTATTTTGGTTTATTTTTGCTTTTGTTTCCCTTTTGTTGCCTGAGGAGACATATCCAAAAATATGTCGCTAAGGCTGATGCCCAAAGAGATTATTACCTATGTTTTCTTTGAGGAGTTTTATGGTTTCATGACTTACATTTAGATCTTTAATCCACTTTGAGTTTGTTTTTGTATATGGTATAAAAAAAAGTGCTCCAGTTTCATTTTTTTGTCTGTAGCTGTCTAGTTTTCCCCACACCATTCATTGAAATGACTTTTTCCCCATTGTATATTCTTGCTTTCTTCATCACAGATTAATCATATAAGCATGTGTTTCTTTCTGTGCTTTCTATCCTGTTTCATTAGTTAGTCTATTTGGGGGCCACTATCATACTGTTTTGGTTACTGCAGCTTTGTAGTATATATTGAAATCTGGATTGTGATAGTATCAGCTTTGTTCTTCAAGATTGTTTTGGCTCTTTGAGGTCTTCTGTGATTCTACACAAATTTTAGAATTAATTCTAAGTCTTTGGAAAAATACTACTGGTATTTTTATAGATCTATAGATCTATAGATTGCTTTGGGTAGTATAGACTTAGCAATATTCTTTCAGTCCGTGAACATAGTATACCTTTCCATTTGTTTGTGTCCTCTTTAATTTCTTTTTATTTTATTTTTATTTTTATTTTTTTAAAGATTTTATTTATCTGACACAGAGAGCACAAGCAGGGGAAGTGGCAGGCAGAGGGAGAGAGAGAAGCAGGCTCCCCACCTAGCAGAGAGCCCGACATGGGACTTGATCCTGGGACCCTGGGATCATGACCCGACCCAAAGGCAGACGCTTCACCGACTGAGCCACCCAGGTGCCCCTCTTTAATTTCTCTTATCTGTGTCTAATTGCTTTCAGAGTATAGGTATTTCACTTCCTTGGTTGGATTTATTCCTAGATATTACTTTGGTGTGATTGTAAATGGGATTGTTTTCTTAACTTTCCACTACTTTGTTATTAGTACATAGAAATATAACTGAAATCTGTACTATAATTTTGTATCCTGCAACTTTACTGAATTTATTCTAATAGTTTTTGGGGATTTTTTTGGGGGGGGTGGAGTCTTAGCATTTTCTATATATAGTATCATGTCATCTGCGAATAGTGACAGTTTTACTTTTCACTTACCAATTTGGATAATTTTTAATTTTTTGCAGTTAGGATTACTAGTACTATGTTCTATAAAAGTGGTGACAATCACATCCTGTCTTGTTCCTGTTCTCAGAGGAAAAGCTTTGATTTTTTTGTTCTTGTTTTTGTTGTTGTTATTGTTTTTTCCAGTTTCTCACCATTGAGTATAATGTTAGCTGTGGTTTTTTCACATATAACCTTTATTATATCGAGGAATATTCTCTCTAAACCCACTTTGTTGAGAGTCTTTATAAGGAAGGAATGTTGTATTTTGTCAATGCTTTTTCCACATCTGTTGAGATGATCACATGGTTTTTATTCCCCCCCCCTTTTTTTTTTTTAGATTTTATTTTTTTTTAGGGATACCTTGGTGGCTCATTTGATTAAGTGTTGGCCTTTGGCTCAGGGCATGATCCCAGGGTCCTGGGATCGAGTTCTACATCAGGCTCCTTGCTCAAGGGGGAGCCTGCTTCTCCCTCTCCCTCGGCCTACTGCTCCCCCTGCTTGGGAGCTCTTGCACACTCTCTCTCTGACAAAGAAATAATTTCATATATTTATATATAAATATGTTATATATTTATATATAATTGTATTTATTTTAGAGTGCATGCACGGGAGAGAGTAGAGGGAACGGGTGGTTGTGGGGAGGGAGAGGGAAAGAATCTCAAGCAGACTCTGCAGTGAGCATGGAACCTCATGCAGGGCTCAATTTCACAACCCTGAGATCATGATCTGAGCCAAAACCAAGAGTTGGTTGCCTAACTGACTGAGTCTCTCAGAGGCCCTTATTCCTCCTTTTCTAAATGTGGTGTATCACATTGTTTTATAAATATAGAACCACCCTTGTGATCATGGAATAAATCCCACTCAATTGTGGTGAATGTTCCTTTTAATGTATAGTTGAATGTAGTTTGTTAATACTTTGTTGAGGGCTTTTTTGCATCTAGGTTCATCAGAGATTTTGGCCTATAGTCTTTTTTGTGGTAGTGTCTTTGGTTTGGTATCAGTATAATGCTGTCCTCCATAGAATGTATTTGGAAATTTTCTTCCTCTTATCTTTTGAATAGTTTGAGGAGAATAGATATTAACTCTTTAAATGTTTGGTAGAATTCACCTGTGAATCCATCTGGTCCTGGACTTGTTTGTTGGTAGTTTTAATTACCAGTTCAATTTTGTTGCTAGTAATTGGTCTGTTCAGATTTCATATTTCTTATTCATTTTTTGAGAATTATGTTTCTAGGAATTTATCCATTTCTTCTAGAATGCCCAATTTGTTGGCATATAACTTTTTGTAGTATTCTCTTATGTTCTTTCATATTTCTGTCATTTGTTCTCTTTTGTTTCAGATTTTGAATTCTCTTTTTTCTTGATGAGTCTGGCTAAAGGTTTATCAATTTTGTTTATCTTTTCAAAGAATGAGCTCTTGGTTTCAATTTTTTTTCAATTTTTTTAGACTATTTCATATATTTCTGTTCTGATGTTTCTTTCTACTAATCTTGTTTATCTAGTTCTTTTAGGTGTAAGGTTACCTCGTTTACCCAGGACTTTTCTTATTTGGGGGGGGGAAACTATCACTAAATTTTCCTTAGAACTGCTTTTGCTGTATCCCAAATATTTTGGACCATTGGTGTTTTAATTTCTTTCTATCTCTAGGTATGTTATTTCCTCTTTGATTCCTCATTGACTCATTTGCTGTTTGGTAACATTTTGTTTAGTCTCCACGTATTTGTGTTTTTCCAGTCTCTTTTCTGTGATTGATCTCTAGTTTCATACTTTTGTGATTGGAAAAGATGCATGATATTTCTATCTTATATTTTTTGAGACTTCTTTTATAGCCTAGCATGTGGTCTGTCCTAGCAAATGTTCCATGTACACTTAATGAATGTGTATTCTGTTGTGTTTGGATGGGATATTCTGTATATGTCAGGTCCATCTGGTCTAATGTCTCTCAAAGCCACTGTTCCTTGATTTTCTGTTTGCATGTCCTATCGAAGTAAGTGAGATGTCAAAGTCATCTATTATTGTATTATGGCCAATTTTTCCCCTCTATGTCTGTTAATATTTGTTTTATATATGTAGGTGCTCCTGTGTTGGGTGCAAAGATTTTTATAATTGTTCTATACTCTTGTTGAATTGACCTTTTCATGTAGTGTCCATCTTTTTTTCTTGCTACAGTCTTTGTTTTAAAATCTATTTTGTCTGATAAGTATTGTTATTTCAGTTTTTTTTTTTTCCACTTCAATTTGCATATGTTTTTCCATCCCTTCATTTTCAGTCTGTGTTTTAGGTCTGAAATGAGTCTCTTATAGGCAGCATATAGATGGGTCTCTATCACCTTATGTCTTTTGACTGAAACATTTAGTCCATTTACATTTAAAGAAATAATAGTTATGTACTGATTGATATTTTTAAAATTGTTTTCTGGTTGTCTTTGTAATTTTTTTCTTTGCTCTCTTCCCTTTTGGTTTAAATGGCATTCTTTAATGTTATGCTTGGATTGTTTTCTCTATTTTTTGTGTATCTATTATAGGTTTTTGATTCGTGGTCACCATTGGGTTTATATATAACACCCCATTATGTGTTTAGCAGTCTATATTAAGTTGATGGTTGCTTAACTTTGAACACATTCTAAAAGCAGCAAATTCTTATTCCCCTGCCATGTTTTATGTATGTCATATTTTGTCTTTATTTTGTGTCCATTGACTAATTTTTGTAGATTTTTCTTTGTGTTTTAACCTCTATACTGGCTTTATAAGTGATCATTTTTATTGAATGTTTGCTTTTATCTGTGAGATTTTTTTTCTTTTCATAATTTCATAACATCTAAATATGACTTTTTCCCCCCACTTAAAGAATTCCCTTATCATTTCTTATAAGTCTGGTTTAGTGATATTTTTAACTTTTGTTTGTCTGGCAAACCATCTCTCCTTTATGTAATTAAAAAAAATATTTGAGAAAGAGCAAGCATGAGAGAGGGGAGGGGTAGAGGGAGAGAGAGAAGCAGACTCCCTGCTGAGCAGGGAGCCTGACATGGGGCTCGATCCCACGACCTTGGGATCATGACCTAAGCCGAAGGCAGATGCTTAACTTACTGAGCCACCTCTCCTTTAATTCTAACTGAAGGATAATCTTGCCAGCTAGAGTATTATTGGCTATAGGTTATTTTATTTCAGCACACTGAGTATATCATGCCATTTCTTCCAGTCTACAAATTTTGTGCTGAAAAATCAGCTAATAGCCTGGTGCTTTCCTTTGTATGTAAATTTTTCTTTCTCTTGCTGCTTTTAAGATTTTCTTCTTGTTACTTTCTGCCATTTTTTAGTTATTATGTGTCTTGGTGTGTAACCTCCTAGGGTTCATCTTATTAGGGCCCCTCTGTGCTTTCTGAACTTGGATGTCTGTTTCCTTTCCCAGATTAGGGAATATTTCAGCTATTATTTCTTCAAATACATTTTGTGCACCTCTTCTCTCCTTTCTCCTTCTGGGACCCCTATAATGTGAATGTTATTATACTGGATGTTGTCAGAGTTCCCTTAACCTCCTATATTCTTTCTTTTTGCTGTTCAATTTGGTTGCTTTCCATTACCCTGTCTTCCAGAGTGCTGATTGTTCTGCGTCTTCCAATCTGCTGATTCCCTCTAGTATATTTTTCATTTGTTATTCTTAGTCTCTGAGTGGTTCCTTTTTATATTTTCTTTCTTTGTTGAAGTTCTCACTGAGTTCATTCACTTTTTTTGACTATTACTTAGAAGTCTGTATCAGTCATATTGCTTATCTTCATTTCACTTAGTTCTGTTGCTGTGATTTTCTTTTATTTTGGGCATAGCCTTCTGTTTCCTCATTTTGTTTATTACTCCCTATGTATTAGGTAGGTTAGTTATGCCTCCTGCTCTTGGAAGTAGTAGCTTCATATAGAAGAGGTACTGTGGTGCCCTGTAGTACAATCCCCACCCCCACCACCAGAGCCACATGCTCCAAGGGTGTTCTCTTTGTGGGTTGCCTGAACCTTCCTGTTGTGGCTGAGCCATGTTCACTGCCGGCACACTGGTGGGTAAAGCTGGCCTTCAGCCAGCTGGCTGCAATGACAGTTTTGCCTGATGTTGGTGCACTGCAGGGTTTAAAAGGCCTGTTCGCAGTCAAGACACCTCCTCCCCCACACACACCCACCCACTATTAAAAGGCCTGCTGTAGTCACCATGGCCCCCCTAGTGGCCTTGGTTGGCACTCAGCCTAGCTGTCTGCAAGCCTCTGCCACAGCTACAGGTGTACTGAAGAACAGGGCTTATTCCCTGTGTAGCCAGCTTAGAGGCCTGGCGGAAGGAACTGCATACATACTGGTATGTAGAGTTGTCTCCCTTCTTCCCCAGGGCAGGAATCACTTTAGAGTGGTATTGGTTCTCTTCCAGACTGCCTGCTGGGTGTATTAGGGCTACTTTGGAGGGATTTCTGCCAAGGTATTTGGGTTGGGTGAAATGAGTCTGCAAGGGAATGCTGAAGTGGGGCATAGAGTACTAGTAACATAGATTGAAAGTGTTAGAATTGGCTCCTGCAAGCATCTGGCTATCTAGGCTTGGAAGATGGCAAGAAAAAGGTCACCCAGCAGTACTTTTGTTTTTGAAGACCTTTCTGCAGATCCCTGCCCCTCCGATACATGTTTTAAAGATTAGTCAACAAATCTCCTTCACTCAGGTGCTTTTAAAACTGTTGCTTCTCTGCTACATCTTGGGCCAAGCTATTTAGTGTGCTGGCTCTTTAAGGGTGAGGATTTAATTTTCTATCATCCTCTGCCTCTCTGAGTTAAGCTGCACCGATTTCAAAGCCAGGTATTATGGAGACTCATCTTCCCATTATGGGTCCCCAGGGCTAGGGGTGCTCAGGTTTGTTCCTCTCATCTGTTTGTGATAACCCTCTTGTTTGTGCTTAGTCACTCTGGGGATTTGGTTCCTAACCATGTCTCTACCTCTCCTATCCTTTTAGATGTGGCTTATCTCCACAACTAGCTGTGAAAATTTTGTTTTGCTAGACTTCAGATTATTTTCAGAGTTAGTTGTATACATGTGTTTGTTGATATGGTATGTCCGTGGGACCAGGGGAACTCAGGATCCTACTACTCTACTATCTTCCAGAAAAAGTTGTGTCAATTTCTCTGTTCTTTAACACTCCACTCCTTATATCTTCTATTATCAGGCCATAAGTAATATTTTGATCAAGTAAGTGATGTTGCAAGACCTTCCAGTAACTATGATTTTGTAGAACAAATTATTTGTTTAGATGGGCTGGCTGAAGAGAAGTTATATACTTAACTATTTTAGAATTATTGGTACTTTAAAAAAAGTTAAGGCAGAATGAAAAACAGAAAATCAAAACAACAGAACTTTTTATTCAATTTGAGATTATAAGTGTTATAAAGCAATTAAGGATGGGACTGAGGCATATAAAAATGTTACCCTAAACACAAATGTTATGTCCTTTCTCCTACCTATATTTGTATGGCTCTCTTATCTGATTGACTCACCAATATTGGAAAGAAAATTTCAAATGATAGGATAGGGATGCAAGAGAAATGTGCACATGTCTGCATGTGTACACACACATAGTAGAGGAAGACCATATATGGACAGGAATAATGAAAAGGCAACTCTGCATCCTTCAGCCTGTAGGCAGAAGTGGGATTTGGGTAATAAAGGAATGTGTATTGTGACTGGGTATTTGGGAAGTAGAATATGTAAATAGGAAGAAAAATGGCAGTAATGGAATGGTTTATTAGGCTTTGGGAAAAACAGGTGAAAATATGTTTGAGAATTTGAAAAGCTTTTGATAAGCTTAATGACACAGCATGTAAACTCCTTCTTGCCAAACTTTGAAAATAGCATCTAAGCTGTAAATCCTCCTTTGGATATTGGGGAGTTTAGCTGCAAATTGAGTTTGGCTTCAAGTATGAGATGAGTCTCCAAAGAATCGATGTTAACCATTTTTTTTTTTTGCTTGTTTATAGTAGAATATATCCTAGTTTCCTTCACTTTGATAGAAATTTATTTCTTAACTGAAATTAACAACATACAGAAAGGATTGTTTGGGGGAAATTTTCATTCTCTCAATGGAAACTTGATCCATCAGAAATTGCCCAATACTTCACTGGTTATGTTTCCCCACTACACAAATACTCTTTTTAACGTGACGACTTATTCTTTTTTCCATATGTCTCTGCTATATGTTACAGTCTCTACTATGCTAGAAGTCAAGATTTGAGGCACTAGAACAGAGGTCATGAAGCAAAGACTTATTACCTTTTGAGGTCAGACCAACAATCAAGACAATTCAGTTTATCAGTTCATTAAATTATAGGACTTCATTCAGTAGATATTACTGAGTGACTCATATGGGCCAAGTAAGGCTAGATGCTGGAAGAGCAACAGAAAATAAAATGGAAATGTTCCCATCCTTATGAGCTAAGTCTTTTACCAGGGAAGTCACATAGTAATTAAAAGAGCATAACATGATTCTTACAAGGTGTAATGGGAGGGCATAAAAAGGGGACATAACCTAATACAATGGGGAGGAAGGTGAGAAAACCTCCTGAGAGATAAAATAGTAAGAGTGGTCAGGGAGGAAGAGGTCAATTGGGACTGGGAGTGGGTTATAGGAGTGTTTCAGGTAGAATGCCATTTGTGAATGCCTTGATGGAGAAGAGATGTTGATTTAGAAGACTGAGCTTGAGAGGAGTCAATCCCTCCCTGAGAAGTACTGATAGGGAGTTCCAAGAAAAGAGAGTCTATGGCAGAGCTATAGGGAACATTTTATTTAATAATATTTATATTATGAACATAAATATTTAAAAATGAGGGATGCCTGGGTGGCTCAGTCAATTAGGCGCCTGTCTTTGGCTCAGGTCATGATTCCAGGGTCCTGGGATTGAGTTCCATATCCGGCTCCTTGCTCAGTCGGGAGCCTGCTTCTCCCTCTGCCTGCTACTCCCCCTTGCTTGTGCATGCGCACTCTCTCTCTCTCTCTCTCTCTCTGACAAATAATAAAATCTTTAAATATATTTAAGATGATAAAAAGTAAGATAAAAGCAGGAAAATATCATAATAGAAACAATAATGTCAGGAGCATGTGGGTGGATATGAAAAGGTAGCACAAAGGAGTTCCTTTGTGGTGATGGGACAATTCTATGTCTTGGTTTTGGTGGTAGTTATGTGAGACATGTATATGAGATAAAATTGCATAAAACTACACACACACACACAAATGAAGCATTTAAAATCTTAAAAAGTCTGTGGTGTAGTAAATAGTATTATTCCAGTGTCAGTTTCCTGATTTGGTATTATTGTAAAATTATATAAAATGATGCCATTCACGGAAGTTCTGGGTATTGTATACAAGGGACTTTATGTCCTTTGCAACTTTCTCTAAGTCTATAATTCAAATAAAGTTTAAAAGATGAGATGATAATGTTGGGAATAAGGGCGTTTAACAATGTGAAGAGGAAAATAAGCTATGTTTATTGGATTGAGCCTCGAGGTTGGTCATTGGTTATCCTTTGAAAGAGTAGTTTAAGTTGTGTACTGGGCTGGAAACTACATTGGGCAAGTGGAATTCATAGTTAGAGGTGAACAAATGTAAACAGCATGGACACATTTAAGACAGCTTTATTAAGAGATGAAGAAGACAAAATTGGAGGCTACATCTGGTGAAGGAAAGACTTCATTTTTATTTTATTTTTTTAAAGACTTGAACATACGTTTCTTCTTGGTTCCTTCATTTTCTTGTCAACATATAAGGGTATTTTGGGGAGTATATTTTGGATATTAGACTTTTTCAAGTATAATTTTATCAACTCATTATTTTTATCAAATAAAATATTTTAGTATAAAGTCTGATAAGATTCTAGTTTCTTTTTTAGCCTCTAGCTTTAGAATTTGGTTTAGAATGTATCTTTCACACACACATAGTTCATGTAGTCTTGTTAGATTTTCTATAATACAGAAATCTAGGGTGTTTTTTTTTTTTTTTAAATCTGTATCTCCAGATAACTTGTAAATGGGAATTTTAAAATTCACAAAGTTAGAAACCTGAGACATTGAAAAAAATTTTTTTTCTATGAGTTTCTTTAGTTTACATTTAAATATTCAATATTTCTGAAACATAGTTTTGTGCTAAGATAAGTTAGTGATACTTTCAGAGTCTGAAAATTCTTATTCAACTTTCTGGCTAACTGCTTTCTTCAAGGCCTAATTTTATAATGGTGACTAGAAAGCTCACTTTCAGCAGACTTTCCTGAAGCCAGAAGAATCAAATTCTGACCAAAGACCTATAGATATATCCTAAGAAGGCACAACTTCTTTTACAAAAAACAGCAAAAGCAAAGGGAAAACCCTTTTCCTTTTTATCTTGCATGGATGACTAGAATGGCAGTAGCCATTTTGCGATCATAGGGATAATCATGTAAAGTTCCTTGGAAAACCTGGAAGAGCAGAAAACTAGCAGGAGACTGCTATGACATCCTATAACATCTATCTCAGCCTGTACTACTGACTTGTAGACTTTTTGCTATGTAAGCTGGATCAACACCTACATGTGAGTTGTTTTCTATTGCTTGTGTCCAAGAGCACCCTGATACAGAGTGCAACTCTTTTTTCTTCCATACACATTAGCCTTTTGTCATAATAGTATGTTAATTACGCTTTCCTTTCCTAGATGAATAAATTAAAACACCTCCCTTAGCATAGATTACTCTCTCAAACACATTATAATCTATTCCGGGGATCTCTTTTTCTAAATTTTTCCCTTCTATTTCTAGGCTATTACCATATCTATTTGATTTTCATACCTTTATAGTTTGTTTTTATGCCAGGTATGCGAGTTTACACATAATCTTTTTAAAAAACATTTCTGGGCTTCTTTTGGACATTTTTTTCATATGAAATTTAAATTATCTTACAACAATAAAAATAACCCATTTGGTTATAGATCAGTTTGGAATTACATTAAAATAATGTCAAGTTTGGGAGCCCTGATATTTATAATTTTATATTTGAATTGGCTTTTACAAGGTGGATATTGGGTCTTAGAACTCAAGAATGTTATCTTTCTGTTTAACTTTTTTCTTATGATCTTGGTTCTTTGAAAAAAATGTTTTGTCTACTTGACATAAATTTGATGCCTTCCTTGTCAAATTCAATATTTTAGTTTATTTTCTAACTACAATTTTTCCAATTTACATTGTAAAAAGTTCATTCCATTGGTAAATATATAGATTATTAAGTGTTTGACAAATGCTATTGAATTTTATTTTTTTTTTTAAAGATTTTGTTTATGAGAGAGAGAGAGAGAGAGAGAGAGAAAGCCTGAGCAGGGGGAGGGGCAGAGGGAGAAGCAGGCTCCCCGCTGAGCAGGGAGCCCCAGTGCAGGGCTTCATCCTAGGACCCTGGGATCATGACCTGAGCCAAAAGCAAACGCTTAACTGACTGAGCTACCCAGGCACCCCTCTATTGAATTTTCTACATACACTATCATATGGTCAATCCAAAGCTATTTGTTTCCAATATGTGAGAGAGATTTTTACCTTAGTGTTCTCACTGGACATTCCAATACAATGTTGAATAACACCGGTGTGTATTGGCATGCTTACTTAGCTCCTAATTTCAATAGAAATTAACTTTAGATTTTTAGAATAATTTTTTAGTTACTTTTAAGTACTACATTATCTAAGCTATACTTAAGAGTAGGTTATGAAAGATTTTATTTATATTTTAGAATAATAGGCTGCATTTTGTCAAGTCACTTTCAAATATGATAATGCATAAATATTACTCATTTTTAAATGTTATAAAAGTAAAATGACATGCATGCAAAATTTGGGAGACATTAAAACAAGTTTATACTACTTGTAACTATTTCAACAAATTTGAAACACTAAAAGACATAACTGATTTTCTAGTAAAAATGTGAATTACCATAATGTTACCGTAGAACAAATACCAAATTAAAAAAATTCCATGATCTTATTGGAGAATATAATAATAAAGATCTCCATGTAACAAAAAAAAAAAAAGAAAAAAACTCAATCAGGAAGATCATAGTAGTTCTGTCTCATTTTAAAGAACATATATTTTCATCATAGGAAAAAAATGGAAAAGCTTTCTAATCATTTTATAAAACCAGGACACATTTAATATCAGAATCTGGTAAGATTGTCCAATAAATTAATAAAGAAATATTCTTATAAAAGCAGAAAAATCTAAATAAAATCATAGCAAATAGAATCAACATAGCAAAATGTTGTCTAGTAACACAGAAGAATTGTTCTGGGAAGAAAATAATTATTCAGTCTCCAGAATACTAGCATAATTCATTATAAATTCAAATTAAAGAATCACATGTAGATTCCTGTTAATAAATATCCATGAATTGTGTAGATTTTTGTTAATAAATACCTAAGAGTCTTACTGAGTTATATCACTAGAGACTTACCTCCTCATCAGACTGACTTCCTTGTAAAGATATGCCAGTGTTCAGAAAAAATGTGTGGTAATTTGTGGATCAGTGCAAATATTTCTTTCAGTTGAGAATGTCCCTAAAATGAATAATTAGTGAACTTGAACCCATTTGAAGGTGCAAGATATGTTTTCAAGAAAAGTTATAACAATTCCAAAAGCAGGATATATTTTCATTTAAAGCCGCAGAGAGGGGCGCCTGGGTGGCTCTGTTGGTTTGAAGTTGGACTCTTGATTTTGGCTCAGATCATGATCTTGGGGTTGTGAGATTGAGTCCCACATCTGGCTTTGTGCTGGGTGTGAGTTTCCTTAAGATTCTCTCTCTCCCCCCTTCTCTCTCCTCTAAATAAAGCAAGGAAGGAAGGAGGGAAGAAAGCAAGCAAGCAAAGACTAGGAGCTTGAGTGCCAGGATTTAAAATCCAGTTCCTTCATTAACAAGCTGTGTGAACCTGGACAAATTACTCAAGCTGTCTCAGTTTCTCCATATAAAATACTAATACAGATCCCATCTCATTGGGTCATTTATAGGAGTTACATGAATTAATATATTTAAAGTTCCTAAGATAGTGCCAGGCTCATATCCAACAGGTATTACCTGTTTTTACCACTACTGCCATCATTGCTACTACCACTAAACCAGTGATTCCCAACTTGCAATCAAGTTTGAGTAAATTGATATACAGAAAGAACACTCAAACTAGCGTAATGAATAGTATATCCCTTAAAATATTCAACTTTTAAATTTTCTAAAATTTCTCCATAGTAAAGAATGGATCTAGGAAATTATATCTTGCAAATAGGGAAAAAAAAAAAACCAATTGGAAGTAATAAGAGGTGATTAAACATATAACCCATTTTAATTAAATGCCTTTCTGGCATCTACATATATAAATCTGTGCCACAAAACTAATCATTTTTGGATATCCTGCAAACATTGAACTTTTGAATCCTGCATTAGTCTCTCACATATTCTACTTACCCACAAGGCTTACACTGCAATAGCCCAACAGATTTCACTTTCACTCTGCTCTTGTCTTCATTAAAAATTGTCTGCATAAAAGGTGTACACACCTTTGATTTAAATTGAATAATTGGATTAGAGTTTCACTATAATTTGTGATTTTATAACCTTTTTAATTGCCAAATAATACTTAATATCCTTAAGGTCACTACCATGATAATAGACATTAAATAAGAATAGCTGCTTAGACATGGGGAGACAATCTATTTCAGGACATAGAAAATTTCTAGAATCTTGAAGTCAAAAGAGATTTGTAATTTTTTTTTTAAAGATTTTATTTTAGAGTGTGAGTAGGGATAGAGGCAGAGGATGAGGGAGAAGGAAAGAATGTCAAGCAGACTCCATGCTCATTGTGGAGCCTGATGCAGAGCTCGATCTCATAACCCTGATATCATGACCTGAGTCGAAGCCAACGGTTGAATACTCAAGTAAATGAGGCACCCAGGTGCCCCAAGAGAGATTTGTATCTTATACAATCAAGGAATTGGTTTTAGAGAACACCCAATCTCACATTTACACTGTTTCCCTCTAGGATACTAAACTGACCATCACTCATAATATTCAAGACAAATTTACCTCAGAGTTGCATCTTGATCCCTAAATAACATATCCCCTATTCAGTGTTCCTCTTTGTCATTTCTTAATCTTTTCAGTGATCTTGCTGATGCTAACTTGTCCTTCTTTAGTTTTATACCTATTGCTCAACTGCTCTTGTTTATACAGTAGCTAGTCAAAATTTATTAGTTCATCTGCTCTTTTCTAGGTATATTTAGATCAATCCTCTTTAAAAAAAAAAAAAAAGGGAAAGTGATTGATCCTGTTTGAATATTACCTCAGAGATTGTAAAGAAATGCAAACATGTAGGACATTCAAAGACTAAGGAGTTTTAGGATACCAAAACTTATATCTTAGAGTACATGAATAGTTAAAAATCTCATAGGTGGATAGGCACATTGTATTCATGGATATGTTATAGATCTGTTGGCACTTTTGACATTATCAACCAGTGGAATTAGGGGAGAAAATGAATCAAATCTTGGCTCTACCACTTATTACCTTTAGGATTATAGTAGTGCATCTTAACCTGCCTAAGCTTCAGTTTTCTCATCAATGTAATGGAGGTAGGAACATGATTTCTTTGACTGTTCTTAGGATTAATGAAATAAGCACTTTAATTCCTTGGCGTACTGGGCTGCACTATACACATTGTAGGCAGAAGCTCCTTTTGCCCTGCTTTATCATTTTCACATCTAAAAATGATACTGAAATCTTTTAACTGCTGATACTTTAGTTGTTCTTGTTGTTGAATATTTATCCCCTTTTATTTTTTTGTCATTATAATGGAGTCTCAGGAGGAAAAAAATGATAAATGTGTGTTCAATCTGTCATTCTAGTTAAGCCACTCAGTATAATTTAATATTAAATATGGATTATTTTAACCTTTGCTGAATTTATGAATGGTATACATATAATATTTATAGTAGCCCCATAAATTGAGTATTACTATTCTTATTCATACTTATGACTGAGTTTCTAGGTGGCTAAATAATTTGAATATTTAAGTGAACTAATATCTTCAAGAATGAAGATTCAAGCCTATGTCTTTAATCATGCAAAGTCCATGCTATTTCTATTCTCTGAGGATACATTAATAGCTTTATTGAACTGTAAGATAATTTTAGCAATTAGCCATAGCAGCAAAATATTCCCCAAAATACCACTACATTTCTTTTTCTAATTATCATAAGAAATGCCTGTAAACATATGAAAAACTTGCACAATAATGTGAGTCTTTTTGTTTATTCCAGATCACCAGTGAGTTTCCCATTATAAAATCTGAGTCAATTTTCAGACCTCACATTTTTGTCCTAAATAAAACATGTGGCACATCCGATTATTTCTTCCATCAAGAAATACCTTTGTTCCTTGGGTTCATGTGGCCACATTCTCATTTTCTTCCTTGCTGATATACATTCTCAGTCTTTATTAAGATTAGAGTCCGCTAGAATTCAGTCTTCAGACAACTTTTGTCTTCAGTTATAATCCCTTTAAGGGGACTCATTTAATTTCCATATATATTTGATCTCTTGCTGATAATTTAAAAATTATTTCACCAGCTTGACTTCTCCCCTGAAATCCATACTTCTTTATCCAACTACCTATTGGATAACATTTCAACTTATTTCTAATGGAAACTCTGGAGACCTCTTGACATCTCAAACTTAATGTGTTTAAAATATAACCTTATAATCTTCTGATTCTGTTTACTTGTAATTTCCCATATCAATTACTGGCAACACCATCCTCCAGTAGCTCAAGCAAAAGTCTTCCTTTATTTCACCCACATGCTACATTCTCTCTCTCTCTCTTTTTTTTTAAGGATTTTATTTATTTATTTGACAGAGAGACAGCAAGAGAGGGAACACAAGCAGGGGGAGTGGGAGAGGGAGAAGCAGGCTTCCTGCTGAGCAGGGAGCCCGATGCGGGGCTTGATCCCAGTACCCTGGGATCGTGACCTGAGCGGAAGGCAGACACTTAAGGACTGAGCCACCCAGGCGTCTCCTCTACATTCTCTTAATAAGCAGTTAATTTTACCTTCAAAACATATCTAGAACATCAATTATTCATCTCCATCACTCCTACCCTGATTGCAAGTGCTATTATCTCTGGCATTGACTAATGCAACAGACTCTCAACTGGTCATCCTAATCCCATCCTCGTCTCCATAGTTTATTCTCAAAATATCCCATTAAAATGTGTGGCAGATTAGCTCATACCAATCCTCAAAACCTCCAATGACACCCTATTTGGTTCATAGTAAATGGGAAATCCTGATAATGGTATTATATATTGACATAATTTACTGCCATTCTTTCCCTGCTCTCTCTGCTTTGCTGCTTCGTGAACTTACCAGGAGCACACCAGTCTTGAAACCTCACACTTGTGTTCTCTTCACTTGGAACATCTTTCCAGATGTTGGCAGGGCCTACTTCCTCTGCGTCTTTAAATCTTTATTCACCTATCACCTTCTCATGAGTCCTACCCAGGGCATCCTATTTATAACTGCAGCTTCTCTCACAGTATTCCCAACACCCCTTACTTTTTTTTCTAGTATTCATCATCTCCTATTGTACAATATAATGACTTTTTTTTTTGTTTCTTCTCTAACCCCTTCCCCATATCACCCAATAAACATATTTTCAGTTTTTACAACATTGTCTGTTTTGTAGTAGATTCAATTAAAGAATGTTGAATGAAGGAATGAGCATCATGGTGGGACTCCTGATTTTTTTTTTTTTTTTTTTAAGATTCATTTATTTTAGAGCATGGGAGGGTGGGGCAGAGGAACAGCATAACTTAGGCAGATCCAAGCTGAACATGGAGCCTGATGCCAGGCTCCATCTCATGACCCTGAGATCATGACCTGAGCCAAAACTGACAGTTGGATACTTAACTGATTGCACCACCCAGACATCCCTGGGACTCAAGATTTTTAATACAGTTACTGATTGGGACCTAGAACATGAAAACTTGAGATATAATGACTTAAAAGATTTTATTTTCTTTAGATAAGACTGTCCCTAAAACACAAGGATCAATACCTCTAACTTCTCGTTAAAACTATTCTCAAATATGTGACATGCCTGAATATACCAGTCTCTATGAGGGTGAGAATCCAAGAATGATCCTCTACTAAATATGTTAAAGTAGTTTCAAAAGACCTAAAGTTGAAAATGTGAAAGACAAGAAGCAAAATAATGTAACCATATTTGCTGGCTTAAATTTCTGGAAAAATACTAGACATGACCAATTTTTCCCTTTTACCTAATAAAAAAATGGCTGGTGCCTTGAGAACATTTAAAAAAAAAAAAAATCCTCCAAAATAGGTCAACAAGTTCATTGTTCTTCAAGACCATTCTTTAGCTAATGATCTAGCCTTTAAAATTGGCTGCTCAATTTGCCACTTTAAGAATCATGAACATCTGCCTGCCTAATACCCTCTCCCATGTCCAGCGGGTGAACCAGCCTTGCTCTAATGAACAGAAGTTATATTCCCCAAGATGTTCATTTGGCAGGGCTATTGGGCTGTCCTCAGCAATTCTCCAAACTTGCACTTCACACTTCTTATTTCTGAAGAGGAAAAAGGAAAAAACAACTTCAATGTTTTTCCAAAAGCAAAATGAAAAATGTCAAAGCATTGAGTGTCTACAAAATGAATTTCTAAGGGCTCTTGCCAGCTTATTGGAACAAATCATCCAAAAAATGTACCACTTTGAATTCCATACATGGTTAAGTACTTTCAGTTCTCTGTAATGTTTAGGCTACCTTAAAAAGCGTCCCTATTTTGGGCTTATTGTTGATTCAGAGCTATTTCAGAGAATCTGATTTTGCTTGGATGAACTCTGAGTTTGATTCAAATAGAAACTAGGTGTCTTTCTGATTTCTGCTTGATGTGTTTTAGGTGAATAATTTACATATGTCTTTAAAATTTCTGCTTCATTTAACTTATATTTCTTCCACAGTTCTTTGGAAAATGTTGAGGAATAGTGATGCTAATTTTTTTGTTTGTGTTTTTGGAAAACACTGTCATTCATCAAAATTAGTCTTCATTTCGGGGTGCCTGGGTGGCTCAGTCGTTAAGCGTCTGCCTTCAGCTCAGGTCATGATCCCAGGGTCCTGGGATCGAGCCCCGCATCGGGCTCCCTGCTCGGCGGGAAGCCTGCTTCTCCCTCTCCCACTCCCCCTGCTTGTGTTCCCTCTCTCACTATCTCTCTCTCTGTCAAATAAATAAAATCTTTAAAAAAAATTAATCTTCATTTCTTAGTTAAATGGGTAAATTAAGCAACAAGTGAGGAAGAAGTTATTAGTACAATCCAGTGTGAGAAGTTCTAAAGTAGCAGTACTGGAAAGGAGAGATGCAGAAGTTACTGCTGTGAAAGGAAAAAAAAAATGTTACCTAAATCTCTTATTAGGGAAGTTTAATAGAAAAGAGGGGCAGAACAGTTTAGGCATGTGGGAGAGCATTAACCAAAGCGGTGACACATGAAACAGCATAAGGTATTAGATTTTTCCATTGGTGAATGAATCTAGTTTTGTGACATTTCATGAGGTTAACTCCTAAAATGTGCATTTTCATTATTCAAGTGTTCAGAGCTCACTTCTTTCTTCCCCTTCTTTTAAATATATATATTTTTTATTATGTGAAGTTCAAATAGATGTTTTGGGTCTGTGCCATAATAATTAATAAAAATTTTAGAAATTTGCATTTGAAAAACGGTAAATTACCCAGCATTTTAGAACTGAAGAGTTTGTTTTTATATTCCAAACTATTTTTCCAAAAAATTTCCTCTGGCAATTTTGTCTTTAGTACTCTAGGAACTGTATTTTACAAATATTGTTGGAATTAAAACTACGTAATTTTAAGAAGTAATTCTTTCTAATACAAAACAAAAGAATAACCTTATATCTTGAGATAATCTTCCATCTTGAGAGTTTGGGGTCCTTAATTTTTGGAATCACCTGAGAAATCCGTTAGGGTCTTTGATAAGTTAATAGAAAACAATGATAAGATTTGATACTGAGTTAAAAAAAAAAAGTTCTTAAAATCAAGACCAAAAATTTGGCTAGCTCGGGTTAACAGAGAATCTTAAAATGATCAGTGCTGATAATTCAGTTTTTTCTATATAAATGAACTAGGTCCATCTAGCCCACTAGTCCAAATCACCATTGTGTTTGTGGTGTGTGTGTACACATGTCAGAGACAGAGATGGGTACATAATGGAGTGGAGAAGGACACTTAGAAAAAGATGAGGCAAGTAAAAATTTTCAATGTTATTTCCTTTTACCTTATTCATTAATGTTATATGTTGATCTATTTACCTCTTAACTTTTGAACAAACCATACTCAAATCTAAGTAAATAAGAAATAGTCTTTTAGGTGAAATTCTTCTTCTACAAGATACCCCACCTAAAATTACAGATTTATGCTAGATTTTTTCCTAAAGAGATCAGTCTAGCTTTAGCTTTCTCATTATACCACATGCTTCAGCCATATATAAAAGAAAGACGAAGTCCTTTTACCTCAGGATAATAGCTTTATTTGTTTGTTCAATGACTTTGGAAATATTGACTCAAATGGTAGTGATGAGTGTTAAATGATAAATTGAGACATATTAAAATTTATGTTTATTTGAACATCAATTTGAATTGAGTATGGCTAAACCAAAAGTAGTTAGGAGTGTTCCACTGATAGGAGCTAGGGGAAAAGTTTTTATAGAGAAGATGGGGAAGCAAAACAAGGAATATTTGATTGGCTATGACTTAAGCTGTTGCTTTATTGGGAAAGACTAGTTGTCTCTTTGTGACTGGTTATTCTTATTTGTTTAAATTTTAATTCCAGTATAGTTAACACATAGTGTTATATTAGTTTCAGGTATACCATATAGTGATTTAACAGTTTTGTGCATTACTCAGTACTCATCAAGCTGAATGTACTCTTAATCTCCTTCACCTATTTCATCCCTCCCCCTACCCCCACTTACCTTCTCTCTGATAACCATCAGTTTGTTCTCTATAGTTAAGAGTCTGTTTTTTGGTTTCTTTTTTTTCTTTTTATTTCTTAAATTGCACATACATGAATGAAATCATATGGTATTTGTCTTTCTATGACTTATTTCATCTAGCAGTATACCCTCTAGCTCCATCTGTATTGTTGCAAATGGCAAGATTTCATTCTTTTGTATGGCTGAGTAATATTCCACTTATGTATATGTATGTATGTGTATACATCTTTATTCACATCTTCTTTATTCATCTATCAATGGACACTTGGGTTGCTTTCATATTTTGGCTATTGTAGATAATGCTGCAATAAACATAGGGGTGCCTATATCTTTTAGAATTAGTATTTTTGTATTCTTTGGGAAAATACCCAGCAGTGGAGTTATTGGATCATATGGTAATTCTATATTTAACTTTTTGAGGAACAGTCATACTGTTTGCATTCCCACCAAGAGTGCCCAAGGGTTCCTTTTTTTTCCACATCTTCAGCAACATTTATTTCTTCTGTTGTTTATAGCCATTCTGACAAGTGTGAGGTGATGTCTTATTGTAGTTTTGATTTGCATTTTCCTGGTGATGAGTGATATTGAGCTTCTTTTCATGTGTCTCTGGAACATTTGTAGGTCTTCTTGGGAGAAATGTTTGTTCATGTCTCTGGATTATTTGTTTTTTGGGTGTTGAGCTTTAAAAGTTCTTTATATGTTTTAGATACTTACCCTTTATTGGATATGTCATTTACAAGTATCTTCTCCCATTCAGTAGGTTGTCTTTTTGTTGGTTGTTTCTTTGCTATGCAGAAGCTTTTTATTTTGCTTTAGTCCCAATAGTTTATGTCTGCTTTTGTTTCCCTTGCCTCAGGAGACATATCTAGAAAAATGTTGCTATGGCCAGTGTCAGAGAAATTACTGCCCATGCTCTCTTCTAGGATTTTTATGGTTTCATCTCTTAGGTCTTAAATCCATTTTGAGTTTCTTTTTGTGTATAGTGTGAGAAAGTAATCCAGGTTCATTCTTTTGCATGTTGCTTTCTAGTTTTCCCAACACCATTTGTTGAGACTTTTTCCCATTGCATATTCTTTCCTCCTTTGTTGAGGGTTAATTGACTATATAAATGTGAATTTATTTCTGGGCTCTGTATTCTGTTTCATTGATGTATGTATATATATTTATACTAATACCATACTGTTTTGATTACTTTGGCTTTGTAGTATATCTTGACATCTGGGATTGTGATACCTCCAGTTTTGTCCTTTTTCAAGATTGCTTTGGCTATTCAGGATCTTGTGATTCTACACAAGTTTGAAGATTTTGTTCTAGTTGTGTGAAAACTGCTATTGGTATTTTGATAGTGATTGCATTAAATCTGTAGATTTCTTTGGGTAATATGGACACTTTAACCTCTCTTTCAGTCATGAGCATGGGATGTCTTTACATTTGTGTCATCTTCAATTTCTTTCATCAATATTTAAAATAGTTTTCAGAGTACAGGCCTCTCATATCCTTGGTTGAATTTATTCCTAGGTATTTTTATTTCTGGTACAGTTGTGAATGGGATTGGTTTTCTTAATTTCTATTTCTGCTAATTTATTATTAGTGTATAGAAGTGCAACCTATTTATGTATATTAATTTTGTATCCTGCAAACTTAATTCATTTATCAATTCTAGTAGGTTTTTTTTGGTGGAGTCTTTAGGGTTTTCCTTATATAGTATCATGTCATGTGCAAATAGTGAAAGTTACCAATTTGGGTGCCTTTTCTTGTTTGATTGCTATGGCTAGGGCTCCCAGTACTATGTTGAATAAAACTGGTGAGGGTGGACATCCTTGTCTTGTTTCAGATCTTAGGTGGAAAACCCTTAGGTGATTTTATTTACCATTGTGTATGATGTTAATGGTAAGTTTTTCATATATGGCCTTTATTGAGGTATGTTCCCTCTAAACCTACTTTGTTAAGGGTTTTTATCATGAATGGATGTTGTACTTTGTCAAGTGCTTGTTCTGTATCTATTGAAATGATCCTATAGTTTTAATCCTTTCTCTTGTTGATGTGATATATCAGATTGATTTGTGAAAAATAAGCCAACTTTTTATCCCAGGAATAAATCCAACCTGATTGTGGTGAATGACCTTTTAATGTATTGCTGAATTTGGTTTGCTAATATTTTGTTGGGGATTTTTGCAGCTGTGTTTATCAAAGATATTAGCCTGTAGTTCTCCTTTTATTATAGTGTCTTAATCGGGCTTTGGGTTTTGATATAAGGGTGATGCTGTCCTCATAGAATGAATTTGGAAGATTTCCTTCGTCCTTTTTTTTCTTTTCTGAATAGTTTGAGAAGTATAGGTATTTTTCTTTGAATGTTTAGTAGAATTTATCTGTGAAGATTTCTGGTCCTGGACTTCTGTTTGGGATTTTTTTTTTTTTTTGATTACTGATTCAATTTCATTGTTGGTAATTGATCTGTTCAAATTTTCTATTTCTTCCAGATTTAGTTTGGGGATGTTTGTAGGAATTTATCCATTTCTTCTAGGTTGTCTGATTTGTTGGCATATAACTTTTTAATAATCTTGTAATTCTTTGTATTTCTGTGGTATCAGGTATTTCTCCTTTTGTTTCTGATTTTGAGTCCCTTGTTTTATTTTTTGTTTTTGAGCCTGGCTAAGGTTTACAATTTTGTTGATTTTTTTTTTTTTCTCCCAAAGAACCAGTTCCTGGTTTCATTCTTCTATTTTTGTTTGTTTGTTTTTATATCATTTATGTCTGCTCTAATCTTACCTTTCTACCGGCTTTGGATTTTGTTTATTTCTTTACCTCCTTTATGTGTAGGGTTAAGTTGTTTGGTTGAGACTTTTCTTCAGGTAGGCCTGTAGTGATACAAACTTCCTTCCTAGAACTGCTTTTGCTGCAAACCAAAGATTTTGGATGATTGTTTTCATTTTTATTTGTCTCCATGTATTCTTTTATTTCCTCTTTGATTTCCTGGTTGACCCATTTATTGTGTAGTAGCAGGTTATTTAACCTTCATGTCTTTGTGTTTTTCCCAGATTTTTTTTTTCTTGTGATTTCTAGTTTCATAATGTGGTTGGAAAAGATGCATGGTATGACTTTGATCTTTTGGAATTTGTTGAAACTTGTTTTGTGGCCTAATATGTGACCTATTCTGAAGAATGTTCCATATGCACTTTAAAGAATGAGTATTCTGCTGTTTGGGAAATTACTAGTTGTTCTTATATTTCATTTTCTTGGATTCTAGTGGATTGAATTTGTCCTAGGACTCTGTCCCATGCTTGCATAACCACTAAGGCATTAGAGCCATCTCAGTCTAATGATATCCTTACTTAATCACTTTAACTCAGACTTAATGAAGAAAAAACTAATGCAGGTAGTGGCCCAAGAGTAACACCCACTTTTCTATGTTCCTAAGAAATACAGAAGTTAACATCAGCTCATTAATACTGTGACTAATAGGCATCAACTAAGAAAGTGAATTACCATAAAATTCTCAAGTGAGTGGCTTAGATTAATGGAAAACTGTGTAAAACGAGATAAAAGCAACTAAAAGTGTCATTGATTAGTCACACCAAATGTTTTCTAGTACCTATTTCCCATCCCTGTTCCTTCTGAGTGCATACAGCTTCCATTTATTTTACTCTTAATACTTCTCTGTGCTACTGAACTCAGTTTGCCCTCAGGGAATGGGCTAGTTTATTGGACCACTTTTGGAGAAGACTATATTAGTCCCATTGACTTACTTTGACATCTTTTCCAAAAAGTCAGTTGCACATGTATATTTCGATCTGTCTGGTCTATTAATCTTTATAGCTATCCTTATTCATATCATATATCTTATTATAACTTATAGTAAGTCTTGAAATTAGATAATGTGGGTCCTGTAACTTTTTTCTTTTTAAGATTTTATTTATTTGACAGAGAGCACAGGCAGAGGGAGAGGGAGAAGAAGACTCCCTGCTGAGCAGGGAGCCAAATGTGGGGCTCAATCCCAGGATCCTGGGATCATGACCTGAGCTGAAGTCAGTTGCTTAACTGACTGAGCCACCCAGGCACCCCTTTATCTATCTTCTAGAAAATTATTTTAGCTATTTTGGGCACATTTTATTACCATGTAAATCTTAAAATCAGCTTACCAATTTCTAAAGTAAACCCATCAAATTTTAATTAGAATTGTATTAAATTTATAGATCAATTTGGGGAGAATTACCTATTACCATAATATTGACTTTCTCAAGAGTAGAATATAGTATCTCTTTATTTATGATCCTTAAACATAGTATCTCTTTCCATTCTCTTCACAGTGCTTTATAATTTTCAATTTACAGGTATTGAATTTATTTTGCTAAACTTTTCCCTAAATACTTTATTTTCTGATGCTGTTAATGGTGTTACTTTACATTTTGGGTTTCAAATGTTTGTGACTAATATGTAGAAAAATAATTGATATTTTATATGTTGAACTTTGTTTGAACTCGCCAGTACTTAATGGTGCTACTTTTTTGTAAATTCCTTAAGATTTTTCTAGATAGTCCTATCACCTGTGAATAAAGTTTTATTTCTCAGCCATATGTCTTTTAATTATATTATTACACTAACTAGGACATCCAGGGAAATATTGAATAAAGAGGATGAGATCATATTTTCCTATCATGTTGAAAAAGTTTCCTTCAATTAGTAATTTGCAAAAGTTTATCATGATTGTTGATGGGTCAATTGCATCTTTTTCTTCATCTATTAAAATGATCATAAGGTTCCTTTTTAAAAATTTTGTTAACATTGTAAACTACATAAACTTGATTTTTTATTTTAATGTTAAGCCAACCTTGCATTATCGACATAAACCCCATTTGTCTATGTTGTGTCCATTTTACATACTGCTGAATTAATTTTGCTAAAATCTTAATATACATTATGGCATATGTTTATAAAGGATATTGGTTGATAGTTTCCTGTTCTTATATCTTTAAGTGGTTTTGTTAGTAGAGTAGTACTGGCTTCATAAATTGAGATAGGAAAAGTTCTGACTTCTTCAAGTTTCTGGAAGGCTGTATAAAATTGTCATTTCTTCCTTAAATGCTTGATAAAATTCACCAATGAAATTATCTGGGACTAGATTCTTATGTGGAGTTATTTTTAGCTAAAATATCAATTTTTTAAACATCAAAACACTCATATCATCTATTTCTTCCAGAGTGGGATTTTGTACTTGAGGGTTTTTTTTGAAAGAACTGTGTCCATTTCTTCTAAGTTATTCAATTCATTAGCATCAAGTTGTTATAGTATTTACTTGGCTTTCTACTAAGATTTATAGGAATGGTAATTGCATTCCCTCTTTCACGTTTCTCTCCTTTTTCCTGTTTTGATGCTTTGAGAGCCAACTTTTGTTTATTTTTACCATTGTTTGTAGGTCTTCTATTTCATTTAGGCTTCTGCTCTTTGTTTTCTTCATAGACTTATTTGAGGTTATAGTTAATTTGCTCTTTTCTGGGTTTTTTTTCCTTTTTAATTATTATTATGTTATGTTAATCACCATACATTACATCATTAGTTTTTGATGTAGTGTTCCATGATTCATTGTTTGCATATAACACCCACTGCTCCATTCAGTACGTGCCCTCTTTAATATCTATCACCAGGTTAACCCATCCTCCCACCCCTCTCCCCTCTAGAACCCTTAGTTTGTTTCTCAGGGTCCATAGTCTCTCATGGTTCATCTCCCCCTCTGATTTCCCCCCTTTCATTTTTCCCTTCCTACTATATTCTTCTTTTTTTTTTTTAACATATAATGTATTATTTGTTTCAGAGGTACAGGTCTGTGATTCAACAGTCTTACACAATTCACAGCGCTCACCAAAGCACATACTCTCCCCAATGTCTATCACCCAGCCATCCCATACCTCCTACCCGCCACCATGCCAGCAACCCTCGGTTTGTTTCCTGAGATTAAGAATTCCTCATATCAGTGAGATCATATGATACCTGTCTTTCTCTGATTGACTTATTTCACTTAGCATAATACCCTCCAGTTCCAGCCACATTGTTGCAAATGGCAAGATTTCATTTTTTGATGGCTGCATAATATTCCATTGTGTATATATACCACATCTGTATCCATTCATCTGTCGATGGACCTCTTGACTCTTTCCATAGTTTGGCTATTGTGGACATTGCTGCTATAAACATTGGGGTTCACATACCCGTTTGGACCACTACATTTGTATCTTTGGGTAAATACCCAGTAGTGCAATGGCTGGGTCATAGGGTAGCTCTATTTTCAGCTTTTTGAGGAACCTCCATACTGTTTTCCAGAGTGGCTGCACCAGCTTGCATTCCCACCAACAGTGTAGGAGGGTTCCCCTTTCTCCGCATCCCCGCTAACATCTGTCATTTCCTGTCTTGTTAATTTTAGCCATTCTGACTGGTGTGAGGTGGTATCTCATTGAGGTTTTGATTTGGATTTCCCTGATGCCGAGCGATGTTGAGCACTTTTTCTAGTGTCTGTTGGCCATTTGGATGTCTTCTTTGGAAAAATGTCTGTTCGTGTCTTCTGTCCATTTCTTGATTGGATTATTTGTTCTTTGGGTGTTGAGTTTGATAAGTTCCTTATAGATTTTGGATACTAGCCCTTTATCTGATATGTCATTTGCAAATATCTTCTCTCATTCTGTCAGTTGTCTTTTGGTTTTGTTGACTGTTTCTTTTGCTGTGCAAAAGCTTTTTATCTTGATGAGGTCCCAATAGTTCATTTTTGCCCTTGCTTCCCTTGCCTTTGGCGATGTTTCTAGGAAGAAGTTGCTGCGGCTGAGGTCGAAGAGGTTGCTGCCTGTGTTCTCCTCTAGGATCTTGATGGACTCCTGTCTCACATTTAGGTCTTTCAACCATTTGGAGTCTATTTTTGTGTGTGGTGTAAGGAAATGGTCCAGTTTCATTCTTCTGCATGTGGCTATCCAATTTTCCCAACACCATTTGTTGAAGAAACTGTCTTTTTTCCACTGGACATTCTTTCCTGCTTTGTTGAAGATTAGTTGACGATAGAGTTGAGGGTCCATTTCTGGGCTCTCTATTCCATTGATCTATGTGTCTGTTTCTGTGCCAGTACCATAATGTCTTGATGATTACAGCTTTGTCCTTTCTTGATCAAAACTCTTCAGAGTAGGGGTGCCTGGGTGGCTCAGTCATTAGGCATCTGCCTTTGGCTCAGGTCATGATCCTTGGGTCCTGGGATCGAGCCCTGTGTCGGGCTCCCTGCTCAGTAGGGAGCCTGTTTCTCCCTCTTCCACTCCCCCTGTTGTGTTCCCTCTCTCGCTGTCTCTCTCTCTCTCTCAAATAAATAAATGAAATCTTTAAAAACAAACAAACAAAAAGAAATACTCTTCAGAGTATAGGGATAGAGGGTACATACCTTAATATCATAAAAGCCATCTATGAAAAACCCACAGTGAATATCATTCTCAATGGGGAAAAACTGAGAGCTTTCCACCTAAGGTCAGGAACACGGCAGGGATGTCCACTATCACCACTGCCATTCAACATAGTATTAGAAGTCCTAGCCACAGCAATAGACAACAAAAAAATAAAAGGCATCCAAATTAGCAAAGAAGTCAAACTCTCACTCTTTGCAGATGATATGATACTTTATGTGGAAACCCAAAGACTCCACCCCAAAACTGCTAGAACTCATACAGGAATTCAGTAAAGTGGCAGGATATAAAATCAATGCACAGAAATCAGTGGCATTCCTATACACCAACAACAAGACAGAAGAAAGAGTAATTAAGGAGTTGATCCCATTGACAATTGCACCCAAAACCATCAGATACCTAGGAATAAATCTAACCAAAGAGGCAAAGAATCTGTACTCAGAAAACTATAAAATACTCATGAAAGAAATTGAGGAAGACACAAAGAAATGGAAAAATGTCCCATGCTCAGGGATTGGAAGAACAAATATTGTGAAGATGTCAATGCTACCTAGAGCAATCTACACATTTAATGCAATCCCTATCAAAATACCATCCACCTTTTTCAAAGAAATGGAACAAATAATCCTAAAATTTGTATGGAACCAGAAAAGACCCCGAATAGCCAGAGGAATGTTGAAAAAGAAAAACAAAGCTGGTGGCATCACAATTCTTTTCTGGTTTCTTAAAGTAAATGCATAGATTTTTGAGATCTTTCCTTGTGTCTAATATAAATATTCAGTGCTAGAAATTCATTGAATCTGTTAATCCAATTCAGTGTACTTCTAATTTCAGATATTACACTTTTTAAACTCTAGGAATCTAATTTGTGTCTTCTGTTTCTTTTGTGTTTGTGCTTGTGTTTCTTTCACCTTCTTGAACACATAGAGCATATTTATAAAGGTTCTGTAATTGTCCTTGTCTGTTCTGGGAATGTTTCTATTTAATTTTTTTTTCAATCTATAGGTCATATTTTCTGACATCATTGAATGCCTGGTAATTTTAGATTGGATGCTGATTTGTGAATTTGCATTTTTGGTTATTAGATGTTGTGTTGGAATGAAGTTAGTTGCAATAAGTTTTATACCTATAGAATTACTTCTAAATTTTGTTATGATTGGTCCAGAACAGACTTTAATTTAGGGTTACTTTAGTTATGCTATTAAGGCAATACACTTCTGGGGAATCTTACCTGATATCCCATATCTTAAAGTGTCTTTCCATTCCATCTGGTGGTGAGCTAAATTTTCCAAAGCCCTTGGAGAAGTCCATGACCTATATTGTCTACATCTTTCATGTGGTTCTTTCCCTGACCTTGGGTGCTAGTTATATATGCTTAGATAGGCAGTCAAAAACCCAAGAGAAATCCTATTCAGATCTCTGGAACTCTGTGTGCATTTATGTCTGCTGGTATGCCATTCTAGCCTCATCAAATTCTGATCTCCTTTTCCTCAACTTAATGAGACTGCAAGTTTCTGTATTCCCCCTCTCTGTGCTGAAACCTTAAATTCTTTCAGGGAATTATGCTGGTGAATTTTTAGGATTCACCTTATTTTCCTGCTCCCAGGAATCACATCCCAATGAATGAACTATGTGGTTTCATATATTACCCAAGTGTTTTAGTTATTTAAGAGAGGAGAGAAAATACAGTCCCTGTTACTTCATTTGGGACTGAAGCAGTGGTATTCACAGATGATATTTTTATCACCATCTCCCTGATCCTTTTGCCTAATGACTCAAAAAATTTTCAGAAGTGAGAAATATGAGTGCTGTTTATTTGGTCTCATTCAAAGAACTCGGTGATGTCCCCCAAATTTGGAAAAATAAACACTAGATAGTTTGAGAAAATAAAATTTTCATCATTAATTAAAAATAAGAGCATTAGTCACACTATGAATTTCAAAATTTGTGATAACCAAAACTTACCCAGAAGATAACATACTTTGTTGTTTTCCCTTAAGTTAAAGAAGGTATTTTATGGCTCAATTTGTTTCAAGAAATTCTTTCCAAAAATAAAATTTGGATTGAGAAAAATATTCTAAAGAAGCCTAGATATCAATAAGTGAAAGTATAACAAATAAAAGACACTAGAGTTTCTTAAGGAATGATACTGCCTGTGTCTTGGTAACATGGGTTGGACTCTGCTGGGCTCATACTCAGATCATATGTGAGGATGTCTCAGGAATGCTTAGTTGAGTAGGACTTCAGATAGGAAACTTAGTCTCTTTTCCATGTGGTTTTTTCATCTTACCTAGTTTGGTATTGTTTACATGGAGAAATTGTTTCCAAAAATAGCAAAAGAGAACTCCAATGTGCAAACTCTTTTCAATCCTTTGCTTGTGTCAATTTTTCTGATGTTGCATTGCCCAAAAAAGTTACATGGCCAACCTCAGAGTTGGAGCAGGAAGCAAATATTCTATAAAACCTTAGGAAAACTTCAAAGTTTTGTGCTCTTTTTTGTAATCTATCCATGGATCATTCTATTGTCTTTCTCTTTAAAATCCTTAGTGACTTATCACCTCCCAGATGAAGACTAACTTAAAATGACTTTCAAGACTATCTATGTCCTTGACACTGATCCCTGATCTCTCTCCTATGGACTAGACTTCAGATCATTATTTTATCAGATAAACCAGGAAGTATCCATTTTCTTAGAGACTACACATGTCCTTGGGGTGAATAATGTCCTAACTCATCTAGCCATCTTTACCAAGACATGTGGAGTGTAATTTATGATGATTCATTTAGCAGTATTCATCAGACCTCAACATTGGGGTACTTTAAATGGTGGGGTATACAATAAAATGTTTTCTTCTAATTTTAGAAGCAAATCATTTCTGCACATGTGTGATTGCTCTTAGATCTGTCTACATATCATGTGGAGTTGGCCTAACCTGGACTATGGATATTTAAAACTCAAAATAAGAAAATAACATTTTTTTTTTTACATAATATCCATTGCTACAATTATTTGAACATTCATAATACGACAAACACTGTGCTTAATATACCACCTGCATTAGTTCATTGATGCCTATAACAATTACTGAGTATAAGTATTGTATGCTTGTTTTACAAATGAAGACACCGAGGATAGGAGACAATATATCAAGTCTTATAAATACCAAATTAGGGATGCTGGGGATGGATCCTAGACCTCATTCTAGAGCCTATGCTCATAACCACTAAGTTATATTACCTTTGCTTGTCCCTTAGGCTGTATTAATTTTCTGTTGTTGTGTAACAAGTTACCATAAACTGTTTCTCCTGGTTATCTTAGTTCTCTGTGTATGGTCTCACAAGATCATAATTAGTGTGTTGATTCAGGTCATCTCATCTTCATTTCAGGGTCTTCTTTCAAGCTTATTCAGGTTATTAATAGAATTCAGGTCCTTGAAACTAATAGGACTGAAGTCAACATTTTCTTGCTGGCCATCAGCTCTCAGTAACTTGAGCCCTTCCTCAGATATTACCCATGTGAGCACTCATGGTCAAAGTATATGGCATGGTCTAGTTATCAAATGGTAAAATAAATGTATAGCTAGAATAGAAGTACAACGTAAAGACCATAAATAACCTCCTATTCATTTTGATTAGGCTTTCCCCTCAAATGGTTTTGGATCAAACTTTTTCTTTTTAAAAATATGGATAAGGACTTATGGACCTCTTAATATGAATTGATTTACCTTCTTTGTGGGAAAATTTGGTAATGTTTACCTACCCCTTCTAGGAAATTTTCTTACAGATGTACTCACATATGTGTATAAATATGTAGAAAATATTTTTCTTTGCATCATGATTAATGGCAAAAACTAGAAAAACCTAAATATGGTTAAAAGGTAATGTTTAAATTTATAGTACATTTATACAATGGCATATTATACACTCATTGAAAATGGGTCAATATGTGCTAGTATAAAAAACTGTATACATTGTAAATTGTTAGAAAAGAAAACCCATAGCGTATAACAGTGTCTACTCCCATATATTTTTTAAATTTTATTTTAATCACTATACATTACATCATTAGTTTTTGATGTAGTGTTCCATGATTCATTGTTTGCGTATAACACCCAGTGCTCCATTCAATACTTGCCCTCTTTAATACCCATCACCAGGTTAACCCATCCCCCTCCCCCCCTCCCCTCTAGAACCCTCAGTTTGTTTCTCAGAGTCCATAGTCTCTCATGGTTCATCTCCCCCTCCAATTCCCCTCCCCTTCATTTTTCTCTTCCTACTATCTTCTTTTCTTTTCTTTTTTTTTTTTTAACATATAATGTATGTTTTTGAAAAGGATACGTATGTAAAGACAAAAACATACATTTGTATATGTAATAGAATTTCTTGGAAGTATAAATAAACTATTAATAGTAGTTGTTGCTTCTGTGGAGGTAATTTGAAGAGATGCCTAAATTTTACTATATATGTTTTCATTCTGTTTATATTCTTTACCAAGTATATTTTACTTTTCAAATAAAAGTCATAATACAAAACTTCAAAATAAAATATCTGTCCCAAGTGTATTCAACAGTGCATGTAGTGGTAAAGAAGGCTAGAGTAATTCAAAATATCTCTGCTACAAAAGAGCCAATAATACTTGACACAAAAAAAATGTATAATTGATTCATAATGGGGTTTCAGAGAAGGTAGAAATCATCATCTTAGTGGGGAATGAGAGAAATGTAAGAAGTAGCAAAGTATTTATAGCCATCTTTATCCTACCAGAGTTGTGATATTAGAGCTTGTACTTGAATCAATGTTTCTAAGCAGTTTTAAGAGAGCTATGAAGTTTTCATTGCATTCAGGCCTCTTTCTCTTAAAAGGCAGGAAACTAAATCTTAGTTTACATGCCAGTCTCAGGAGGAGAAGGTGGTCTGGAAAAAAACATTTTCTTTATTGTATACACCACCATTTCAGAAGATGACTTTTTAAATGGGGCTTCATGTTAGAAGAGCAGGCCAGGAAGTGAAAATAGTAAGAGTGAGTTTGGATGATGGAAAGACCTAGAGATGTGAAGCATGAAGTTACGGATTAGGTTGCAAAATCCCAGGCTATAATGTTTCCTACTCTTCACAAACTTTCCTTTATAATGATTAATATAGTAATGATCTTTAGATTAGATTGGTGGAGAATATCAGAGACAAGAGGAAATTTAGGAAACTAATAAGACTGAAGTCAACATTTTCTTGCTGGCTCACTAGCTGGTAAATAAGCCTTTTGCTGAACAGGACAGATACCTAGGGTTAGATGGGACTTTAAAATAGATGAGAAGAGCACATGAGAAGGATCTATAATCAATTTTTTTCTACGTTAAAACCTTGACCTTGGGTACAGAGTTAGTCCATCTCAACCATTTGGTTGGTGGTCCCAGTGCCAGCCTTCTGAGACTAGAATGAGAGGAAAAATCTAGACCTCCATTTGGAGCCTACGCAGGGACTGCTGCTCTTCTGTTGGTTCAATAGTCAGAGAAAATTGGCAATCAGTGGAAGTGTCCCAAGGCTACCAATGCAGTTGTTTTCTACTCAATCTGCTGACTCTGAGACTGTTATCTTTGTTCAAGTTGTGCTTTTGGGAGTGCTAAGACAAACACAGCAGCCCCTGGAATTCATTGCAATCCAAGTAAGCACACGGATGCTGAACACATTCCTGTATAACACAGGGGAAATGGAAGACCGAGTCTATGATTTACTCTAAAGCTACAAATAAGATCAGCTCCAACAGTAAACCTGAGAAGAAGCTTTACTCCTATGGAGGTTGGTTTTGCTAACTATTAACTGGGAAATTGTAGGGGATAGGATGATTCTACGCTGCTAATTCAGCAAAAGAGACTTTTCTTGAAAATGACATCTTTAAGCATACACTCAATAACGTATAGTTAAAACATGAGGCTGTACTTGTTTCCAGACATGATGAAAGTCTTTATGGGAAGTTTTGCAAATATTTTAGGTCACTTGTTTTCATGTAATTTTGTCAAAGGGTAACTCACTACATGATATTTCAAGGTATGAACTTAACTCTAGTTGACCCCTGAACAATGTGAGGGTTAAGGGCACTGACCCCCTCTGCACAGTTGAAATCCATGTGTCTTTGACTCCCCAAGAAGTTAACTGCTGATAGCCTACTATTGACTGGAAACCTCACTGACAATATACAGTCAATTAACCATATTTTGTATGTTATATGTGTTATAGACTATATTCTTACAATAAAATAGAGAAAAATGTTAAGAAAATCATAAGAGAAAATATATTTATAGTACTAGATTGTATTTATTAAAACCATGTATAAGTGGACCCACAAAGTTCAAACCTGTGTTGTTCAACTGAACATTTCAAAGTTCCAACAGTTATAAGTATGGTAAATCTTGGCTAAATTTCCATCTATTTTCAAAATTCTGTTTGTTTAGTCTCTGACCACCTTCTCTTCCTGAGACTGGTATGTAAACTAAGATTTAGTTTCCTGCCTTTTAAGAGAAAGGCCTGAATGCAATGAAAACTTCACAGCTCTCTTAAAACTGCTTAGAAACATTGATTCAAGTACAAGCTCTAATATCACAACTCTGATAGAAAAAATATCGTTAAAAATTTTTCTTTTTTTTATATTAAAAAAAAAAGTCTATTTTTCTTTTTTTTTTTTTTTTTTTTTGTATTTGGCCTGACTTAGTGACATGTTTGACTAATACTATGACAGAAATAACATTCTGGTACTGCCAACATCAGGTTTTAAGAGTTTTCAAGTTCCACCCAGGCCTCTAGGATTACTATCTCTAGAACCCTGAAAGCACCATGTTAAAGAAGCCAAAAACAGGGTTTTTAGCTGGCAGTCATCATTTAGTGCAGCCTTGTAGCCATCTTCATCAAGATCTCAGATTTGGACTCAAGCCAAGATGTTAACCAGCTGAATAGCACAAAGTGACTTCAACTGGTACAGAAGAATCACCTGAGCTACATGCTGCCTGAATTCTGAACCCACAAAATCTTGAGATATAACACAATTATTGTTTGAAGCCACTGAGTTTTGGGATAGTTTGTTACACAGCAATAGATAATGTAGATAATACTTAAAATGTTTGTATGGGCTTACAGCTAGGAATTCAGCTATAATATTCTGCCAATATGTGAAAGTGATATTACTGATCAGGTTTCTGGGGGAAAATGATAAAGTGACATAGACTTAACTGTATGTGTTCTTCTCTGATTTCTTGATGCCCCCATCTTTCAGGTACCAAGTATGTTCATAATATTTACCCTGATTGAAGTCTCTAATATCAGATAATTCCCTAATATAAGGTTTTTGAGCTTTTTCTATCAAAAGCATTCCCCTTTTGAATTTAGCTTTAATTTAGGGATAAGTCATTGCTTCTCAAGAAGGAAACTTTAAGAATTGGCTGAAAGAATTCAAGGGAAAGATCTACTCCGTAATTACGAAAGTGCTTTTGTGTATACATCCTATTCCGTGACACACTTCCTATTCAGTTGCAATTCAGAGAGGGTTAAATTCATCTGTGCTGCTGATGTCTCCTGCTTCAGATTGCATCATCCATGTTTTCTCACTTTGCCTCAGGGGCTTTTCTGATACCAAGGAATATCGCTGCCCCTACATACTAGAAAATTCCAGAGTGTGGGGTTGTTGATGCTTCCAAACATGATTCTTGAGCAGTTGAGTATCAGAAATGGGATAAATCTTAGAGCCTTCCCTCCATAAGGTTAACAATTCTTGGCATTCTATACAATTTTTAAGAGGTCCTGGAAGAATTGAGGACTCCTTACAGCAGAAACCTTGTTAACACACCCCTTCTCTTTCTCTCTCTTTCTCTTTCTGTCTCTGTCTCTTTCTCTGTCTCTCTCTTCTCTGTCTTTCTCATGCGTGCATGTGCTCTCATTCTCTCTCCCTCCCTCCCTCCCTCCTATGCATACTTCTTGGAATCACATAGCAAATAACCTTCCTGCACCCAAGTCTTTACCTCTGTGATGTTATGGGGGAAATTCAAACTAAGTGCCCTGACATGACCTTGCTTAGAAGATCTTCTACTCCTGATCCAGTATTCACAGGACTTAAAGGGGAAACATTTTCAAATAAAAATTAGAGATTTGTCATGTGATTATTAATAATTTTTACTCTAAATGACACCTGCATTTTGAGTTTCTGGCTGAGGTTGACAGTAATATATAAAGTTGGATTTCAGTTGACTAAATCTAAGATATCAACCTCATTAACATCTTTAAGCCTGAATATATACCTCATACTGTGTGGTTTTAGGTGTAGTATGTTGGCTAGGGCTATCACTAAATTTCATACCAATTAGCTAGCAGTGCCATTCCAGTGTAAGAATGGACTTTGGGAATGTAATGTTCAATCAGTGTTACCTAATCTTATTTTTTAAATATATAAATTTTTTAAAATAATAAATGAAGTATTACATAATTATATCAACATGCACACTAAAAACTGGGTTCCAATTAATTCAATTTTAAAGATTTCGTTTGAGCCACAAGATTAATAAGATTATATTCAGTCTAAGACCATATACTAACTTAATGGCAAGAAAAATCAGAACAGTTATTCTAACCAAGAAAAATAAGCCCACCCAAACTATGAATTTTATAACATGCATCAACTTAATTAAAAATAGTAAAAATATGGCAAATATGTCTCTTTCTGACAATAGACAAATGCCAACATGGATAGCCTGCAACTGACACACTAACAGAAAACTCCCTATTTACACTCCTAAGTATTAAGTATTTTCAAACATGAAGGAAAATATAAAAATATATCAGAGCTTTCGGGGTGCCTGGGTGGCTCAGTTGGTTAAGCGACTGCCTTCAGCTCAAGTCATGATCCCGGAGTCCCGGGATCGAGTCCCACATCGGGCTCCCTGCTCAGCGGGGAGTCTGCTTCTCCCTCTGACTCTCCCCCCTCTCATGCTCTTTCTCTCTCTCTCAAATAAATAAATAAATAAATAAATAAATAAATAAATCAGAGCTTTCTGTAAAAGTATAAATTCTGTTCTGAATTAGGGTCACAGGTAGCTCTGAATTATCTCTGAAATATAACTTGCCTGGAACCACAGATTCATTTAGTTTAATAAGTAGCTTCATCTTAGTGTCTCAAAGATGAACTGTGGAAACCATAAACTCATATTAAAATTCCACTGGACTTCAAGGGGAAATAAGGAACTCGGGCCATAGTTCCAGAAGTTGAAATGTTTTTATGAACTGTTGACTTTACTGTGCTCTACAAAAAATAACCTCTCACAAGAGCAAAATATCTCATGATTTTCTCTGAGAAACAACTGTAGAAAATGGGGAAAAATGTATTTTTGCCTGTGTGAGTATTTGTGGTAAATGGAAGAGATAGGGAGTAGGCTGAGAGAAAGTAGTTAAAAACATAACTATTACAAGGTCACAAGAACATTATAGTCATTATCCAGATTTATCAAAACCACACTGACATAGGGGCATCTGGGAGGCCCAGTCAGTTGAGCGGCTGACTTTGGGTCAGGTCATGATCCCAGGGTCCTGAGATTGAGCTGCATGTCAGGCTCCCTGCTCAGTGGGGAGTCGGCTTCTCCCTCTGCCCCTTCCCCTGCTTTTGCTCACTCTCTCTCTCTCAAATAAATCTTCAAACATACATAAGTACACAGTGATATGGTTATTACTCTCAGTTTTAAGGTGAGGTTTAGAAACAAAAGTCAGAGTTGGTACATTATCGAAGCAAGGTTCAAACTTGAATGTCTTCTAGATTCTAAGTTCTTTCTTATTCTATGGCACACTACCTCTACTGAATTAAGGCAAATCAGTTTCCACATGACAGATATTTTCAGCTGCCTGGCACCATTTCCATAAGGCAAATATTTTTAGCTTAGCTGTAATTCTTTATAAGTTAATAGGCACTATCTATATTCTGAGGAAGTATATGGAAAATTAAACTGAGAGGAAGGCAAGAAGTCCTCTTTTTATTCTACATTATAACATTTCACATCTGTCTAATGGGGAAATTTTGCAAGAAGAAAATGAACAAAGCAAGAAATAATTGACAAGATTTGAGAGAATATGGACAGGAGATAGTGTCTGGTCTTACCTTGATTAAATTGTAAGTTCTCCAAGGGTCTCTCAATTCTTTGTTCAGTGCTAGGGAACTTAAGCCATGTTCACCAAACTCTTTGCTATTGTTTACAGATGATAGAGAACATTTGCTGAGCAATGTTAAGATGCTCCACCTAGCAACAACTTGCTAGTAACTTAAATTTCTCTTTGCATTTCTCTTCCAATTTACTTCGTTTACCACATGACATGTGAATGTACATGTACATTTACTATAGGATTTTTTTTTTAAAGATTTTATTTATTTATTTGAAGAGAGAGTCACAGCGAGAGAGGGAACACAAGCAGGGGGAGTGGAAAAGGGGGAAGCAGGTTTCCAGCTGAACAGGGAGCCCACTGAGGGGCTTGATCCCAGGACTCTGGGATCACGACCCGAGCTGAAGCCAGATGCTTAAAGACTGAGCCACCCAGTCGCCCCTATAGGACCTTTTTTCATATGAGCTTTTATCAACACTCATCTACATACTTCTGGGTTGTTTGCTTTGCTCAGTCTTGAGAGTGAGATTCTAATATCTGTCCTTTCTCCTCCAACCGGCCCAGGTCTGTTAGTTATCTACCTCTATAAAACAAATGATTGTGAACTTTGCAGCTTAAAATAAATACTTGTTATATTCGTTTCTGTGGGTCAGGAATCCAGCTATGGCCGAGTCCTCTGCTTCAGGATTTCACAAGGCTGCAATAAAGGTGTTGGCCACCGATGAGGTCCCATCTGAATACTTAACTGGGGAGAATACACTTCCAACTTCATATGCTTTTTGGCAGAATTCAGGCCCTCAAGAGTTGAACTGAGGGCTCCTCAGTACTTAGCTAGCTTTTGTCTAAGGCTGATCTCCATTCCTTGCCATGTAGCCCTTTTTGACATAGCAGTTTTTTTCATCAAAGTCTTCAAGCTGAGAAAAGTATAGAGTCTAACAAGATGATATAAGACAGGATGTGATAATCACCAAATGTGTGGACGATACACATTGACATGTGTGTGAACATCCATGTACACACACTGTATCAGTCCTAAGATTGGAGAGATCACAAGGGCTGAGGCATTCAGAGAATGGTTTAAACAGCAGGTGGGGTGTCAAACTGACCGTAGAAAGGAAAATATGTACTCAACCAGAGGAACTGGCAAAGGTAAAAGTATAGTTGTGTGAATTCAAATGACATGTCTTAAAGAAAAGGAGAACACTGGGCTACTGGAAGTAGAGAAAGTGTTTTGGGAGGGAATAATTATTATATTTATATTATATATATAACTATATATATATACATAATTTTTTAGTAATATATATATTTAATAGTAATCAAGTCCTTTATTGGATTATGACTTTGGGGGATAATTTTTAAGAGTTAAAATATTCTATCATGATAATTTTTTGTCCAGCAGATATTTAGTATTAGTCTTCCCATGTCCCTATGCTAGGTGCTGAGGGTACAAAGATAATTAAAGGTATTGTGACAAGTCCAGTCTAAGTGGGGGAAAAAGAGGCAAACAGGTGGATTCAGCACAGGGTGGGGCTTAGGAATGGAGTGCAGGGGTACACGGTGCAAGGGTACCCCTCCTGCTTTGGGGACTAGGCCAGGGCATGCCTCTCTTCTGTAGGACAGACACTGTTTTAAATACTTACATGAATTCATTTAAGCCTCACAATAATCTTTGAGATAGACAATATTATTCCCAGACTGTAAATGAGGAAAGATAGCTCTGAGAGTTTAAGTGGCTTGACAAGTTTACACAGCAAATAACTGACAGAAATTGGATTCAACCAAGGTGTTATGGTTCTATAACTCAAATTTATAAAGTAGATTAAAACTGGTTTAGGTAGTTCTATGAATGCATAATCTCAGTAAATCCCCCTACCAACTTTGCAAGTCACCCAAACTATAGACTATTATTCTACGGTTCCTCTAAGTCTGAAATTTCTATGTTTTAAATGGATTTTAACCTACACACGTCAGGGAATTAACTTTTCAGAATAGTCATGTTCCAAGGAATATTTTAGGACATTATTTTGCCAGGAAGTTCTACATAGACTGGATTGGAGGAAGAATATAATTAAAGGAGAATTGGAGCCCATTGCTTTAGGCCAAGCATTCACAGTCTGCCAATGTGGTAGTCAGAGATCGAAAAGTGCTATGTGAGGGGCGTTACAGAGGACAAAGTTACAGGGTTCAGTGGAAGGTAGTGGTGGTGCATTAGGAATCTCATTACCATGGCAGCCACATCTGGATTATTTCCTGCTTCAGTTACTAACTGATCCAGGTAAGGTTACTAATATTTTGTAAGCTCTGGTAAGAGGGGGTTAGCAAGATGTTTGTTAGGTTGGTGTGCCTATGTTGAAGGAATAAGCAGGGCTTATATAGCAGTAACTTCATATAATAAAATACTATGCTCAAAATTTGCTCAGGTTCTAGCTAACTGTCCAGAGCACTTAGCCTCTATATGGTGATTAGTGATCCAGGCTAGTTTGATCCATGACTCCATTTCCACCATAAGGTCTCCTGGGAACAACAGCAGAGGAAGGAAGCAGGTTTTTTGAGGGCTTTTTACTGCCTCATCTTGTTAGGCATTTTCTCTCACTGTGCATTGGCCAGAAACATAATCCTGCCTAATCTGAGAGCCTAAGTTGTATGGTCTTTTTTTTTTTTTTTTTTTTTTTTTTTTTTTTTTTTTTTTTTTTTTTTTTTTTTTTTTTTTTTAAATTTTATTTATTTATTTGACAGAGAGAGAGATAGCTAGAGCAGGAACACAAGCAGAGGGAGTGGGAGAGGGAGAGGCAGGCTTCCCGCCGAGCAGGGAGCCCGATGTGGGACTCGATCCCCGAACCCCGGGATCATGACCTGAGCCGAAGGCAGACGCTTAACGACTGAGCCACCCAGGCGCCCAGTTGTATGGTCTTTATGTCCAAAAAGGAAAGGGGAACAGATAATGGTGATCACTAGTGATGTCTATAGAAAACATCCAATTTATCTTAGGATAGTAACATTCCTAGCACATCTTAGGTGTCCTCGGCAAGTGATTCCTTTTAACTCTTGACAGAATTGGGTGTGGTAGGAGTGGAGAATGGAGGGAAAGTTCAAAAATACTCACACTATCTTTAAAATACTCCCAAATCTTTAAAAGTATATCTTTATACTTTTCAGTCTCTGTCACTCTCTTTATCTTTCTCTTTCTGTCCCTTTCATGTACACATGCCCGTGTGCACGCACACATACCACAGCTGAATTGGGGAGCAGTTTTATCCTAAGTAAATCAAATCAACTTAGGTTCTCAATTTTCAGCTAAATATCTTTGGATCTAGTTATTAAGATTTGTGGAAGCAATAATCCAGCTGGGCTTCTAAGGCTGTCCCTCAGTTATTCCTTTGATTCTTTTTTTCCTTGTATTTTGAGGGGTCACAAAATCTGAATTTAGATCTAGGTCCACTAAACTTCTTTCATTCCACATCTATGATTTCCAACTAGGTGGTGGTTGGCATTTTAGGCAAGAGAGTTCCTTGTTGAGCAGGGATGCCTTGTGCATTTTAGCATAGTTTACCTCCGAACACTGCCTGTGAATTCAAGATCTGCAATCACTAAGACAAATTTTCTCTACATATTTTCAAATGTCCCTGGTTTTAGAGTACTCTCCTGTTTGAGAAGCACTGTCTAAGACTAAGGATTAGAATCTTCATGCCTCTGATGCTCTGATGATAGAGTGGATAGTCTAGATGTAGGGAAGAGAACGAGTACAGAAGATATATTAGATGCTATGGTCTTCATACTCGGAACCCTTTTAAGTTTTAACTAAGATGAGAGACTTCCCTTACAGTCAAGAATCTGCAATGATTGGAACATATGCCATCTTTTAGAAATACAGACATTTTAAGCCTGGACATAATTAATTAATTCATTCAACAAATACTTATTAGCACTTTTATAGTTGCTTAGTAACTAAGATGAAAAACTTAGTCATCCACAATACTATGAAAGCTTCCTTTGAACACAGAGATCATCTGAAAAAAGTGGTGATTTTGAACAATTAAAATATTGTGTAAATTACTGAATTTGTGTGAGTTACCTGAAAGTGATGTTTATTATATTTTATTCCCTTTCCATGGCATTATCAGTATTTTTTTTTTTTTTTATGTTAATCACCATACATTACATCATTAGTTTTTGATGTAGTGTTCCATGATTCATTGTTTGTATATAACAACCAGTGCTCCATGCAGAACGTGCCCTCTTTAATACCCATCACCAGGCTAACCCATCTTCCCACCCCCCTCCCCTCTAGAACCCTCAGTTTGTTTTTCAGAGTCCATAGTCTCATGGTTTGTCTCCCCTTCTGATTTCCCCCCCTTCATTCTTCCCCTCCTGCTGTCTTCTTCTTCTTTTTAACATATAATGTATTATTTGCTTCAGAGGTACAGATCTGTGATTCAACAGTTGCACACTTCACAGCACTTACCATAGCACATACCCTCCCCAAGGTCTATCACCCAGCCACCCCATCCCTCCCACCCTCCACCACTCCAGCAACCCTCAGTTTGTTTCCTGAGATTAAGAATTCCTCATATCATGAGGTCATATGATACATGTCTTTCTCTGAATGATTTATTTTGCTCAGCATAGTACCCTCCAGTTCCATCCACGTTGTTGCAAATGGCAAGATTTCATTCTTTTTGATGGCTGCATAATATTCCATTGCATATATATACCACATCTTCTTTATCCATTCATCTGTCGATGGACATCTTGGCTCTTTCCACAATTTGGCTATTGTGGATATTGCTGCTATAAACATCGGGGCGCACATACCCCTTCACATTCCTACATTTGTACCTTTGGGGTGTATACCCAGGAGTGCCATTGCTGGGTAGTATGGTAGCTCTATTTTCAACTTTTTGAGGAACCTCCATACTGTTTTCCAGAGTGGCTGCACCAGCTTGCATTCCCACCAACAGTATAGGAGGGTTCCCCTTTCTCCACATCCTCGCCAACATCTCTCGTTTCCTGACTTGTTACTTTTAGCCATTCTGACTGGTGTGAGGTGGTATCTCATTGAGGTTTGGATTTCCCTGATGCCGAGCAATGTTGAGCACTTTTTCATGTGTCTGTTGGCCATTTGGATGTCTTCTTTGGAAAAATGTCTGTTCATGTCTTCTGCCCATTTCTTTGGGTGTTGAGTTTAAGAAGTTCTTTATAGATTTTGGATACTAACCCTTTATCTGATATGTCATTTGCAAATATCTTCTCCCATTCTGTCGGTTGTCTTTTGGTTTTGTTGACTGTTTCCTTTGCTGTGCAAAAGCTTTTTATCTTGATGAAGTCCCAATACTTCATTTTTGCCCTTGCTTCCCTTGCCTTTTGCGATGTTTCTAGGAAGAAATTGCTGCGGCTGAGGTCGAAGAGGTTGCTGCCTGTGTTCTCCTCTAGGATCTTGATGGACTCCTGTCTCACATTTAGGTCTTTTCAACCATTTCTATTTTTGTGTGTGGTGTAAGGAAATGGTCCAGTTTCATTCTCTGCATGTGGCTGTCCAATTTTCCCAACACCATTTGTTGAAGAGACTGTCTTTTTGCCATTGGACATTCTTTCCTGCTTTGTCAAAGATGAGTTGACCATAGAGTTGAGGGTCCATTTCTGGGCTCTCTATTCTGTTCCATTAATCGATGTGTCTGTTTTTGTGCCAGTACCATACTGTCTTGATGATGACAGCTTTGTAATAGAGCTGGAAGTCTGGAATTGTGATGCCACCAGCTTTGCTTTTCTTTTTCAACATTCCTCTGGCTATTCGAGGTCTCTTCTGGTTCCATACAAATTTTAGGATTATTAGTTCCATTTCTTTGAAAAAAGTGGATGCTATTTTGATGGGGATTGTGTTGAATGTATCGATTGCTCTAGGTAGCATTGACATCTTCACAATATTTGTTCTTCCAATCCATGAGCATGGAACGTTTTTCCATTTCTTTGTGTCTTCCTCAATTTCTTTCATGAGTATTTTATAGTTTTGTGAGTCCAGATTCTTTGCCTCTTTGGTTAGATTTATTCCTAGGTAACTTATGGTTTTGGGTGCAATTGTCAATGGGATCGACTCCTTAATTACTCTTTCTTTTGTCTTGTTGTTGGTGTATAGGAATGCCACTGATTTCTGTGCATTGATTTTATATCCTGCCACTTTACTGAATTCCTGTATGAGTTCTAGCAGTTTTGGGGTGAAGTCTTTTGGGTTTTCCACATAAAGTATCATATCATCTGCAAAGAGTGAGAGTTTGACTTCTTCTTTGCCAATTCGGATGCCTTTGATTTCTTTTTGTTGTCAGATTGCTGTAGCTAGGACTTCTAATACTATGTTGAATGGCAGTGGTGATAGTGGACATCCCTGCCGTGTTCCTGACCTTAGGGGGAAAGCTTTCAGTTTTTGCCCATTGAGAATGATATTCGCTGTGGGTTTTTCATAGATGGCTGTTATGATATTGAGGTGTGCTCCTTCTATCCCTATACTCTGAAGAGTTTTGTTCGAGAAAGGATGCTGTCTTTGTCAAATGCTTTTTCTGCATCTATTGAGAGGATCATATGGTTCTTGTTCTTTCTTTTATTAATGTATTGTATCACATTGATTTGTGGATGTTGAGCCAACCTTTCAGCCCATGGATAAATCCCACTTGGTCATGGTGAATAATCCTTTTAATGTACTGTTGGATCCTACTGGCTAGTATTTTGGTGAGAATTTTTGCATCCATGTTCATCAGGGATATTGGTCTGTAATTCTCCTTTTGGATGGGGTCTTTGTCTGGTTTGGGGATCAAGGTAATGGTGGCCTCATAACGAGTTTGGAAGTTTTCTTTCCACTTCTATTTTTTGGAACAGTTTCAGAAGAATAGGTATATTAATTCTTATTGAAATGTTTGGTAGAATTCCCCTGGGAAGCCATCTGACCCTGGGCTCTTGTTGGGAGATTTTTGATGACTGCTTCAATTTCCTTAGTGGTTACAGGTCTCTTCAGGTTTTCTATTTCTTCCTGGTTCAGTTTTGGTAGTTTATACGTCTCTAGGAATGCATCCATTTCTTCCAGGTTATCTAATTTGCTGGCATAGAGGTGCTTGTAATATGTTCTTATAATTGTTTGTATTTCTTTGGTGTTGGTTGTGATCTCTCCTCTTTCATCCATGATTTTGTTTATTTGGGTCATTTCTCTTTTCATTTTGATAAGTCTGGCCAGGGGTTTATCAATCTTGTTAATTCTTTCAAAGATTCAGTTCCTCATTTCGTTGATCTGTTCTACTGTTCTTTTGGTTTCTATTTCATTGATTTCTGCTTTGATCTTTATTATTTCTCTTCTCCTGCTTGGTTGAGGCTTTACTTGCTGTTCTTTTCCAGCTCCTTTAGGTCTAGGGTTAGGTTGTGTATTTGAGACCTTTCTTGTTTCTTGAGAAAGGCTTGTATTGCTATATACTTTCCTCCTAGGACTGCCTTTGCTGCATCCCAAAGATTTTGAACAGTTGTATTTTCATTTTCATTTGTTTCCATGAATTTTTTAAATTCTTCTTTAATTTCTTGGTTGACCCATTCATTCTTCAGTTGGATGCTCTTTCGCCTCCATGTATTTGAGTTCTTTCCGACTTTCCTCTTGTGATTGTGTTCTAGTTTCAAAGCATTGTGGTCTGAAAATAGGCAGGGAATGATCCCAATCTTTTGGTACCAGTTGAGACCTGATTTGTGACCTAGGATGTGATCTATTGTGGAGAATGTTCCATGGGCACTAGAGAAGAATGTGTATTCTGTTGCTTTGGGATGGAATGTTCTGAATATGTCTGTGGAGTCCATTTGGTCCAGTGTGTCATTTAAAGTCTTATTTCCTTGTTGATCTTTTGCTTAGATGATCTATCCATTTCAGTGAGGGGGTGTTAAAGTCCCCACTATTATTGTATTGTTGTCAATGTGTTTCTTTGCTTTTGTTATTAATTGGCTTATATAATTGGCTGCTCCCATGTTAGGGGCATAGATATTTACAATTGTTAGATCTTCTTGTTGGATAGACCCTTTAAATCGGATATAGTGTCCTTCCTCATCTCTTATTACAGTCTTTGGTTTAAAATCTAATTTGTGTGATAAAAGGATTGCCACCCCAGCTTTCTTTTGGTGTCCATTAGCATGGTACATGGTTTTCCACCCCTTCACTTTCAATCTGGGGGGTGTCTTTGGGGCTAAAATGAGTCTCTTGCAGACAGCATATCAATGGGTCTTGTTTTTTTATCCAATCCGATAGCCTGTGTCTTTTGATTGGGCCATTTAGCCCATTTACATTCAGGGTAACTATTGAAAGATATGAATTTATTGCCACTGTATTGTGTGCAAGGTGACTGTTACTGTATATTGTCTGTGTTCCTTTCTGGACTGTGTTGCTTTTAGGCTCTCTCTTTGCTTAGAGGACCCCTTTCAATATTTCTTGTAGGCCTGGTTTTGTGTTTGCAAATTCCTTTAGTTTTTGTTTGTCCTGGAAGCTTTTTCTCTCTCCTTCTATTTTCAATGACAGCCTCACTGGATATAGTATTCTTGGCTGCATATTTTTCTCATTTAGTGCTCTGAATATATCCTGCCCATCCTTTCTGGCCTGCCAGGTCTCTGTGGATAGGTCTTTTGCCATTCTCATGTTTCTACCATTGTAGGTTACAGATCTCTTCTCCTGAGCTGCTTTCAGGATTTTCTCTTTGTCTCTGAGACTCGTAAGTTTTACTATTAGATGTTGGGGTGTTGACCTATTTTTATTGATTTTGGGAGGGGTTCTCTGTGCCTCCTGGATTTTGATGCCTGTTTACTTCCCCAAGTTAGGGAAGTTCTCTGCTATAATTTGCTCCAACATACCTTCTGCCCCTCTCTTGCTTTCTTCTTCTGGAATCCCAATTATTCTAATGTTGTTTTGTCTTAATGTATCGCTTATGTCTCGAATTCTGCCCTCGTGATCCAGTAGTTGTTTATCTCTCTTTTTCTCAGCTTCTTTATTTTCCATCATTTGGTCTTCTATATCACTGATTCTCTCTTCTGTCTCATTTATCCTAGTGGTTACAGCCCCCATTTTTGATTGCACCTCATTAATAGCCTTTTTGATTTCAACTTGGTTAGATTTTTGTTCTTTTATTTCTCCAGAAAGGGTTTCTCTAATAACTTCCATGCTTTTTTCAAGCCCAGCTAGTATCTTTAAAATCATGATTCTGAACTCTAGTTCCGACATCATACTAATGTCTGTATTGAGTAGGTCCCTGGCAGTTGGTACTGCCTCTTGTTCTTTTTGTTGAGTTGATTTTTTTCCATCTTGTCATTTTGTCCAGAGGAGAATAGATGAATGAGAGAACAAAATGCTAACAGGCTAACAACTTCCCCAGAAAATATACTCTAAACAAATCAGAAAAGACCTGAAACCAGGGGGAAAAAAAAGGAAAGAAAGAAAAAAGAAAAAGAAAAAAGAAAGAAAAAGAAAAATATAAAAACAAAAACAGAACAAAATGAAAAAAACAGAATATGATCAAATATGATCAGGCTAGTGCATAGATCAGTGCCACACACTAGATTTTGGTGTATTTTGGTCTGTTAGAAGAAAGTGCCTCCCAAAATTTTAAAGAAAGAAAAGCTTATATATGTACAAAAATAAGGTTAATACAATGAAGGGATGGGATATGACTGCAAAGATGAAAATTATAAAGGATTTTATAAAAGGAATTGATAAGATAAGTTGTTTGAAAAAGAAAGAAGAGGATTTAAAAATGAAAAAAAAAAAAAGGGAGAGAATGTGATCAGGCAGGAGACTAGAACAAAGCCATACACTAGAGATTTAGGGTATATTTTGATCTGTTAGAAGAAACTGTATCTCGGGCGCCTGGGTGGCTCAGTCGTTAAGCGTCTGCCTTCGGCTCAGGTCATGATCCTGGGGTCCCGGGATTGAGTCCCACATCGGGCTCCCTGCTTGGCGGGAAGCCTGCTTCTCCCTTTCCCACTCCCCCTGCTTGTGTTCCTGCTCTCGCTGTCTCTCTCTGTCAAATAAATAAAATCTTTAAAAAAAAAAAAAAACTGTATCTCAAAATTTTAAAGAGAGAACAACTTATATATATATATGCCAAAAATAAGGATAACTACTGTGAATGGATAGACTATGACTCTAAAAATGAAAAATAAAATGTTTTTTAAAAAAGGGATTGATAAGATGTTGGTTGAAAAAGGGAAAAAGATGAACCATGAGAGACAATGGACTCTGAAAAACAAACTGAGGGTTCTAGAGGGGAGGGGGGTGGGAGGATGGGTTAGCCTGGTGGTGGATATTGAGGAGGGCACATTCTGCATGGAGCACTGGGTGTTATGCACAAACAATGAATCATGGAACAGTTCATCTAAAACTAATGATGTAATGTATGGGGATTAACATAAGAATAAAAAAAATTAAAAAAAAATTAAAAAAAAGGGAAAAAGAAAAATTCAAAAAAAATAGTTAAAAAAAATTAACTTTGAAAGACTAAAGAATCATGGTAAAAAAGCCATGAATTCTATGTGCATTATTCCCCTAGCGCTGGAGTTCTGCCGTTCTCATTGATCCGTGAACTTGGTCTTGGCTGGCTGTTCTCGCTGATCTTCTGGGGGAGGGGCCTGTTGCCATGGTTCCCAAATGTCTTTGCCGGAGGCGGAATTGCCCCGCCCTTGCCCGGTCCAGGCTAAGTAATCTGCTCGGGTTTCCTCTCTAGAGCTTTTGTTCCCTGCGGGCTTTCCTTGGGCTTTGGAGGATGAGAGTGAAAATGGCGGCCTCCCAATCTCCGCCCGGAGGAGCCAAGAACTCAGGGCCCCGCTCCTCAGTGCGCCACCAGAGAAAAGCTGTCAATCACTCCCATCTCCCCAGTCTCCGGCCGCACTCTGTGCTCTCCCGGCCTGTGACCGCCCGTTTCTATCTCTGGCACCCGACCCTGGGTGGAGTCTCCAAACCCAGCAGATCCCTGCGGTGCACTCCCGCGCCACTCCTCCCAGGGGAGGAAGGGGAGTCTCCCCAGATCTGCTGCTTGTTGGGTCCCTGCTGGAGGAGCAGTGACCCGACTGTGCCACGATGACAGTTTATGGCAACCCTGAGCTGAGAGCCCGCGCCTTGGCTCCATCTCTGCAGCTGGCTTTCCTACTCTCTTACCTGGGAGCTCTGCCACACTCAGGCACCCCTGGTCTTTCTGTGACCCCAAGGGTCCTGAGACCACACTGTCCCGTGAAGATTCCACCCCCCCACTTAGCCACTGGAGTGACGTCCCTGAGTGGAGCAGACTTCTAAAAGTTCCGATTTTGTGCTCTGCAGCTCTATCACTTGCCAGAAGCGGCCGACGGAGGCCCCTCCCCCGCCGTCTATCCTCCCGAATATCGCCTCGGATTCACTTCTCTGCACGTCCTACCTTCCAGAAAGTGGTCGCTTTTCTGATGAGAGAGTTGTTGCTCTTCTTTTCTTCGATCTCCTGTTGAGTTCGTAGGTGTTCAGAATGGTTTGATCCCTATCCAGCTGAATTCCTGGGACCAGAGGAAATCCAGGTCTCCTACTCCTCCATCTTGCTCCCTATCTTGGCATTATCAGTATTTTGGTTCTGTGCTCCTCAAGCAACCTTCTGATTCTTAGGCTTCCCCTGAAAACTGCTTAGAGGGTAGAATGAAAACGGTAGATTGGTGAGTATTTAAAGTACTTAATCATTACTTTTTATTTTAGTAACTTTATACAGTTATATTCCTTTTTTATACATTGGTTTCCTTGAAATTTTATTAGTGTGAGTCAGTACACTTTAGTCCCATTAATTCTGGGATCCTGAATAAATAATTTCCCAGGGTCTATGATACTGAGAACCAGACATCAGACTGTGATGAATCCAGAAGAGATGCTACTTGTGAACTGGGCTACTTGGGAAGCCATGGCTGCCTGCAGTATTTTTTTCCTTTTATTTCTCCATTAGTTCAGATTTATCAGAGGACTATGGAGCAATGTATCCAACAGCTCACTACACTAGCTGATAGGACATTCATTTGTGCCAAAACACCAGTCCAAAATTGACTCCTCTTTTTTCCAAACTTGTTTCTATTGTTCCCCTAATTAGACTCCATATTCTATCAAGCTATCTAAGGCAGACAGTTGGGAATCAGCCTAGTCACCTCATTCTAAGTACCCGATATCTATTCAATCAATTCACTAAAGATGTGTTGCTGACTTTATGAATAAATATATTTTGAATATATCTCTTTACATCTTTGCTGCCAGTGCTATAATTCAAGCTGTCACTATTGTGATAGCCACCCGACTTGATTCTCTCTACCCTCCTCACAGCAGGTAACATAATTTTTTAAAACCAAAATAAGACCATGTTATTTTCCATCTTATAATATCTCAGTGATCCTCAAAGTATCAACAAAACAAACATTTTAGCTTAGTACTTGAGTACTTGAGGCCCTTCAAAATCTGACCACTGCCTTCCATTATCCTCTCAGTTTCTGCCACCCCCTCCCCCTACACACAACACAACTGATTTTCCCCCTGCCAGTTTGCCATATCCATATCCTGTGTTGATGGGTCTCATCTTGTCAATGGCCTTCATCTCCACAGCCCTTGTCTAGTCCATGATCCTTTTTATTTTCCTACCTTTCCTAACCATGGGACATCTTGGAGACCACCAACAAACTTTTAAACATCTCATGGTGATGATTATGGGAATTCTCACCTCTGTCTTCCACATGTTGGAGTATATGGTACAGATCGTCCCCAACTTACCGTGGTTTGACTTTACAGTAATGTGAAAGTGATATGCATTCAATAGAAACTGTACTTCAATTTTGAACTCTAATCTTTCTGAGGCTAACAATACTAATATAATACTTTCTCAGGATGCTGGGCAGTAGTAGTGAGCCATAGTTCCCAGTCAGCCAACAGATCATGAGGATAAACAAATGATACACTTACAACCATTTTGTACCCATACAACCATTTTGTTTTTCACTTTCAGTATAGTATTAAAAAAATGACATAAGATATTCAACACTTAATTATAAAATAGGCTTTGTTTTATTGATTTTGTCCAATTGTAGGCTGATGTAAGTGTTCTGAGCATGATTAAAGTAGGCTAAGCTAAGCTATGATATTCAGTAGATTATGTGTATTAAATACATTTTTACTTATGATATTTTCAACTTATGGTGGGTTTATTGGGACATAACCCCGTCATAAATCAAGGAAGGTCTATGCTCTGTGAGGCTGCCCTCAGGCAGTCATTGACATCTTCTGGATTGAGAGATCAAGAGGTCAATTGAATGTCTCGTTCAAAATAGCCTAAGAGATTTCATATTAGATTATGAACTTGCAAAAACTAAAAATAAAATGCATTAAAATATGAAATCAACTAATTTCTAGCATATTTGTTTTGACTAGATAAAAACATAACTTTTATATTTTAAGAAACTCTTTAAAAATGTCAGTCTCTTTAATAATTGCCTGATTCTTTCATGGCATCTTTCAGTATATAGAGTCCTATACTGAGAGAATATAAAGAGTACAGTATATATGCCCTCTTAAATAGTATAAATAGGATTTTTACCAAAATTTTTACAATCTACAGTGTCTAAAATCCTGGATTTTTTTTCTCATAATGGTAGATGAACATTGTCTGGAAATAAACCTTTTAAAAGAAAACTAGATAGTCTTATAGTACAAATGGCATAAATCTTCTTAACTGTAGAGAAATTGCTAGTGGGTTTTGTGTAATTAATATAGGTATGCAGACCCACTTTTAGTATATTTGCTCAGTGGGAGAAACACAGGTTTTGGTTTTGGGTTCAAATTCAGACTCGGCTACTTACCAGTTGAATGACATTGTGATTTGAATGCTATCAGCCTTCTTAACTACACTTCTTTTTACCTGTTGAATTATTTACTTGCATGGAAACTCCTTGGCTGAGACTTTTTGTGATGTTCACTGATTATTCTAGACTAGTGTCTGACTTACAGTGGGTGCTCAATAAATATTTGCTGAATAAATGTAGGAATTACAAGCTAAATTTCCATTATTTTTTTAATTTTTAAAAAAAGATTTTGAGAAAGAGCACGATCAAGTGTGAGCAGGAGGAGGGGCAGCAGGAGAGAGAGAGAATTGCAAGCAGACCCTCAGCTGAATGTGGACCCTGACATGGGGCTCAATCTCACGACCCCAAGATCATGACCTGAGTTGAAACCAAGAGTCAGAGGCTTAACCAGCTGAGCCACCCAAGCGCCCCTAAATTTCAGTTTTAAAGGATATATGTAGTAGGCCCTCAAACTGTGTATTATGCAGTGTTGGTCACCTGGAAGTTTCTTTTGGGTTCTCTCTTCATGGAGAATACTTCAGTTTTTATGAAGGAATTAGATTTCCTGGATAACTGCCTGCATCTCACAGTGGACTTTTTTTATGGCTCTTCTCTTAGAAAAGGAAGCAGCTAAACTCTTGAAAATCATGGCCATAGTTCAGTGAAGTTGAATGGAAATGCCTTTGTAGTGTGAATATTTCTGAAGGCTTTTGGGTTTATTCCTGATTGATATGCTTTTTGTGTGCACTGACCAGTCTTGGTGGTTCTAGCCTCTGGTCATCTCTAGCTAATGGCTCAACTTTCTATCCTGATAAATTTGCGCCATGCACTGTAGCCACGGTCGGGTCTCGCCCAGGATTTTGAGCAATTATGCTTGGATATTGCCTAAAGTTCAACAGAATGACCTCCACAGAAATATTTTTCACAGAGCCATTACTAACGATGATTGAGAATCAAGGCTAATGTCACTACTTTTCTCTCTGGGAGAAACTTCTGCCCTATGATGATGGGAGCATCTTCACAGATGTGACCTTCAGTCTACTCTCCCTAGAAAGTCCCTCAAGAGCAAACAGTGGCAGATCTTTTTTTCTAAAATAGCCAGGACTACTTGACCACTCTGATTGTCCCTCAGCCCATAAGGTACTGGTACCACATTAAACAAATTAAGTAAAATTACCATAATAGAAGAAGAAAAGAGAAGAAAACTTATTGAACATATATAGAGCCAATATGGCAGCTAGTAAACAGATTCTGGAAGACATGCAAAGGAGGACATGTATTGGTTAGGAGAAACATTACTTGCCTACTATTTCCAAAATGTTTTTAAAATTAACAGGCACTGCATGTTCCTAGCCATCTGCTATATATAAACATAAACACACCCATTAAAGGGCCTCTGTAGAACTTTAAAAACAACTATTTTAGATTCTAATTATCTGCATTTTATTTTTATGGTACTGTTTTAATTCATTATCCAGCTTTTGGTTTTCAGCTACTTTTTATTCACTCAATTAGGGATGGTAGGTACACTGTTCTGTAGATGTTTGTGCTTTTGTGTGTGACCGTAAAAATGAAAATGCTTATCTGCTAAAGACATATTTGTTCCACTATGTTCTGACCCAGAAAAGAGGAGATAGTGTCCTACACAGTTGTGATCCACAGAGATGCTCAGAATATATGCTGAAAAAGGTAGCATGCCCCTTCTGCTGGCAAGGAACTACTGCAAGGAAAAGACAGATAAGTCAAAAAATGCCATGCTGTATTTGCCTGATATACACATTTATGAATTCAGCCAACATCCTTCTCCAGTAGTGGCAAGCTGGTGACTAAGACAAGAAGCCCTGCCACAGAGGAGTAGTTTTTTGTTACAGGCTTTTTGGGGGACAGTTTTTATTAGGACAATTAGGACTTGACTATTCTTAAAGATGGTATTTAGTATAACTGTGGTTGAGTCAAATTGGCTGCAACATGGAATTAAGACCCAAAGAAAGAAGGATTTCTATTTGTTTCTGGGAGAGCTAAAGGAAGAAATCTGTCAGAGTAAAGAATAGTAAAAAAAAAGACAGAAAACTTAATTGTGTACCAACCTAAGTTTTCTGGCAATTTCCCAAACTAGGGTAATGTTTATGGAACAGTAATGCTCAGTAGGAACAATTTAGGAGCTGAAAATTTCTGAAAATCCTATTGAATTCCGTGTTCTTTATTTACATAAAGCAGACTGTGCTGAGTAAACTAGACTTGAAAATGTCCCTCAAGGTTTACTGCATATCAAATTTTTTTTTTTTCAATTATCCCCTGGTTCTTGGACCTTAATCCTGAATTCTTATTCAGTTTTAGAAATAAAGAATCCCTAGTAATTGGCACCTAAGTATATCTGGGAAACACAGAAAGGGAATAGGCTCTAACACTCTCAAAGTGTAAATCTTCAGGTATGATAGAGGATGAAAATTTAATGGGAAGGAAAACTGGTTCTCATTTGTCCATAGGAAAATAAGTATAATTAAAGTTGGTATGGAACTCTGTGTTTACATAGTTCCTGCCCTAACAAGTTACACGATCCTCACGATAAACTTGTAAAAAGAACAGGTTTTATTTTCTTTGGGACCTGGGGTTCAGAGGCCCTATATAACTTGCTTAAGGCACAAATTGTGTATGATGAAACTGATATTTGAACCCAGTTTGTCCTCATCCAACATCTGTGATCTTCCACCACCCTCACTGATGTGGAGTTTTGGACAGATATTTATTGCATCAGGCTAAATACCTTAGCCAACTTTCAAAGGAAATACCACCCACTGTGTCAGGAAATGCCCTGGGCAAAGCCAACCTGTCTCTCCTATATCAAGCATCTAGGCGGGTCCCTTCAGGGAGTATCTGGCATCAAAATTGCATTTGCAGTAACTGCTTGCTTGTGGTAAACTCAAGTCACTACTGCAGCTAAATTATCCACACTATGTTGAGATAGTACTGAATAGAAAGGAGATATTGTTTTAGCACTTATCAACAATACCTTTCATAACAAGTTTTATAGTTTAAGACCTATACGGTGGGGGAGATGAACCATGAGAGACAATGGACTCTGAGAAACAAATGGAGGGTTCTAGAGGGGAGGGGGGTGGGGGGATGGGTTAGCCTGGTGATGGGTATTAAAGAGGGCATGTACTGAATGGAGCACTGGGTGTTATACGCAAACAATGAATCCTGGAACAGCACATCAAAAACTAATGATGTAATGTATGGTGATTAACATAATAATAAAATTAAATTTAAAAAAATATCTAAAGGACAGAGTACATCCTTCCTAAGTACTGAATTGCCTTGCTCAATGCTGAGCACATGAAGGTTACAAATAGATTTTTGTTTTTAAATTATTTTCAGGTTTTTACCTATTTACGGTACATACATCTTAGGACTGTGCCCAACATAGAGGTTGTTTAATGTTTACTCTTTGAATTATCTCCTTTCTCACTATAAGAACATTCACTGTAATATGTTAAATATATCTTTTCCAATTGCTTAATATGTGTTTCATGATATTTAGTCAGCTGCTTAGAGTCTTCATATAGATCTATTAAATCTCACTATACATGTTTTATATAGTATGAAAATCTCTATGGGGGGAAAAGTTTTAATTTAATCTTGGTGTAATAATACAGATCACCAGATCAAGCAGATTAAGTATTAATTTTTCTCTCACTAGGGTGTGGGATAGTGGTACATTCATACTGTCTTTTTTAAATACTTCTTTCTTTCCAATTACACAAGTTATATTGTTGTATTCTCATGATTATTTAAGATCTAGCAGGAAAAACAATACCATATTCACTTATAATTTAAAAAAATAAACATATGTTTCTTGTCTCTGCTGCTTTAGCCATGAAATGATGCTGAATCACAGAGAACAGAGTCCAACAAAGCCCATTAGCACATAGTCTTATCTCCTTTGTCACTATAAGAACATATAAGGACTGTAATACATTCTCTAATGTGATGAGGAAATGAGTCAGCACTCTTACAAGAGGGAAATGTCCCAAGTTTGCTTTTCTTGTTGATTTACTGTCAGCTTCTATTTGAATTAGACTTTGGTCTGAATACAAACAGAACCATATTCATCCCCCTAACGATCATTTCCTGGATCTCAGGCTGGCTGCTTACTGCTCAGGGCAAGAAAAGACAGATTAAACAAAGAATGGCAGAAAGGATCCTTTAACACACACAGATACGTGCGCTCTCACACAAGCACACACACATGTGCACTTGCACACAGAGACACGGGCACTACTCACACAAACAGAAAGGCACCCTTACACACTCCAAAGCCTGAAGATTCTAGAGATGTGATGACTGATTTTAGAGGGTGCAAAGTACAGACGAATTGAATGATACAAAGAGAAATTTTTGCAAGTGTGGTTCTGTTCCTAGGCTATAATGAATACTTTCTTGCTGCCCACTCTCTCACTGCCCTTCAACATAGAAAGTAGAACAGAACCAAGTGTGGCAGATTTTATTTTCCAAAGATGGCCAAATGCTCTTTTAGATCTGCCCATCTCATCAAGTAAATGAAATCTATTTCTTTCTCCCTTAAATGCAGACAAGATTTTTAACTGTTTCAACAACTAAAAAGCAGCTGAAATGACACTAATTTTTAAAGCTATATCATAAAATGGGATAGGACTTTCCCCTAGAGTGCCTTTACTCTCTTCCCTCCTATTCTCTGCACACGCACACACACACACACACACACACACACACACACACACCCCTTTAGAGTTCAGACAGCAAGCTGTGAGGAAGTTCAAAATGGCCCACGTGGAGAGGAACAGAGGCCCCATGCAAAAGACATCAATTGTCTGACATGAGGGGATAAGCCTACAAAGAATTCTAACTTTCAGCCTTAAAATTTTCAGCTGGTAACAGGAAACAGAGAAACACTCTCTCTACTGAGTTCTACATTTTGAAGTAATTAGCACAGCCAATAGTAAGTGGAGAGGGGTGGGTATATTTTGCATGTTGAAGGGATGGAGATTGTTGGGACAGATGGTAGACGGTGGCAGGTTGTATTTGCAAAAATGATCACAGCAATATTCCAGGGCCAAATTCTCTTCCAGAATTTTGTCATACCCCATCAAGAGGTAGTTTATTTTTGCTTCTGGCTTCAATTAATGGAATGTGACAGAAATGATACTATGTGATTTCTGAGGTTAGGTCGTAATAGGTGATAGGAATCTGCCTGCTCTTTGCTTTCTTGTCTTTGGACTCCAGCTGTCATAGTCCATTTAAAAAACCATGTGGAGGGGCACCTGGGTGGTTCAGTCTGTTAAGCATCTGCCTTCAGCTAAAGTCATGATTCCAGATTCTGGGATCGAGCCCCACATCAGGCTCCCTGCTCAGCCAGGAGCCTGCTTCTACCTCTTCCTCTGCCGTGTCCCTTGCTTGTGCTCTCTTGCATGCGTGCGCTCTCTCTGTCTCTCTCAAATAAATTAATAAAATCTTAAAAAAAAAAAAAACAAAAAAAAAACATGTGGAGAGTAACTGAGGCTGCTGACCATCAGTCAGAGTAGACCTCTAGATACATGAGGGAATGAGCTTTTGGATCATTCTAGGAACGAGGTTTTGCATCATTTATCTGAAGTCCCAAATGTAGTGGGACAGGGAGAACCTGTCTCTGCTGTGCCTTGTCCAAATTCCTATCCTACAGAATCCCTGAGTATGATAAATGGTTTTCTGTGACACTAAGGTTTGAGGCAGTTTGTTACAAAGAAATTATATCTAGAACACTAAAGAACCGAAGATCCCTTATAACTCATCCATCCATGGAGGGCATATAGAGAAGTGAGGATCCAAAATCCAATGTGTCCATGGTCTTTAATATTTATGGATTATCACAAACTGAGACAGATTTCCAACACTTGCTATTGTCATAAGACTCTTGGATACCCTTGATTTGTACTCAAATTTAGAAATTTTTATAAAATATGACTAGATTGTAGACCCAGCTACTATACTTTCTTAGTAAAAGAATTTTCCTCTGGAAGAGGATATGACAGCATTTATTATTTGAATACTAAAAATAGAAGTCAAAAATTTCAGTTAAAGATAGTGAAGTAATTGCATAAGGTAAGTTTCCAGTTTGTAACCACTCCACAGCCTGCTTATTCTAAAGTGAAGTCTGGCAGACTATGCACACAGTGCTTGCAGTCAGCCACCCAATTTAGGAACAAGAACTTTTGGGAGTGAAGGGATAGGTTAATGCATTTTCAGAGGAAACCTCCAACATCTGTATTTACCAGTATAGTATTTTATTCATTAATATGTATTGACCAGGAAAGATCACTAGACTTTTGAGAAAGGCAAGTAATCCAAAGAGAACGGTCAAGAAGAACAAATAAAAACTAACACCTGAGGAAAAATGATAATGTAAAAGAAGAAAAACATAAAAAATATCTAGTTAGTATCCTTAGAGACATTTGAGTGAACAGTGACTCCATAAGCTAGAAGGAATGCTTTGGGGAAAAACAAAGGATTGGGAAAGTAAGAACATATGAAATATAAAAATGTGTTAATGGTAAAACTAAAAGAAATGGAAAATACAAGGAAAAAAAAAGTAGAGGACCCATATAATAGGCATTTTAGAAAGAGGATAGAAAAAAAATTATAAAAGATTTACATTTGGAAATACTGTCATAAAATTTCTATATTCTAGAATGAAAACAAAGATTCCATGGTTCTGAGGGAGAGGACCAAGGCATAGGATACCATTACAGGGATTGGGTGACCATTTAATGGAAAATACTTAATTGGTACCAAACTTGCCTGAAGATAGCACTGATGTTGGAAAACAACATAGCAATGACTTTAACCCTGGAATGCACTATCCAGTAAAAGTACCAAATGTTAACAAGAGAAATAGATCTTGGCAGGCAAGTATTAAAAAGAATTCCTCTTGAACATTATCTTGAAGAAATAACTATATATCCTAGCCATTAAAATACTCTGGAAAGGATGATGCCATGCTACTCTGGAAATAGTAGATCTCATTTATGAAATAAACCAAAGAAGCTCCAGGATGACAAATGGATATATAAGACCACCAGTTTGATTAACATTAGAAAATCCCAAGATTCTAACATTAAGAAACTGGAGGAGGCTTATCCTCGTGTTAAAAATATATTTTAAAAAGGTATAAAAACTCCAGAGAAAACAAGAATTGAATAAAATATCTGTGGTTCAAATATGAAGGGAAAAAACACACATGCAGCGTGAATTTTTTTTAAGATTTTATTTATTTGACAGAGCGCACAAGCAGGGGGAGCGGCAGGCAGAGGGAGAGGGAGAAGCAGGTTCCCCACTGAGCAGAGAGACCGATGCAATGCAGGGCGCTATCCCAGGACCCTGGAATTACGACCTGAGCTGAAGGCAGACACTTAACCATCTGAGCCACCCAGGCACCCCATGCAGCATGATTTTAATCACTTAATAAAACGTGAGAAATTTAAATTTTATTTTGGATGCCGGAACTATTCTGAATTAAAAGGATTATTTGGAGATAGAGAAAAGCATATGCTTATCTATAGCTCCAATCTCCATCTCTACAATACAGTTATTCTACGAAAATGTTTACACAGTTATAATCTTATTATAGAATTACATATTTTGGGAAGCCTTGTAAGATAAAGTCAGATTTTATTTTAGTTTATGTAACAAAATTAAAATGTGATTTTATTTTGCTTGTACAAGTCATGCTATACTTGATATAAATAGGAAAGTTAGGGAAACTATGCAGAAGTACGTATAGATCCTGATATTCTCATTTTTATAGTATGAATCAATTGGTAGTCTGTAAATTTGATAGTTTGTTTTTTTTTTTTGAGATTTTATTCAATTGGGGGCGCCTGGCTGGCTCAGTCGTTAAGCGTCTGCCTTCGGCTCAGGTCATGATCTCAGGGTCCTGGGGTTGAGCCCCATATCGGGCTCCCTGCTCTGCGGGAGGCCTTCTTCTCCCTCTCCCACTCCCCCTGCTTGTGTTCCTTCTCTCGCTGTGTCTCTCTGTCAAATAAATAAATAAAATCTTTAAAAAAAATAAAAAAAATAAAAAGATTTTATTCAATTGACAGAGAATCAAAGAGCACAAGCAGAGGGAGTGGGAGAGGGAGAAGCAGTCTCCCCACTGAGCAGGGACCCTGATGTGGGGCTCCATCCCCGGACTCCAGTATCATGACCTGAGCTGAAGGCAGATGCTTAACTGACTGAGCCACCCTGGCACCCCAATAAAGAGAGTTTTAATATACTTAATGGGGAAACCATTAAAAGTCAACTAACAAAAAATTTGATGACAAGGGAAAGAATTCTTATGTGTACTAAATTTCTCTCTTTGTAGGGTAAAGTCAGTTGACTCTTTAAATTATATAGGTCAAGAAAGAGATATGTACTAAAAGAAAAAAAATAAAGTTTTTTTTTTTTTTTTTTTTTTTGTAAGGGCATGTTATTGGCCCTTAATATATGATGATAAAGTAGTTATAAAAATAAATAGTAAAAGGGTTCCCCTTTCTCCACAATCTTGCCAACATTTGTTATTACCTATCTTGTTAATTTTAGCCATTCTAACTAATGATGTACTATATGTTGGCTAACTGAACATAATAAAAATAAGTAGGAAATATGTCTTTATCTAAACATCATCATGTTTACTAAGTAAAGCATCAAAAATCTTGGAGTCTATTGCTTACTAAATGTATAGACTGTTTTGAATATTTTGATAGGAATTTTTGCTCAAAGGAATCATATTCTTTATGTAAATAGCATAGAATGAGATATATTGGATAAACTTACTGTAGCTGGACATGTAAGCAAATCCTATGTGAAGAATGTGTACAATTTACAAAGTAATATGTATGTGATTTCTGAATTAGAAAATGCATTATCAAATTTTTATCTTAATATAATTATTTCATTATTCACACATTCAGATGAGAAAAGTGATGATTAGACAGAAAGAAATAGAAAACTGAACAGACTAATCACTAGTAAGGAGATTAAATTGGTTAAAAACCTTACAATGAAGAAAAACCCAGGACCAGATGGCTTCACTGTTGAATTTTATCAAATATTTCAATAAAAATTAACACCAATCTTCCTCAAATTCTTCCAAGAAAAATCAAAGAGGAGGGAACACTCCCAAAGTCATTTTTTGAAGATATCAAAACCAGAAACCAGGCCAACATCCCTGATAAACATAGATGCAAAAATTCTCAATAAAATGCAAACCAAATTCAACAGAATTTTAATAGGATTATCCACTGTGATCAAATGGGATTTATCACTGCACTGCAAGGATGATTCACCATATGCAAATCAATGTGATACATCACATTAATAGAATGAAAGAAAATAATTATATGATCTTAATATGTACAGCCAAAGCACTTGACAAAATTCAATAGCTATTCATGACAAAACTTTTTCATGATAAAAACTCTTAAGTTTGGCATAGAAAGAAATATCTCAACATAATAAAGGTCCTATAGGACAGACCCACAGCTAACATCATACTTGATGGTGAAAGACTGAAAACTTTTCCTATAAGATCAGGAACAAAAGAAGGGTGCCCACTCTTACCATTCCTATTAACATTGCACTATCTAGTACTACCAGGAAAGAAAAAGCAGTGGTATCAGAATTGGAAAGGAAGAAGTCAAAGTATCTATATTTTCAGATGACATAATTTGAAATAGAAAATTCTAAAGACTCGCAAAAAAACCTGTTGTAATCAATGAATTAAGTGTAGTTGCAGGATACAACATTACCATACAAAAATCAGTAGCATTTTTTTTTTTAAGATTTTATTTATTTATTTGACAGAGACAGAGACAGCGAGAGCAGGAACACAAGCAGGGGGAGTGGGAGAGGGAGAAGCAGGCTTCCTGCTGAGCTGGGAGCCCGATGTGGGACTCGATCCCAGGACCCTGGGATCATGACCTGAGCCGAAGGCAGTCGCTTAACCAACTGAGCCACCCAGGCGCTCCAGTAGCATTTTTATATACAGTGAATTCTCTGAAAAATCTTATTTACAATAGCATCAAAAATAATAGAAATTAAAGGAAGTGAAATATCTCTACCCTAAAAACTATAAGACAATGATTAAAGAAATGGAAAAAGACACATGGAAAAACATCCCATATTCATGGATTAGATAAATTAATATAAAATATCAATACTACCAGAAGTCATCTATAGATTCAAAGCAATCCCTGTCAGGATTCTAATGGCATTTTTCAAAGGAGGAAAAAAACACTCTTAAAATTTATATGGAATCACAAAAGACCCTAAATTGCCAAAGAAATCCTGAGAAAGAACCAAAGCAGGACTCCTCATCACACACTTCCTGATTTCAAGCTACACTATAAGATATAGTCATCAAAGCCATATGTTACTAGTGTAAAAGGAGTCCAGTAGACCAATGAAATAGAATCAAGAGCCCAGAAAATAAACCCAAGCATATAAGGTCCATTAATATTTGACAAAGGAACCAAGAATATTCAATGGAGAAAAGACAGTCTTTTCAATAAAAGGTGCCAGATAACTGGATATTCACATGTAAAAGAAATTAAACCCATATGTTACATCAGTCAGAAAAATTAACTCAAAATGTGACTTAGACTTAACTCCTAAATGTAGGACCTGAAACAATGAAAATTGTAGAAGAAAACCTAGAAATAAAGCTCTGTGACAGGGTCTTGGTAGTAATTTTTTGGATAGGACACCCAAGACATAAACAATAAAATAAAAATAAACAAGTGAGACTACATCAACTAAAAAGCTCCTATACAACAAGAGAAACCAACAGAGTGAAAAGACAACTTATGGGAAAACATATTTGCAAATGGTATATCTGATAAGGGGTTAACATACAAAACCTATAAAGAATGCATATAACTCAGTAGCAAAACAAAACACAATTAACAAATGAGCAAAGGACCTAAATTGATATTATCCAAAGATATAGGAAAGGCCAACAGGTACATGAAAAAATGTTCAATATCACTAGTCATTAGGGAAATGTAAATTAAAACCACAATGAGGGGGCGCCTGGGTGGTTCAGTCATCAAGCGTCTGCCTTCGGCTTGGGTCATGATCTCAGCATCCTGGGATGGAGCCCCACATCAGGCTCCCTGCTCGGTGGGAATCCTGCTTCTCCCTCTCCCACTCCCCCTGCTTGTGTTCCCTCTCTCGCTGTGTCTCTCTCTGTCAAATAAATCTTAAAAAAAACGAAAACAATGAAATATCACCTTATACCTGTTAGAATGGCCATCAAAAAGACAAAAGATAACAAACGCTAAGGAAATTTTGTACACTGTGGGAATGTAAATTGGTATAGCTATAAGGGAAAACAGTATGGAAGATCCTCAAAGAAAAAATTAAACATAGAACTAACATGATCTAGCAATTCTATTTCTGGGAATATATTTTAAAAATGAAAACACTAAAACAGAAGGTGGGCAGGGCAGCACGTGGTTAGGGAGGCTCCACCACCTTGAAGGTAAAGATTAAGTGCTGGAAGGGTGTGGCCACTTGGCTCTGGGTGGCCCAGGAGGAGGACTCAGCATCTCTTAGATGGACTTTAATGGCTGCTGCCAGGAAGGCAAGGTGCCCATGGGTGTGGGTCAGTGCTCCCATTGCTACCACATGCACTGTATTCTCAAGTGGCTCAATGCACAGCAGGTGTAGCAGCTTTGCCCCATGTTCTGCAAAGAGTGGAAGTTCAAGGAGTAAGGCAACCCTGTGGCTGTTCACACTTCCCCCAACTGCAGGACTGGCCAGCTATACTCTCCCCTGGGGAATGGTCCCCTTTGGGCTGTGACAGGGTTGAAATGAGGACTGGAGCTACATCGGTTTTTCCATCAAATGATACTTTTATATGATTAGTAAAATTCATAATCTAATTAAACATATTTTTTAATAAAACTTGCAGATTCTTTTATTTTTTATTTTATTTTTTTGCAGATTCTTTTAAAAATAAAATTCATTAAACTGTCGAGCCGAAACAAACAAAATCATTCACTTGAAAAGATCTCTGCATTCCAGTTTTCATAGCATCATTATTTATAATCCAACTTAGAACTCAGTCTTGTACTAAAAAGTTTGTATTTTCAGATAAACATCTGGGCACTTTTAAGTCAACATTTTCTGATTTGACATTGAACCACAGCATTTGCTGTGACACTGAGAAGAGAATTGATACAATATCTCAACAGAAGAGGGCAAAATAATGTGTATTTCCCAAATTAGGTTAGCCTACACATATTTTATTGTGATTACTAAGCACATGTAAACAAATATATAAACCAACTATTGACTTAATGTCCCTTCAATCATAATATTGGAGCCACAAACTTAAAATCTTAAATATTATTTATTAAAAAAATAAGTTAAAGGTTTTGAAGAAGTAGGATTGTCCTAAGTCAATAGTTCTGACTTTGAAATTTATGCCAAACTAATAGTAACTCACAAAACCCACAACCATTAAATCATTCTTACTTTGTTGTATGAGACTATAGCTACTAAACTGGTCTTAAAAATCTAATTTTCTTCCATTTATACTTTTCTATTTATGACTAAAAAGAATAATATAACTTGAGAGATAAGCTGAAGTAGCTGACATTTTCCTGCCCTGCCTAATGTCCCAGTAATTTTAAAAGGTTATGTAGACGATGCGTTAAGTGTAAAAATACTTTGCTTTTATAAGGAGATCCCTAATTATACTTCAATTGAAATTCAGTTGGAATACAGAAATTAGCAAGCAGTTTTTCTGAACCTGCATAATTCTTAAGATCATGTTTCTGTTCTGTGATATTTGAATTTCCTTCTTAAGGAGTAAGAAAAATGTGAACTCAGGAGATAAAATTATTCAACTTATTTAGTAAATTTTCCTTTATCTCTGAGCATCTAGCTAAATGTCCCCCACCATCCATGTATATAGTAAAGTTTCTCCTGACCATAAAACTTATTGGGCTACTTGTTTGATGCCCAGGGCAGTGCCTGAGATGGTCTCTAAGGTCCAAGCACTAAGGCATTAGCTGGAATTTTCACAATAAGTACAATGCTTACGGCTTACCTCTCGCTTTGTCTTTGCTGAGTGACGTTGTTAGAACTGTAAGCTAAGAGTTTTATATATTTATAGTCTTCATCATAACTCTGACAAGTAGTTATGATTTCTCTCATTTTGTCACTGATGCAAATGAGACTCCAACTGGTTATTAACTGGTCCCAGAATATTTGTTACTTGGTCCTCTTTTACTAGTTAAGATTCAAACTGGAATCCATCTGACTTTCAAGTCCATGTACTTTAAAATACAATAAGTTGCTTCTTTGAATAAAATAAATCACATGTTTTTTAAAAAAATGCTTTGTAAATCATAATATCCCACATGAGTTTAAGAAAATCCCCTCAAAGTTCTTTTTATTTTTATGATGTGACTTATTGTTTATCTCCGAGTATCATTCTTTCTTTTGTTGTACTGAAGTTATTCTGGATAAATGTCCTCTATTTCTAGGGATAGAAAGTGTGCATGGTGGAATAATACATACGTGCAAATTTCTTTATATATGCGTACATATGCATATATATTCATCTTAAAGGGACATAGCCAGTTTGATGTACGTGCCATGTTGCAGCCCAAACTTTTTATAGCTTTTGCCAAATTTTGATCAACAAATGAAATGTGTTTTTGTTACAATTCAGGATATATATATTTTTATAACAAGTCCTGTCATAAAAATCATATTGCTGAGTGAGGCATAGGACATACTGCAGCCCAGGTACCACTTGTGAACCTGAGAATTAAGACATATGCCATCAAGTTGACAGCAAAGAAATATGTTAAAGAACTTTATCTCCTGATTATATAGGAGGAAACAATGACAGTGGGATTTCACAGATTTTAGGATTAGCCAGTTGTAGAACATGATGGCTTAATAGGATTGCAAGTACTCCAGTATTTTATGTCAGGTAATTTTTCCAAGTATGACCCCAGGTTTTTTAAATACTAAAATGTGGCCAAAAAATAGGCTGAAAATCATTGTTTCATCTGTGTACCCTTTATAACACTATGTGCAACTCTCCCTTCCTAATTCTATCATTTAAAAATCCAGGATACTTACCTGTCCTCTGTAGGAATGATCACAACATTCTTCCATTCTTCAGGGAGCATAGCAAATGTTTGCAGATGTGGATACAAAATATAGTGACCTCAGTGGTACATTCTATGCTTAGAGTTGTAAGTAGCTGTCATTGTGTGCTCTAGGTTTCTAGATAGCACAAGCCAATCTTCCTTAAATTTTGCTTTCTTCATATGCCTTTGGGTCATTTTTCTTTTCAAAAGTCTGAAATGATTTCCCATTTCTTACAAGAAAACTGTATTACTATATAATAAAATATTTACCTACATAAAGATGAATAGTAATGAAAGTTAAACCAATGGTTAATTTTCTTTTTATTATCTGAATTTTCACAATAAAATTATTTGAATTTCTCATTCTTCCTAATTTTGCCTGTCATGTCACAGAGCTGTTAATACCTTGGAAAGAGCTATAAAACAATCTCGTTATTATAAATGTGATGATTGATCAAATCATGATGTGTAGGAGGAAAATAAGGTAGATTTTTAAAAATTTCCTGTTTATTTTTTCTGTTTAGATGATCTGTCCATTGAGGTAAGTGGGGTATTGATATTCCTATATTTCATTAACTATCAATTAGTTTCTTCATGTGTGTTTCTTATTAATTGTTTTATGTATTTGGCACTTCCATGTTGGGTGCGCAAATATTACAATTGTTCTATCTTCTTGTTGGATTCTTCCCTTTATGATTATATAATGCCTTTCTTTGTCTCTTTTTCTGCTCTTCCTTTTAAAGTCTAGTTGGTCCAATATAAGTATTGCTACCCTGGCTTTCTTTTGACATCTGTTCATGTGATATGTATTTCTCCACATCCTCACTTCCAGTCTGCAGGTGTCTTTAGGTCTAAAGTGAATCTCTTGTCGGTAGTATATAGATGGGTCTTTTTTTATTTTTACCCCTTCTGACAACATATGTCTTTTGATTAGAGCATTTAGTCCATTTACATTCAAAATAACTATCGATAGATATGTTTTTAGTGTCATTTTATTGCTTGTATTGCCATTGTTTCTGGAGATTTTCTCTGATCCTTTTTTTTTTTAATTTTATTATGTTATGTTAATTACCATACATTACATCATTAGTTTTTGATGTAGTGTTCCATGATTCATTGTTTGCGTATAACACAGTGCTCCATTCAGTACATGCCCTCTTTAATACCCATCACCAGGCTAACCCATCCCTTCACCCCCCTCCCCTCTAGAACTCTCAGTTTGTTTCTCAGAGTCCATAGTCTCTCTGATCCTTTCTTGTCTTTGTAACATTTGGTCTCTCCTTTGCACTCAGTCTCCTTTAATATTTCCTGCAGGGCTGGTTTAGTGGTCATGTATTCCTTTTGTGTTTGTCTGGGAAACTTTTTATCTTCTATTTTGAATGTTAGCTTCACTGGATAGATCTGCTTGGTTGCAGATTTTTCCCATTCAGCACTTTGAATATATCATGCCACTCCCTTCTGGCTTGCCAAGTTTCCATTAAGAAATCTCCAGCTAGCCTTAAGGGTTTTTCCTTTTAAGTTAAGGATTTCTTTTATCTTGCTGCTTTTAAGATTTTTTCATTATCACTGTAATTTGAAAATTAAAATATGCCTTGGTATTGGCCTGCTTTGTTGATTTTGATGGGAGTTCTCTGTGCCTTCTGGATCTGAATGTCTGTTTCCTTCCCCAGATTAGGGAGGTTTTCTGCTATTTCTTCAAATAAATTTTCTACCACCTTTTCTCTTTTCTTCTGGGATGCCTATAATACAAATGTTATTACATTTGATGAAGTCAGAACATTACATCCTAAAAAAGAAAACAGAATATGCATTATTTTCAAGAGCACATAGAATATCCTCCAGAATAGACCACATATTAGGTCACAAAACAGATCTCAACAAATACAAAAAAGATTGAAATCATACCATGTAACTTTTCTGACAACAGCACTATAAAACTAGAAGTCAACCACAGATACCTGGAGGTTAAACAACATGCTATTAAACATTGAATGGGTCAACCAGGAAGTCAAAGAAGAAATTTAAAAATACATGGAAACAAATAAAAATAAAAACACAATGGGGGTGCCTCGGTGGTTCAGTCAGTTAAGCACCTGACTCTTGATTTCAGCTCAGGTCATGATCTCAGGGTGTGGGATCAAGCCCCGCATCAGGCTCTGCACTGGTCATGGAGCCTGCTTAAGATTCTCTCTCTCCCTCTCCTTCTGCTCCTCCCTCTCTCTTTTATAAACAAAATTGAAAACACAATGGTCCAAAACCTTTGGGATGTAACAAAAACAGTCCTAAGAGGGAAGTGTATAGTAATACAGGCCTACCACAAAAAGCAAGAAAAATCTCCAACAACCTAACCTCACATTTAAAGGAGCTAGAAAAATAAAAACTAAGCCTAAAGCAAGAAGAAGGAAGGAAATAATATAGATTAGAGCAGAAATATGACATAGAAACTAAAAATACAATAGAACATGTCAATGAAACCAGGAGCTGGCTTTTTGAAAAAATTAATAAAATGGATAAATCTCTAGCCATACTTATAAAAAATAAAAGCTAAAGGGCTCCAATAATAAAAATGAGAGAGAAGAAATAACAACCAACATCACAGAAATGCAAACAATTATAAGAGAATATTATGAGAAACCGTATGCCAATGAACGGGGCAACCTGGAAGAAATGGATAAATTCCTACAAACATATAAACTATGAAAACAAATAGGAAGAAATAGGAAACTTGAACAGACTCATAAGCAACAAAGAAATTTAATTAATCAAAACCACCCAACAGAAGTCCAGGGCCAGATGGCTTCACAGGTGAATTCTACCAAATATTTATAGAATTAATAAGAGTTCTTCTCAAACTATTCCAAAACATAGAAAAGGAAAGAAAACTTCCAAATTTATTCTATGAGGCGAACATTAACCTGATATCAAAACCAGATAAAGCTCCCACTAAAGAGAACTACAGGCCAATTTCCCAGATGAACATAGATGGAAAAAATTCTCAATAAAATACTAGCAAACTGAATCCAACAATACATTTCACCATGATCCAGTGAGATTTATTCCTGGGTTGCAAGGGTGGTTTAATATTCATAAACAAATCAATGTGATACACCATATTAATAAAGAAAAGGGAAAAATATATATGACCATTGCAACAGATGCAGAAAAACATTTGACAAAGTACATCCATTTATGATAAAACCCCCAACAAAGTAGGGATAGAGGGAACATACCTCAACATCATAAAGGCCATATATGAACAACCCACAGCTAATATCATCCTAAATGGAGTAAAATGGAGAGATTTTCCTCTATGGTCAGGAATAAGACAGCGATGTCTATTCAACACAGTTATGTAACATAGCACTGCAAGTCCTAGCAAGAGCAATCAGACAACAAAAAGAAATAAAAGTCATCTAAATCATCAAGGAAGAAATAAAACTTTTACTGTTTGCAGATGACATGATACCATACAAAGAAAACCTGAAAGACTCCACCCAAAAACTACTAGAACTGATACACAAATTTAGCAAAGTCTCAGGATACAAAATCAACATACAGAAATCTGTTGCAGTTCTATACACCAATAATAAAGCAGCAGGAAGAGAAATTAAGTAATCAATCCCATTTAAAATTGCACCAAAAACAATAAGATACTTAGGAATAAACTAAACCAAAGAGGTAAAAGACTTATACTCTGAAAATTCTAAAACACTAATGAAAGAAATTGAATATGACAGAAAGAAGTGGAAAAACATCCCATGCTCATGGATTAGAAGAACAAATACTGGTAAAAATGTCTATATTACCCAAGGAAATCTGTACATTTAATTCAATACCTATTAAAATATCACCAGGATTTCTCACAGAGCCAGAACAAACAATCCTAAAATTTGTATGGAATCACAAAAGTTCCTGAATAATCAAAGCAATCTTGAAAAAGAAAAACAAAGCTGGAGGCATCACAATTCCAGACTTCAGGATGTATTACAAAACTGTAGTCATCAAGACAGTATGGTACTGGAATAAAAACAGACACACAGATCAGTGGAACAGAATAGAAAACCCAGAAATGAATCCACAACTATATGGTCAGTTAATCGTGGACAAAACAGGAAAAAATATCCAATGGGAAAAAGTCTCTTAAGGAATTTGGAAAAATGGACAGCAACATGCAAAAGAATGAAACTGGACTACTGTCTTACACCATACTCAAAAATAAATTATAGCAGCATTATTTTTTGTTTCAAGTTTATTAAATTCTATTTAGTTAACATAAAGTGTAATATTGGTTTCAGAAGTAGAATTTAGTGATTCATCACTTACATATAACATCAAGTGCTTATCACAAGTTCCCTCCTTAATATCCATCACCCATTTGGCCCATCCCCTGCCCACCTCCCCTCCAGCAACCCTCACATTGTTCTCTATAGTTAAGAGACTCTTATGGTTTACTTCCCTCTTTTTTTTTTCTTCCCCATGTTCATCTGTTTTGTTTCTTAAATTCCATATCTGAATGAAATAATATTGTATTGGTCTTTCTCTGACTTATTTTGCTTAGCATAATACAATCTAGCTCCATCCATTTTATTATAAATGACAAAGTTTTTCATTCTTTTTGATTGCTAATTAATATTCTTATTATATATATATATACCTCTCTCTATATAGACATATATATGTGTGTGTATACACACACACACACACACACCTCTTCTTCTCTATCGTATCCATTCATCAGCTGATGGACATTTGGGCTCTTTCCATAATTTGGCTATTGTGATAATGCTGCTGTAAACATAAGGGTGCATGTTTCCCTTCAAATAAGTATTTTTATATCCTTTGGGTAAATACCTAGTTGTATTTAACTGGGTTGAAGGGTAGGTCTATTTTTAACTTTTTAAGGAACCTCCATACTGTTTTCCAAAGTGGCTGCACCAGTTTGCATTCCCACCAACAGTGTAAGAGGGTTCTCCTTTCTCTACATCCTTGCCAAAATCTGCTGTTTCATGTGGTGTTGATTTTAGCCATTCTGACAGATGTGAGGTATCTCATTGTAGTTTTGATTTGTATTTCCCTGGTGATAAGAGATGTTGAACATCTTTTCATATGTCTGTTAGCCATCTGGATGTCTTCTTTGGGTAAGTGCCTATTCATGTCTTTTGCCCATTTCTTAACTGCATTGTTATTTTTTTTTGGTTAAGTTTAAGTTCTTTACAGATTTTGGATACTGACCTTTTGTCAGATATGTCATCTGTAAATATCTTCTCCTATTCCAAATGTTGCCTTTTAGTTCTGCTGATTGTTTCTTTTGCTGTGCAGAAGCTTTTAATGTTGATGAAGTCCCAGTAGTTCATTTTTGCTTTTATTTCCCTTGCCTCCTGAGATATGTCTAGTAAGAATTTGCTACAGCTGATTTCAAAGGGGTTGCTGCCTCTGTTCTCCCCTATGATTTTGATGGTTTCCTGTCTCACATTTAGGTCCTTGATCCATTTCAAGTATATTTTTGTTTATGGTAAGAAAGTGGTCCAGTGTCATTCTTCTACATGATGCTATCCAGTTTTCCCAATACCATTTGTTGAAAAGACTGTCTTTTTTCCATTGGATATTCCTTCCTGCTTTGTCAAAAAGTAGTCGGGTCCATTTCTGGGTTTTCTATTCTGTTCCATTGATCTATGTGTCTGTTTTTGTGCCATTGCCATACAGTTTTCTTCAATCAATACAACTTTGTGATATAACTTGAAGTTTAGAATTGTGATGCCTCCAGCTTTGCTTTTCTTTTTCAAGATTGCTTTGGCTATTCAGGGTCTTTTGTGATTGCATACAAATTTTAGGATTGTTTGTTCTGACTCTGTGAAAAATGCTGGTAATATTTTGATAGGTATTGCATTAAGTATATAGATTGCTTTGGATAATATAGACATTTTTACCACTATTTCAATCCATGAGCATGGAATGTTTTTCCATTTCTTTTGTCATGTTTGATTTCTTTCATCAGTGCTCTATAGTTTTCAGAGTACAGATCTTTTACCTGTTTAGTTAGGTTTAATCCTAGGTATCTTATGGATTTGAGCACAATTGTAAATGGGATTGATTCCTTGATTTCTCTTTCTGCTGCTTCATTATTGGTGTATAGAAGTGCAACAGATTTCTATATGTTGATTTTGTCTCCTGTAACTTTGCTGAATTTGTGTATCAGTTCTAGTAGTTTTTGGGTGGAGTCTTTCAGGTTTTCTAAATAGAGTATCATGTCATCTGTGAATATGAAAGTCTGACATCTTCCCTTCCTATTTGGATAACTTTTATTTCTTTTTGTTGTCTGATTGCTCTGGCTAGGACTTCCAGTATATGTGAAGTAACAGTGGTGAGAGTGGACATTCCTGTCTTGTTCATGACCTTAGGGAAAAAGCTCTTCAGTTTTTCCCCCATTGAGGATATTAGATGTGAGTCTTTTGTACATGGCCTTAATGATGTTGGGGTATGTTCCTTCTATTCCTACTTTCTTGAGGGTTTTTATCAAGAAAGGATGCTGTATTTGTCAAATGCTTTTTCTGCATTTATTGAGAGGCTCACGGGGTTCTTTTATTAATGCAGTATATCATGTTGATTGATTTGTGGATATTGACTCTTACTTGCAGAAAGGGAATAAATCCAACTTGATTTTGGTGAATAATTCTTTTAATGTGCTGTTGGAATTTATTTGCTAGTATCTTGTTGAGAATTTTTGCATCCATGTTCATCAGAGATATTGGTCTGCAATTCTCCTTGTTGGTGGGGTCTTTGTCTGTTTTTGGATTCAAGGTAATGCTGGTTTCATAGAATGAGTTTGGAAGTTTTTGTAATGTTTCTTTCTTTTTTTTAATAGTTTGAGAAGAATAGGTTTTAACTCTTCTTTAAATGTCTGGTAGAATTCCCCTGGGAAGCCATCTGGCCATGGACTTTTGTTTGTTGGAAAATATTTGATTACTGATTCAATTTCTTTGCTGGTTATGGGTCTGTTCAAGTTTCCTGTTTCTTCCTGTTTCAGTTTCTGTGGTTTGTATGTTTCTAGGAATTTATCCATTTCTTCCAGATTGACCAATTTGTTGGCATATAATTTTTTATAACATTTTCTTACAATTGTTTGTATTTCTGTGGTAGTGGTTGTGATCTCTCCTCTTTCATTCATGATTTTATTTATTTGGGTCCTTTCTCTTTTCTTTTTCATAAGTCTGGTGTTTATCAATTTTGATAAGTTAGGGGTTTATAAATCTTATTCTTTCAGCTCCTAGTTTCATTGATCTGTTCTATTGTTTTGTTTGTTTTTGTATCATTTGTTTTGTTCTAATCTTTATTTTTTCCCTTCATCTGTTGGCTTTAAAGGTTCATTTGCTATTACTTTTCTAGTTCCTTTAGATGTAAGGTTAGGTTTGAGATTTTTCTTTCTTTTTGAGGTAGGCCTATATTGCTATATACTTCCCTCTCATGACCACTTTTGTTGCATCCCAAGGTTTTGGACTGTTGTGTTTTCATTTTTGTTTGCTTCCATGTATTTTTTATTTCTTCTTTAATTTCCTGGTTAACCCATTCATTCTTTGGCAGGATGTTCTTTAACCTCCATGTATTCATGGTCTTTCCAAATTTGTTTATGTTTGACTTCAAGTTTCATAGCATTGTGGTCTGAGAACACGCATAGTATGATCTCAATCGTTTTGTATTTGTTGAGGCCTGATATGTGACCCAGTATGTGATCTATTATAGAGAATGTTTCATGTGCACTTGAAAAGAATGTGTATTCTGCTTTAGGATGAAATGCTCTGAATATGTCAGTTAAGTCCATCTGGTCCAGTGTGTCATTCAAAGTCATTGTTTCCTTGTTGATTTGCTGTTTAGATGATCTGTCCATTCTTGTAAATGGGATGTTAAAGTACCCTATTTTATTGTATTATTATCAATGAGTTTCTTTAAAATTGTTATTGATTTATATTTTTAGGTCCTCCCACATTGGGGGCATAAATATTTATAATTGTTAGATCTTCTTGTTGGATAGACCCCTTTATTAGGATATAGTGCCCTTGTCCATCTCTTATTACAGTGTTTGCTTTAAAATGTAGTTTCTTTGATAAAAGGATTGCTATCCCAGCTTGTTTTGATGTCCATTAGTGTAATAAATGGTTCTCCACCCCCTCACTTTCAGTCTGTAGGTGTCTTTAGGTCTAAAGTGAATCTTGTAGGCAGCATATGATGGATCTTGTTTTTTTTTTTTAATCCATTCTGATAACCTATGTCTTTTGATTGGTGCTTTTAATCCATTTACATTCAGAGTGATTATTGATAGATATGTATTTAGTGCCGTTGTATGACCTGTAAAGTCGTTTCTGGAGATTTTCTCTGATACTTTCTACTCCGTGTTGCTTTTGGTGTCTTTTTCCCAAAGAGTTCCCTTTAATATTTCTTGCAGGGCTGGTTTAGTGTTCAGTTATGCCTTTAGTGTTTGTTTGGGAAACTCTATCTCTCCTATTCTAAACGTCTTGCTGTCGTTCTTGGCTACATATTTACCTCATTCAGAGAATTGACTGTGTTGTGCCACTTTCTTCTGGCCAGTTTCTGTGGATAGATCTGCTGCTAACCTTTTTGTCTTCCCTTGTAAGTGAGGTATTTCTTTTCCCTTGCTGCTTTCAGGATTTTTTCCTTATATCTGTATTTTTCAAATTTTACTACAATATGTCTTGGTATTGTCCTGCTTTTGTTGATTTTGATGGGAATTCTCTGTGCATTCTGGATATGGAATCTGTTTCCTTCCTGAGATTAGGGAATTTTTCATCTATAATTTGCTCAAATAAACCTTCTGCACCTTTTACCTTCTCTTCTTCTGGGACTCCTATGATACGAATGTTATTATGTTTTATGGAGTTGCTGAGTTCCCTGAGTCTGCATTCATGATCCAATATTTTTATTTCTCTCTTCTTTTCAGCTTCATTATTTTCCATAATTTTATCTTCTACATCACTTATTCATTCCCCTGTTTCTTCCATCCTTGTGATCATTACATCCAGTCAGTTTTCATATCAGTTGTAGACTTCTTTAATTTTGGCCTGCCTATCTTTTAGGTCTTTTTCCTCTGTGGTAAGGGACTCCCTGGTATCTTCTATGCTTTTCTCAAGCCCAAGTAGTGTCCTTATGATTCTTGTTTTAAATTCTAGTTTAGGTAAATTACTTCTATCTCATTTGATTAGATCCTGGGGGCAACTTTTCTTGTACTTTCTTTAGGGATGAATTCCTCCAGCTTGGCATTTTGTCTATGTTTCTGTCTTCTCTGTGTTAGGAAAGCCAGCTTTGTTTCCTGACCCTGAAGTGAAGGCTATATTAAGAAGAAGATCATACACTGTCCAGGGCCTAGCACTTTAGGACATGTTTCTGGTGTATGCTGCATACACTCCACTATTGTGTTTTGACTGCTCTTTCCTCAGGTTAGTCCTCTGCAGAGTTTTTCCTTGACTACAATGGGAAATTTTTGGACTTTGTCTAGTGCGTGGTGAGTTTTAACTAGGTGTGTTTTGGTCTGCTCGTTAAAAGAGGCTAGATCCTATTTCCACTAAAGCTCAAGATTTGCAGCACTTTATGGTCAGTAGACTTAATATATATGGGGGATTTGTGCTGTTCTTCTGTGGGGGGGCACTACTCTTCTGGCTCTCAGGCACACTTGTGCTAGTGAAAAAGCACCTGCAGGGTGTGGGGGTTGGGGCTTGGTGTAAGTGGCTCAAGCCTCCACAGTGAGCAGCACAGTGGCCACAGAAGTCTGTTTGTGCTGATGGGTGGGGGATGGAGGGAGAAATGACATCAGCCACCTCTCTAGTCCCTGAAAAGAGGAGTTTGTGCCTGCTGCTAGTCAGGAAGCCCTCAGAGAAGAGTGAAACATCTCTCCTCATGTGTCCCAGACATCCCTCAGTTCCCTGCCTTCACCTTGTCTGTCTCTGAACTATCTGCTACTACAGTATAAGCATAATTACATTATGCTTTGTTCATCACAAATATGGCTACAGTCTGTTAATATATAAGTCTGTTACAATACCTTTGACTATATTCATGATGCTCTACTTTTCATCACTGTGACTTATTCCTTCCATAACTGGAAGCCTGTACCTTCTACCCCCTTTCACTCCTTTGTCCATCCCCTCACCACTCCCTTCCCTCTAGCAACCATCAGTTCTCTGCATTTATGGCTCTGGTTCTGGTTTATTTCTTGCTTGGTTTGTTTAGATTCTACGTATAAGTGAAATCAATTCTAGAGGAAGGGGGGCAAGATGGCAGAAGAGTAGGGGACCTCATTTCATCTGGTCCCTCAAATTTAGCTTGATATCTACCAAACCATTCTGAACACCCATGAATTCAGCCTGAGAGGTAAGAAAATATATGTAGAAATCTACAAGCAGAAAAAGGACTGCATTTTGCAAGGTAGGAGGTACAGAGTTGTGAATCTGTGGGAAAATATTGAAAGATAAATGGAGGGGGGAGGGAGCCACCATAAGCTGGTTACTGAAAAGTGACAACACACCGGAGTACAAAATTGGAACCCTTAGAAATCTGCTTCTGTGACAGACATCCCTTTCTGAAAGGAGCTCAGGGGATGGAAAAGGCAGAATTCTATGTGGGTCACTGTGGTCTCAGGATCCCAGGAGACACAAAAAGAATGGGGGTGCCTGAACCAATAGCGTTCACAGCAGTGGAGTGGGGAAACTGGTTATGGTCAGCTAGCCCAGGAGGGACTCTCAGCTCTGGTCTCCATAAATCTCCAGCCCACTGATAGTGAGACTGCTCTTTGCCTGAGCACACGGAAAAAGACTGGAACATGCGGGCCAGTTACCAACCCCTTGGAGGGTCAAAACAGCTGTGTCCATAACCAGGCAACAGCTCTCAGAGTGGCAGTGGCCCTGGAAAGGACAGTAGGGCGGCAGCATCCAGCCATGACCTGGGAGCAGCGGAGCAGGGTGCGCACACGAACCCACAAATGCTTGCAGTCTTAAAGATACAAAATGCAGAGACACTCAAGGGTCCCTAGGAACCCACCAGGAGAATTGCATTGGGCATGACCCATGGGTTTCTGCAGAGTTTGGTAAACACAGAAGTGGAGATGGTTTGACCTGGAGAGTTTATTAAAGAGGGGGACCTTGAACTTGTGGCTCTGGACAGGAGATCCAGTCATGGCCATTTTTGCTCTGACCCTCTGAAGAGCCATGGAAAGCTGCCAGGGAACAAAAACCACACAGAAGACCAGCTTAGATTAAGCCCATCCCCCTGACCAGGTGTGGGGCAACTCTGCCCAGGCAAAGGTACCTGAGAAGCAGCACAGCTGGCCCCTCCCCCAGAAGACAGACTGCAAGAACCAGTGAATGACAAGCTTATGGATCCCAGGAGACTGTAAAACTCCAGCACCAGAGGAAAACAGTATATTGAGCTATAGGTGTTTCCTCACAACTCGTTTATCCTTCAGTCTAAAATTTTCCATTTTTTTTTTCTTTACCTTTTTCCTGTTACAACTAGATTCCTGTTTTACCAGCATATATATATATATATATATATATATATAAAAGATTTTATTTATTATTTATTTATTTATTTGACAGAGAGATAGCACAAGTAGGCAGAGCAGCAGGCAGAGGGAGAGGGAGAAGCAGGCTCTCCACTGAGCAGGAAGCCCGATGCAGGACTTGATCCCAGGACTCTGGGATCATGACATGAGCCAAAGGCATATGCTTAACTGACTGAGCCACCCAGGTGCCCCACCAGCTTATATTTTTAAGTCACCTTTTAACTTTTATTTTTTTCACATCTCATTTTAAAGATACATGCTTCATTCTAGTCCTTTTTTCTATTAAATTTTATTTTTATGTAAATATGAATGTTGCTTTCTTTACAATTTTGGGATGTAGTGTCCTTTTTTTTTCTTTTAATTATTATGTTATGTTAATCACCATACATTACATCATTAGTTTTTGATGTAGTGTTCCATGATTCATTGTTTGCGTATAACACCCAGTGCTTCATGCAGAACATGCCCTCTTTAATACCCATCACCAGGCTAACCCATCCCCCCCTTCCCCTCTAGAACCCTCAGTTTGTTTTTCAGAGTCCATAGTCTCTCATGGTTCATCTCCCCCTCTGATGTAGTGTCTTCTAACACACAGACCAAAATTCAATCAGGAACAAGTGGACCACCCTGCTTTGTCCACCTTGTGAGATTATAGTCTTTCTTCTCCTGCCCCCCTTTTTTATATATAGTTTTGTTGCATTTGGCTTTGTGTGCTTTTATGTGGTGGTTTCCAACCACTTCAGACTTTTTCTAAGGGGCATTTTGCTTGGGTTGTGGTTGATATTTTAGACTCAGTTCATTCATTTACCCATCCTTCCATGGGCAGAATGACTATAAGGAGGAACTCACTACAAAGAAAAGAACCAGAGGCAATGTTCTCTGCCACAGAACTAATCAGAATGGATATAAGTAAGATATCAGAGATGGAATTCAGGCTAGCAATTGTAAAGTTAATAGCTAAGCTTGAAAAAAGTATAAATGACAATGCAGAATCCCTAAGGGCAGAAATGAGATCTAATCAGGCCAAACTTAAAAATGCTATGAATGAGACACAGTCTAAATTGGATGCTCTAACAGCTAAGGTCAATGAGGTGGAAGAGAGAATAAGTGATCTAGAGAACATGCTGATGGAAAGGAAGGAAGCAGAGGAAAGGAGAGAAGGACAACTAGTAGCCCATGAAGAAAGGCTTTGAGAATTTAATGATGCCTTGAAATGAACCAGTGTCTGTATTATCAGGATCACAGAGGAGGTGGAGAGAGAGAGAGGACTAGAAAGTATATTTGAACAAATCATGGCTGAGAACTTCCCTAATCTGGGGAAGGAAGCAAGCATCCATGTCCAACAGGCAGAGAACCACTCCCAAAATCAATAAAAATAGATCAACACCCTGACATATAATAGGGAAGTTTGCAAATCTTAGAGCCAAAGAAACAATCCTGGAGCAACTAGGGAAAGGAGGTTCCTTATGTATGGAGGGAGGAACATCAGAATAACATCAGACCTATTCACAGAAACCTGGCAAGACAGAAAGGGCTGGCAAGATATATTCAGGTTACTAAATGAGAAGAACATACAGCCAAGAATATTTTATACAACAAGGCTGTCATTCAGAATGGAAGGAGAGATAAAGAGCTTCCAGGACAGACAGAACCTGAAAGAATATGTGACCACCAAGCCAGCCCTGTAAAAAATATTAAGGGGGATTCTGTAAGCAAAGAGAGACCCCAAGAGTAACATAGACCAGAAAGTAACAGAGACAATCTACAGAAGAAGGGACTTTACAGGCATTACAATGGCATTAAATTAATATCTTTCAATAGTTACTCTGAATGTAAATGGGCTGAATGCTCAAACCAAAGACACAGGGTATCAGATTGGATACAAAAGCAAGAGCCATCCATATGCAATCTACAGGAGACTAATTTTATAACTGAAGACACCTCCAGATTGAAAGTGAAGGTGGGGAGAACCATTTATCATGCTAATGGACCTCAAAAAAAAAAAAAAGATTGGGTAGCAATCCTCATATCAGACAAATTAGATTTTAAACCAAAGACTGTAGTAAGAGATGTCAGAATCTCTTCTGACAGAAGATCAACAAAGAATCAAGGACTTTGAATGACACACTGGACCAGATGGACTTCACAGATATATACAGACCATTCCATCCTAAATCAACAGAATACTAATTATTCTCAAGTGCACGTGGAACTTTCTGTAGAATAGATCACATACTGGGTCACAAATCAGGTCTCAACCAATGCCAAAAGATTGAGATTATTCCCTGCGTATTTTCAGACCACAGTGTTTTGAAACTGTAACTCAATCACAAGAAGAGATTTGGAAGGAACTCAAACACTTGGAGGTTAAAGAGCATCCTGCTAAAGAATAAATGGGTCAACCAGGAAATTAAAGAACTTAAGCAATTCATGCAAACTAACGAAAATGAAAACACATAAGTCCAAAACCTATGCGATAAAGTTCTAAGAGGGATGTACATAGCAATCCAAGCCTCTCTCAAAAAAATTTGAAAAATCACAAATACACAAACTAACCTTACACCTAAAGGACCTGGAGAAAGAACAGAAAATAAAGCCTAACCCAAGCAGGAAAAGAGAAATAATGATTAGAGCAGAAATCAATGAAATAGAAACCAGAAGAACAGTAGAACAAATCAATGAAACTAGAAGCTGGTTCTTTGAAAGAATAAGATCAGTAAACCTCTGGCCCAACTTATTTGTAAAGAAAAGAGAAAGGATCCAAATTAGTAAAATCATGAAAAGAGAGCGATCACAACCAATACCAAGGAAATACAGACAATTGTTGGAACATATTGTGAGCAACTATATGCCAACAAATTAGGCAGTCTGGAAGAAATGGATGCATTCCTGGAAACTTATAAACTATGAAGACTGAAATAGGAAGAGATAGAAAAATCTGAACAGACCAATAACCAGTGAGGAAACTGAAGCAATAATCAAAAACCTCCCAAAGAACAAGAGTCCAGGGACAGCTGGCTTCCCAGGGGAATTCTACCAAACAATTAAAGAAGAAATAATAGGGGCGCCTGGGTGGCTCAGTCGGTTAAGTGACTGCCTTTGGCTCAGGTCATGATCCTGGAGTCCCTGGATCAAGTCCTGCATCGGGCTCCCTGCTCAGCGGGGAGTCTGCTTCTCCCTCTGACCCTCCCCCCTCTCATGTGCTCTCTCTCTCTCTCTCATTCTGTCTCAAATAAATAAATAAAATCTTTAAAAAAATATTTAAAAAAAAAGAAGAAATAATACCTATCCTACTGAAGCTGTTTCAAAAAATAGAAATGGAAGGAAAACTTCCAAACTTGTTCTATGAGGCCAGCATTACCTTGATCCCAAAACCAAAGACCCCACCAAAAAGGAGAATTACAGACAGATGTCCCTGATGAACATGAATGCCAAAATACTCACCAAGATACTAGTCAATAGGATCCAACTGCATATTAAAAGGATTATTCACCATGACCAGGTGGGATTTATTCCTGGGCTGCAAGGGTAGTTCAACATTCACAAATCAATCAATGTGATAGATCACATTAATAAAGACAAGAACCATATGATCCTCTCAATAGATGCAGAAAAAGCATTTGACAAAATATAGCATTCTTTCCTGGTTCAAACTCTTCAAAGTATAGGAATAGAGGGAGCACACCTCAATATCATAAAAGCCATCTATGAAAAGCCCACAGTGAATATCATTCTCAATGGGGAAAAACTGGAGCTTTTCCTTTAAGGTCAGGAACATGACAGGGATGCCCACTCTCACGACTGTTGTTCAACATAGTATTAAGAAGTCCTAGCCTCAGTAATAAGACAACAAAAAGAAATAAAATGCATTCAAATTGGCAAAGAAGTAGTCAAACTCTCTCTGAAGATGACATGATACTTTATGTGGAAAACCCAAAAGACCCTGCCCCCAAATTGCTAGAACTCAGACAGCAATTCAGCAACATCGCAGGATACAAAATCAATGCACAGACATCAATTGCATTTCTATACACTAACAATGTGACTGAAGAAAGAGAAATTAAGGAGTAGATCCCATTGACAATTGCACCCCAAACCATAAGATACCTAGGAATAAACCTAACCAAAGATTTAAAGGATCTGTACTCTAAAACTACAGAACACTTATGAAAGAAATTGAGGAAGACACAAAGAGATGGAAAAACATTCCATGCTCATGGATTGGAAGAATAAACATTTTTAAAATGTCTATGCTGCCCAGAGCAATTTACACATCTAATGCAATCCCTATCAAAATACCATCGACATTTTCACAGAGCTGGACCAAACAATCCTAAAATTTATATGGAACCAGAAAAGAGACCAAATCCCCAGGGGAATGTTGAAAAAGAAAACCAAAGCTGGTGGCATCACAATGCCTGACTTCAAGCTATATTACAAGGCTGCAATCATCATGACAGCATGGTACTGGCACAAACACAGACACATAGATCAACGGAACAGAATAGAGAGCCCAGAAATGGACCCTCAACTTTATGGTCAACTAATCTCAACAAAGCAGGAATGAATATCCAATGGAAAAAAGTCTCTTCAATAAATGTTGTTGGGAAAATTGGACAGCCACATACAGAAGAATGAAACTAGACCATTCTCTCACACCATACACAAAGATAAACTCAAAATGTATGAAAGACCTTAATGTGAGACAGGAATTCACCAAAATCCTAGAGGAGAACACAGGCAGCAATCTCTTTGACCGTGGCCACAGCAACTTCTTGCCAGAAACATTTCTAAAGGCAAAGGAAAATAAAGCAAAAATGAACTATTGGGACTTCATCAAGATTAAAACTTCTGGACAGCAAAGGACACAGTCAACAAAACTAAAAGGCAACCTATGGAATGGGAGAAGATATTTGCAAATGACGAAACAGATAAAGGGCTGGTATCCAAGATCTATAAAGAACTTGCCAAACTCAATACCCAAAAAACAAATAATCCATCAAGGAATGGGCAGAAGACAGGAATAGACATTTTTCCAAAGAAGACATCTAGATAGCTAACCTACACAGGAAAAAATGTTCCACATCATTTGGCATCAGGGAGATACAAATCAAAACCACAATGAGATACCACCTTACACCAGTTAGAATGGCTGAAATTAACAAGACAGTGAACAACAAATGTTGGTGAGGCTATGGAGAAAGGGGAATCCTCTTACACTTTTGGTGGGAATGCAAGTTAGTACAGCCACTCTGGAAAACAGTATGGAGGTTCCTCAAGATGTTAAAAATAGAGCTACCCTATGACCCAGCAATTGTGCTACTGGGTGTTTACCCCAAAGATGCAGATGTAGTGAAAAGAAGGGACACATGCATCCCCATGTTCATAGCAGCAATGTCCACAACAGCCAAACACTGGAAGGAGCTGAGATGTCCTTCAAGAGATGAATGGATAAAAAAGATGTGGTTCATATATACAATGGAATATTACTCAGCCATCAGAAAGGATGATTACCTATCATTTACATCGACATGGATGGAACTGGAGGGTATTATCCTAAGTGAAATCATCAATCAGAGAAAGACGATATCATATGGTTTCACTCATATATGGAATATAAAAAAATAGTGCAGAGGACAATAGGGGATGGGAGGGAAAACTAAATGGGAAGAAATCAGAGAGGGAGACAAACCATGAGAGACTCTTGACTCCATGATACAAACTGAGGGTTGAGGATAGGGAGGAGGGTGGGGGGATTGGGTAACTGGGTGGTGGGAATTAAGGGCATGTGATTTAATGAGCACTGGGTGTTATACGCAACTAATGGATCATTGAACATTATATCAAAACTAATGATGTACTATATATTGACTAATTGAATTTAAATTAAAAAAATGTTGATGCTAAAGCCCTAAAAAAAAGTGAAATTACATGACATTTGTCTTTCTCTGACTTATTTCACTTAATATAATACCCTGTAAGTCCATCCATGCTGTTGTAAAAGGTAGGATCTCATTCTTTTCTATGGCTGAGTAATATTCCATTATATATATATATGTATATAATATGTCTTCTTTATCCATTCATCTGTTGACAGGTTGTTTCCATATCTTGGCTATTGTGTATAATGCTGCAATAAACAGGGATGCATATAGCTTTTCAAATTACTGTTTTTTTTTCTTTGGGTAAATGCCCAGTAATGGAATTACTGGATCATATGGTATTTATATTTTTAATTTTTTGAAGAACCTCTGTTTTCCATAGTGGATGCACCAATTTACATTCCACCAATGTGCACCAGCATTCCCTTTTCTCTACAATCTTGTTGACACTTGTTATTTCTTATCTTTTTGATTCTAGTCATTCTGACTGGTATGAGTGGATATGTTATTGTGGTTTTGATTTGCATTTTCCTGATGAATAGTGATGTTGAGAATTTCTTCACGTATCTGTTGACCATCTGTGTCTTGTTTGGAAAAATGTCTATTCAGGTCTTCTGCCCATGTTTTCATTGGATTATTTGTTTTCTTTTTGGTTTTGAGTTGTAAAATTTCTTTATGTATTCTGGATATTAACCCCTTATCAAATATATCATTTGCAGATTTCCTCCCATTCAGTAGATTGCATATATATTTTGTTGTTTCCCTGCTCTGAAAAGCTTTTTATTTTGGTGTAGTTCCAATAGTTTATTTTTGCTTTTATTTCCTTTGCTTGAGGAGGTATGTCTAGAAAAAATGTTGCTAAGGTCAAGGTCCAAGTATTACTACCTATGTTTCCCCCCCCCCCCCCAAGGATTTTTATGGCTTTGGGTCTCACATTTACTCTTTAATCCATTTTAGTTTATTTCTGTGTATGGCGTAAGAAAGTGGTCCAGTTTTAGTTTTTGTATGTAGCTGTCCAATTTTCCCAACAATTGAGACTGTTGAGAAGACTATTTTCTGCATTGTATATTCTTGCCTCCTTTTTTTGATGATTGACCACGTAAGCATGGGTTTATTTCTGGGTTCTCTATCCTGCTCCATTTATCTATGTGTTTTTGTGCCAGTAACATGCCATATTCTTTACTTTAGTTTTGTAGTGTATCTTAAAATCTAGAATTATGATAACTTCAGTCTTGTTTTCCTTTGTCAAGACTGCTTTGATTATTGCAGATTTTCTGTGATTCATACAAATCTCATGATTATTTGTTCTAGTACTCTGAAAATGGTCGCTGGTGTTTTGATAGGGATTGCATTGAATCTGTCAATTTTGGTAGGTTAGTTTGAACACTTTTAACATTTTTCCAATCCACGAGCATTGTATTTTTCACTTTGTTTACATCATCTTTAATTTTTTTCATCAATGTTTTATAGCTTTCAGAGTACAAGTCCTTCAACTTTTTGGTTAAGTTTATTCATAGATATTTTATTATTTTTTGTGCTATTGTAAATGTTTTTTAAAGTTTCTCATTTTGCTACTTTGTTATTACTGTATAAAAACACAACAGATTTTTGTATATTAATTTTTATCATAAAACATAGAGAATTAATTTATTACTTTAGGTTTTTTTCTGTTGGATTCTTTAGGGTTTTCTATGTAGGGTATTATATTATTTACAAATAATGACAGTTTTACTTTTTTCTTACCCATTTGGATGCCTTTTATTTATTTCTTTTTCTTGTCTGACTTTTGTGGCTAGGACTTCTAGTGCTAGTGAATAAAAGAGGTGAAAGTGGACCACCTAGTTTTTTTTCCTGATCTTAGAGGAAGTTCAGTTTTTCACCATTCAGTATGATATTAGCAGTGGATTTTTCTTTTTTTCTACTTTTTTTAACTTTTTAAATTATGTTATGTTAATCACCGTACATTACATCATTAGTTTTTGATGTAGTGTTCCATGATTCATTGTTTGTGTATAACACCCAGTGCTCCATTGAGTACGTGCTCTCTTTAATACCCATCACCAGGCTAACCCATCCCTCCATGCTCCTCCCCTCTAGAACCCTCAGTTTGTTTCTGAGAGTCCAAAGTCTCTCATGGTTCATCTCCCCCTCCGGTTTCCCCCATTTCATTTTTCCCTTCCTGCTATCTTCTTCTTTTTTTTTTTTTTAACATATAATGTATTATTAGTTTCAGAGGTACAGATTTGTGATTCAACAGTCTTACACAATTCACAGTGCTCACCATAGCACATACCCTCCCCAAGGTCTATCACCCAGCCACCCCATCCCCCAACCCCCCACCACTCCAGAAACCTTCAGTTTGTTTCCTGAGATTAAGAATTCCTCATATCAGTGAGATGATATGATACATGTCTTTCTCTGATTGACTTATTTCGCTCAGCGTAATACGCTCCAGTTCCATCCACGTCATTGCAAATGGCAAGATTTCATTCCTTTTGATGGCTGCATAATATTCCATTGTATATATACACCACAACTTCTTTATCCATTCATCTGTTGATGGACATCTTGACTCTTTCCATAGTTTGGCTATTGTGGACATTGCTGCTGTAAACATCGGGGTACATGTACCCCTTCAGATCAATACATTTTTATCTTGGGGTAAATACCCAGTAGTGCAATTGCTGGGTCATACAGTAACTCTATTTTCAACTTTTTGAGGAACCTCCATACTGTTTTCCAGAGTGGCTGCACCAGCTTGCATTCCCACCAACAGTATAGGAGGGTTCCCCTTTCTCCACATCCCCGCCAACATCAGTTGTTTCCTGACTTGTTAATTTTAGCCATTCTGACTGGTGTGAGGTGGTATCTCATTGAGGTTTTGATTTGGATTTCCCTGATGCCGAGCAATGTTGAGCACGTTTTCTAGTGTCTGTTGGCCATTTGGATGTCTTCTTTGGAAAAATGTCTGTTCATGTCTTCTACCCATTTCTTGATTGGATCATTTGTTCTTTGGGTATTGAGTTTAAGAAGTTCTTTATAGATTTTGGATACTAGCCCTTTATCTGATATGTCATTTGCAAATATCTTCTCCCATTCTGTCATCTGTCTTTTGGTTTTGTTGACTGTTTCTTTTGCTGTGCAAAAGCTTTTTATCTTGATGAGGTCCCAATAGTTCATTTTTGCCCTTGCCTCCCTTGCCTTTGGCGATGTTTCTAGGAAGAAGTTGCTGCGGCTGAGGTGGAAGAGGGTGTTGCCTGTGTTCTCCCTTAGGATTTTGATGGACTCCTGTCTCACATTGAGGTCTTTCAACCATTTGGAGTCTATTTTTGTGTGTGGTGTAAGGAAATGGTCCAGTTTCATTCTTCTGCATGTGCCTGTCCAATTTTCCCAACACCATTTGTTGAAGAGACTGTCTTTTTTCCATTCAACATTCTTTCCTGCTTTGCTGAAGATGAGTTGACCATAGAGTTGAGGGTCCATTTCTGGGCTCTTTATTCTGTTCCATTGATCTATGTGTCTGTTTTTGTGCCAGTACCATACTGTCTTGATGATGACAGCTTTGTAATAGAGCTGGAAGTCCGGAATTGTGATGCCACCAGCCTTGCTTTTCTTTTTCAACATTCCTCTGGCTATTTGGAGTCTTTTCTGTTTGCATACAAATTTTAGGATTATTTGTTCTATTTCTTTGAAAAAAGTTGATGGTATTTTGATAGGGATTGCATTGGATGTGTAGATTGCTCTGGTAGCATTGACATCTTCACAATATTTGTTCTTCCAATCCCTGAGCATGGAATGTTTTTCCATTTCTTTGTGTCTTCCTCAATTTCTTTCATGCGTATTTTATAGTTTTGTGAGTCCAGATTCTTTGCCTCTTTGGTTAGATTTATTCCTAGGTAACTTATGGCTTTGGGTGCAATTGTCAATGGGATCGACTCCTTAATTACTCTTTCTTTTGTCTTGTTGTTGGTGTATAGGAATGCCACTGATTTCTGTGCATTGATTTTATATCCTGCAACTTTCCTGAATTCCTGTATGAGTTCTAGCAGTTTTGGGGTGGAGTCTTTGGGGTTTTCCACATAAAGTATCATATCAGCTGCAAAGAGTGAGAGTTTGATGACTTCTTTGCCTATTTGGTTGCCTTTGATTTCTTTTTGTTGTCTGATTGCTGTGGCTAGGACTTCTAATACTATGTTGAATGGCAGTGGTGATAGTGGACATCCCTGCCGTGTTCCTGACCTTACGGGGAAAGCTCTCACTTTTGCCCATTGAGAATGATATTCGCTGTGGGTTTTTCATAGATGGCTGTTATGATATTGAGGTATGTACCCTCTATCCCTATATTCTGAAGAGTTTTGATCAAGAAAGGATGCTGTACTTTGTCAAATGCTTTTTCTGCATCTATTGAGAGGATCATATGGTTCTTGTTCTTTCTTTTATTAATGTATTGTATCATATTGATTAGTGGATGTTGAGCCAACCTTGCAGCCCAGGGATAAATCCCACTTGGTCATGGTGAATAATCCTTTTAATGTACTGTTGGATCCTACTGGCTAGTATTTTGGTGAGAATTTTTGCATCCATGTTCATCAGGGATATTGGTCTGTAATTCTCCTTTTGGATGGGGTCTTTGTCTGATTTGGGGATCAAGGTAATGGTGGCCTCATAAAGCGAATTTGGAAGTTTTCTTTCCACTTCTATTTTTTGGAACAGTTTCAGAAGAATAGGTATTAATTCTTCTTGAAATGTTTGGTAGAATTCCCCTAGGAAGCCATCTGGCCCTGGGCTTTTGTTTATTGGGAGATTTTTGATGACTGCTTCAATTTCCTTAGTGGTTATAGGTCTGTCCAGGTTTTCTATTTCTTCCTGGTTCAGTTTTGGTAGTTTATACATCTCTAGGAATGCATCCATTTCTTCCAGATTATCTAACTTGCTGGCATAGAGTTGCTCATAATATGTTCTTATAATTGTTTGTTTTTCTTTGGTGTTGGTTATGATCTCTCCTCTTTCATTCATGATTTTGTTTATTTGGGTCATTTTTCTTTTTGATAAGTCTGGCCAGGGATTTATCAATCTTGTTAATTCTTTCAAAGAACCAGTTCCTCATTCCATTGATCTGTTCTACTGTTCTTTTGGTTTCTATTTCATTGATTTCTGCTCTGATCTTTATTATTTCTCTTCTCCTGCTGGGTTTAGGCTTTATTTGCTGTTCTTTCTCCAGCTCCTTTAGGTGTAGGGTTCAGTTGTGTATTTGAGACCTGTCTTGTTTCTTGAGAAAGGCTTGTATTGCTGTATACTTTCCTCCTAGGACTGCCTTTGCTGCACCACAAAGATTTTGAACAGTTGTGTTTTCATTTTCATTTGTTTCCTTAAATTTTTTTTTAAATTCTTCTTTAATTTCCTGGTTGACCCATTCATTCTTCAGTTGGATGCTCTTTAGCCTCCATGTATTTGAGTTCTTTCTGACTTTCCTCTTGTGACTGAGTTCTAGTTTCAAAGCATTGTGGTCTGAAAATATGCAGGAAATGATCCCCATCTTTAGATACCAGTTGAGACCTGATTTGTGACCTAGGATGTGATGTATTCTGGAGAGTGTTCCATGGGCACTAGAGAAGAATGTGTATTCTGTTGCTTTGGGATAGAATGTTCTGAATATGTCTGTGAAGTCCATTTGGTCCAGTGTGTCATTTAAATTCTTTACTTCCTTGTTGATCTTTTGCTTAGATGATCTGTCCATTTCAGTGAGGAGGGGTGTTAAAGTCCCCCATTATTAGTGTATTGTTGTTGATGTGTTCCTTTGCTTTTGTTATTAACTGGCTTATATAATTGGCTGCTCCCATGTTAGGGGCATAGATATTTACAATTGTTAGATCTTGTTGGATAGACTCTTTAAGTATGATATAGTGCCCTTCCTTATCTCTTATTATAGTCTTTGGTTTAAAGTCTAATTTGTCTGATATAAGGATTGCCACCCCAGCTTTCTTTTGGTGTCAATTAACATTGTAAATGGTTTTCCACCCCCTCACTTTCAATCTGGGTGTGTCTTTGGGTCTAAAATGAGTCTCTTGCAGACAGCATATCGATGG
>NC_058410.1:102180843-102198430 GCF_002201575.2 Neomonachus schauinslandi | reverse complement strand
TTTTTTTTTTTTTTTTTTTTTTTTTTTTTTTTTTTTTTTTTTTTTTTAAATTTTATTTATTTATTTGACAGAGAGAGAGATAGCTAGAGCAGGAACACAAGCAGAGGGAGTGGGAGAGGGAGAGGCAGGCTTCCCGCCGAGCAGGGAGCCCGATGTGGGACTCGATCCCCGAACCCCGGGATCATGACCTGAGCCGAAGGCAGACGCTTAACGACTGAGCCACCCAGGCGCCCAGTTGTATGGTCTTTATGTCCAAAAAGGAAAGGGGAACAGATAATGGTGATCACTAGTGATGTCTATAGAAAACATCCAATTTATCTTAGGATAGTAACATTCCTAGCACATCTTAGGTGTCCTCGGCAAGTGATTCCTTTTAACTCTTGACAGAATTGGGTGTGGTAGGAGTGGAGAATGGAGGGAAAGTTCAAAAATACTCACACTATCTTTAAAATACTCCCAAATCTTTAAAAGTATATCTTTATACTTTTCAGTCTCTGTCACTCTCTTTATCTTTCTCTTTCTGTCCCTTTCATGTACACATGCCCGTGTGCACGCACACATACCACAGCTGAATTGGGGAGCAGTTTTATCCTAAGTAAATCAAATCAACTTAGGTTCTCAATTTTCAGCTAAATATCTTTGGATCTAGTTATTAAGATTTGTGGAAGCAATAATCCAGCTGGGCTTCTAAGGCTGTCCCTCAGTTATTCCTTTGATTCTTTTTTTCCTTGTATTTTGAGGGGTCACAAAATCTGAATTTAGATCTAGGTCCACTAAACTTCTTTCATTCCACATCTATGATTTCCAACTAGGTGGTGGTTGGCATTTTAGGCAAGAGAGTTCCTTGTTGAGCAGGGATGCCTTGTGCATTTTAGCATAGTTTACCTCCGAACACTGCCTGTGAATTCAAGATCTGCAATCACTAAGACAAATTTTCTCTACATATTTTCAAATGTCCCTGGTTTTAGAGTACTCTCCTGTTTGAGAAGCACTGTCTAAGACTAAGGATTAGAATCTTCATGCCTCTGATGCTCTGATGATAGAGTGGATAGTCTAGATGTAGGGAAGAGAACGAGTACAGAAGATATATTAGATGCTATGGTCTTCATACTCGGAACCCTTTTAAGTTTTAACTAAGATGAGAGACTTCCCTTACAGTCAAGAATCTGCAATGATTGGAACATATGCCATCTTTTAGAAATACAGACATTTTAAGCCTGGACATAATTAATTAATTCATTCAACAAATACTTATTAGCACTTTTATAGTTGCTTAGTAACTAAGATGAAAAACTTAGTCATCCACAATACTATGAAAGCTTCCTTTGAACACAGAGATCATCTGAAAAAAGTGGTGATTTTGAACAATTAAAATATTGTGTAAATTACTGAATTTGTGTGAGTTACCTGAAAGTGATGTTTATTATATTTTATTCCCTTTCCATGGCATTATCAGTATTTTTTTTTTTTTTTATGTTAATCACCATACATTACATCATTAGTTTTTGATGTAGTGTTCCATGATTCATTGTTTGTATATAACAACCAGTGCTCCATGCAGAACGTGCCCTCTTTAATACCCATCACCAGGCTAACCCATCTTCCCACCCCCCTCCCCTCTAGAACCCTCAGTTTGTTTTTCAGAGTCCATAGTCTCATGGTTTGTCTCCCCTTCTGATTTCCCCCCCTTCATTCTTCCCCTCCTGCTGTCTTCTTCTTCTTTTTAACATATAATGTATTATTTGCTTCAGAGGTACAGATCTGTGATTCAACAGTTGCACACTTCACAGCACTTACCATAGCACATACCCTCCCCAAGGTCTATCACCCAGCCACCCCATCCCCCAACCCCCCACCACTCCAGAAACCTTCAGTTTGTTTCCTGAGATTAAGAATTCCTCATATCAGTGAGATGATATGATACATGTCTTTCTCTGATTGACTTATTTCGCTCAGCGTAATACGCTCCAGTTCCATCCACGTCATTGCAAATGGCAAGATTTCATTCCTTTTGATGGCTGCATAATATTCCATTGTATATATACACCACAACTTCTTTATCCATTCATCTGTTGATGGACATCTTGACTCTTTCCATAGTTTGGCTATTGTGGACATTGCTGCTGTAAACATCGGGGTACATGTACCCCTTCAGATCAATACATTTTTATCTTGGGGTAAATACCCAGTAGTGCAATTGCTGGGTCATACAGTAACTCTATTTTCAACTTTTTGAGGAACCTCCATACTGTTTTCCAGAGTGGCTGCACCAGCTTGCATTCCCACCAACAGTATAGGAGGGTTCCCCTTTCTCCACATCCCCGCCAACATCAGTTGTTTCCTGACTTGTTAATTTTAGCCATTCTGACTGGTGTGAGGTGGTATCTCATTGAGGTTTTGATTTGGATTTCCCTGATGCCGAGCAATGTTGAGCACGTTTTCTAGTGTCTGTTGGCCATTTGGATGTCTTCTTTGGAAAAATGTCTGTTCATGTCTTCTACCCATTTCTTGATTGGATCATTTGTTCTTTGGGTATTGAGTTTAAGAAGTTCTTTATAGATTTTGGATACTAGCCCTTTATCTGATATGTCATTTGCAAATATCTTCTCCCATTCTGTCATCTGTCTTTTGGTTTTGTTGACTGTTTCTTTTGCTGTGCAAAAGCTTTTTATCTTGATGAGGTCCCAATAGTTCATTTTTGCCCTTGCCTCCCTTGCCTTTGGCGATGTTTCTAGGAAGAAGTTGCTGCGGCTGAGGTGGAAGAGGGTGTTGCCTGTGTTCTCCCTTAGGATTTTGATGGACTCCTGTCTCACATTGAGGTCTTTCAACCATTTGGAGTCTATTTTTGTGTGTGGTGTAAGGAAATGGTCCAGTTTCATTCTTCTGCATGTGCCTGTCCAATTTTCCCAACACCATTTGTTGAAGAGACTGTCTTTTTTCCATTCAACATTCTTTCCTGCTTTGCTGAAGATGAGTTGACCATAGAGTTGAGGGTCCATTTCTGGGCTCTTTATTCTGTTCCATTGATCTATGTGTCTGTTTTTGTGCCAGTACCATACTGTCTTGATGATGACAGCTTTGTAATAGAGCTGGAAGTCCGGAATTGTGATGCCACCAGCCTTGCTTTTCTTTTTCAACATTCCTCTGGCTATTTGGAGTCTTTTCTGTTTGCATACAAATTTTAGGATTATTTGTTCTATTTCTTTGAAAAAAGTTGATGGTATTTTGATAGGGATTGCATTGGATGTGTAGATTGCTCTGGTAGCATTGACATCTTCACAATATTTGTTCTTCCAATCCCTGAGCATGGAATGTTTTTCCATTTCTTTGTGTCTTCCTCAATTTCTTTCATGCGTATTTTATAGTTTTGTGAGTCCAGATTCTTTGCCTCTTTGGTTAGATTTATTCCTAGGTAACTTATGGCTTTGGGTGCAATTGTCAATGGGATCGACTCCTTAATTACTCTTTCTTTTGTCTTGTTGTTGGTGTATAGGAATGCCACTGATTTCTGTGCATTGATTTTATATCCTGCAACTTTCCTGAATTCCTGTATGAGTTCTAGCAGTTTTGGGGTGGAGTCTTTGGGGTTTTCCACATAAAGTATCATATCAGCTGCAAAGAGTGAGAGTTTGATGACTTCTTTGCCTATTTGGTTGCCTTTGATTTCTTTTTGTTGTCTGATTGCTGTGGCTAGGACTTCTAATACTATGTTGAATGGCAGTGGTGATAGTGGACATCCCTGCCGTGTTCCTGACCTTACGGGGAAAGCTCTCACTTTTGCCCATTGAGAATGATATTCGCTGTGGGTTTTTCATAGATGGCTGTTATGATATTGAGGTATGTACCCTCTATCCCTATATTCTGAAGAGTTTTGATCAAGAAAGGATGCTGTACTTTGTCAAATGCTTTTTCTGCATCTATTGAGAGGATCATATGGTTCTTGTTCTTTCTTTTATTAATGTATTGTATCATATTGATTAGTGGATGTTGAGCCAACCTTGCAGCCCAGGGATAAATCCCACTTGGTCATGGTGAATAATCCTTTTAATGTACTGTTGGATCCTACTGGCTAGTATTTTGGTGAGAATTTTTGCATCCATGTTCATCAGGGATATTGGTCTGTAATTCTCCTTTTGGATGGGGTCTTTGTCTGATTTGGGGATCAAGGTAATGGTGGCCTCATAAAGCGAATTTGGAAGTTTTCTTTCCACTTCTATTTTTTGGAACAGTTTCAGAAGAATAGGTATTAATTCTTCTTGAAATGTTTGGTAGAATTCCCCTAGGAAGCCATCTGGCCCTGGGCTTTTGTTTATTGGGAGATTTTTGATGACTGCTTCAATTTCCTTAGTGGTTATAGGTCTGTCCAGGTTTTCTATTTCTTCCTGGTTCAGTTTTGGTAGTTTATACATCTCTAGGAATGCATCCATTTCTTCCAGATTATCTAACTTGCTGGCATAGAGTTGCTCATAATATGTTCTTATAATTGTTTGTTTTTCTTTGGTGTTGGTTATGATCTCTCCTCTTTCATTCATGATTTTGTTTATTTGGGTCATTTTTCTTTTTGATAAGTCTGGCCAGGGATTTATCAATCTTGTTAATTCTTTCAAAGAACCAGTTCCTCATTCCATTGATCTGTTCTACTGTTCTTTTGGTTTCTATTTCATTGATTTCTGCTCTGATCTTTATTATTTCTCTTCTCCTGCTGGGTTTAGGCTTTATTTGCTGTTCTTTCTCCAGCTCCTTTAGGTGTAGGGTTCAGTTGTGTATTTGAGACCTGTCTTGTTTCTTGAGAAAGGCTTGTATTGCTGTATACTTTCCTCCTAGGACTGCCTTTGCTGCACCACAAAGATTTTGAACAGTTGTGTTTTCATTTTCATTTGTTTCCTTAAATTTTTTTTTAAATTCTTCTTTAATTTCCTGGTTGACCCATTCATTCTTCAGTTGGATGCTCTTTAGCCTCCATGTATTTGAGTTCTTTCTGACTTTCCTCTTGTGACTGAGTTCTAGTTTCAAAGCATTGTGGTCTGAAAATATGCAGGAAATGATCCCCATCTTTAGATACCAGTTGAGACCTGATTTGTGACCTAGGATGTGATGTATTCTGGAGAGTGTTCCATGGGCACTAGAGAAGAATGTGTATTCTGTTGCTTTGGGATAGAATGTTCTGAATATGTCTGTGAAGTCCATTTGGTCCAGTGTGTCATTTAAATTCTTTACTTCCTTGTTGATCTTTTGCTTAGATGATCTGTCCATTTCAGTGAGGAGGGGTGTTAAAGTCCCCCATTATTAGTGTATTGTTGTTGATGTGTTCCTTTGCTTTTGTTATTAACTGGCTTATATAATTGGCTGCTCCCATGTTAGGGGCATAGATATTTACAATTGTTAGATCTTGTTGGATAGACTCTTTAAGTATGATATAGTGCCCTTCCTTATCTCTTATTATAGTCTTTGGTTTAAAGTCTAATTTGTCTGATATAAGGATTGCCACCCCAGCTTTCTTTTGGTGTCAATTAACATTGTAAATGGTTTTCCACCCCCTCACTTTCAATCTGGGTGTGTCTTTGGGTCTAAAATGAGTCTCTTGCAGACAGCATATCGATGGGTCTTGTTTTTTTTTTTTTTTTTCTATCTGATAGCCTGTGTCTCTTGATTGGGGCATTTAGCCCATTTACATTCAGGGTAACTATTGAAAGATAGGAATTTAGTACCATTGTATTGCCTGCAGGGTGACTGTTACTGTATTTTGTCTGTGTTCCTTTCTGGGCTATGTTGCTTTTAGGCTCTCTCTTTGCTTAGAGGACCCCTTTCAATATTTCTTGTAGGGCTGGTTTTGTGTTTGCAAACTCCTTTAGTTTTTGTTTGTCCTGGAAGCTTTTTATCTCTCCTTCTATTTTCAATGACAGCCTCACTGGATATAGTATTCTTGGCTGCATATTTTTCTCCTTTAGTGCTCTGAATATATCATGCCAGTCTTTTCTGGCCTGCCAGGTCTCTGTGGATAGGTCTGTTGCCAATCTAATGTTTTACCATTGTAAGTTACAGATCTGTTGTCCCAAGCTGCGCTCAGGATTTTCTCTTTGTCTCTGAGACTCGTAAGTTTTACTATTAGGTGTTGGGGTGATGACTTATTTTTATTGATTTTGAGAGGGGTTCTCTGTGCCTCCTGGATTTTGATGCCCATTTCCTTCCCCAAATTAGGGAAGTTCTCTGCTATAATTTGCTCCAGTGTACCTTCTGCCCCTCTCTCTCTTCTTCTGGGATCCCAATTATTCTAATATTGTTTCATCTTATGGTATTACTTATCTCTCGAATTCTGCCCTCTTGATCCAGTAGTTGATTATCTCACTTTTTCTCAGCTTCTTCATTTTCCATCATTTGGTCTTCTATATCACTGATTCTCTCTTCTGCCTCATTTATCCTAGCAGTTATAGCCTCCTTTTTTGTTTGCACCTCATTAATAGCCTTTTTGATTTCAACTTAGTTAGATTTTAGTTCTTTCATTTCTCCAGAAAGGGTTTCTCTAATATCTTCCATGCTTTTTTCAAGCCCAGCTAGTATCTTTAAAATCGTCATTCTGAACTCTAGTTCCGACATCTTACTAACGTCCATATTGATTAGGTCCCTGGCAGTCGGTACTGCTTCTTGTTCTTTTTTTTTTGAGGTGATTTTTTTTCTGTCTTGTCATTTTGTCCATAGGAGAATAGATGAATGAGAGAACAAAATGCTAACAGGGTAACAACGACCCCAGAAAAATATACACTAAACAAATCAGAAGAGACCGTCCACGCTCTTCGTCACCTCTGGCATAGTTGCTGCCTGTGTTGCTTGCCCCTCAATGCCCCAGCCCAGTGCCCACTCCTCAGGCCCCGGCCTGGGCATTCGGGGATCTGGTGCCCATGGGCTTGGGGGGCACCTGCATGCAGTCTCTAGTGTATTTTTCATTTGGTTATTGTATTCTCAAACTCTGATTCTGTTTTATACTTTATATCTCTGTGTTGAAATTCTCACTGAATTCATCCCCTCCTCTCTCTAGTCTGGTTAGCATCTTTATGACCACTATTTTGACCTCTGTATAAAGCAGATTACTTACCTGTTTCATTTAGGTGATTCTCCCCCCACTGAGGTTTGTCTTATTCTTTTATTTGAAGCATATTCTTCTGTCTCCTCATTTTGCTTTACTTTTGTTTCTTTCTTTCTTTCTTTTTTTTTTTTTTACTTTTTATTTCTGTGAATTAGGAGGGACAACTACTTCTAATCTAACCATCTTGTGTGTGGTTATTTCCTGTGTAGATTGTGAGTGCCTGGTGACTTTGGCTGGCTGGTGCTATTACTGGTGTGGTCTTGGGGTCCTGGGGCACTCTGCTGTGGCCACCCTGGTGGGATGACCAGAGTTGAGGTGGGTTCAGGCTAGGCCAATTTTGGGGCTGTCTGTGCAGAGAATTTCCTGGCAGGACATCTGAAACTGAAATGGGCATGGGCCATGGTGGTTCTAGGGCTTTCCACCCTGAGGGTGCCCTGGCAGGACAGTTGACCTTAAGTAGGTGCAACCCACATTTTCCCAGCACTCTCCACACAGAGGGTGCCCTCATAGGACAGCTGAAACTGAAGTTGGTGCAAGCTGGGGTGTCCCAGGATGTTCCCTGGTGAGTTGTCTAGAGCTAAAGTGGTTCAGGCCTGGAGTCTTTTATACCTGTGTTACCTTGGCAAGATGGCTGGAACTGTAGCAAGACCTGACCAGGAATATCACAGTGTGTGCTGTGCTTGGGCCACTACTGTGGGATGGTTAGGTCTGGTACTAATCTGATTTGGGCTAGGGGCTCAGGGATCATGGAGGCAGTGGCCTGGCTGAGTGTCTAGATCCTGCTCTTGACTGTGCTATCAACTGGAAGGGAAACACAAACTGGGGTGCTCATCAAGTAATGATTGACCTGGAGAGAGTTGCAGCAGCTCTCCACCCATCACTTGGAAGAGTTCGAGGGCTGGATCCTTTGTATTTTAGTAGTTCTTCTTCTTCTTCTTCTTTTTTTTCTGTGCCCCAGGTTATTTGGGGTTAGTGTGGGTTAGGTACCCAGGGCTCACTGAGACAGCTGGCTGGCTATGGTGCATGGAGTTTTCCCCCATCTGTGCTATCAAAGTGGGGGGGGGGGTGTGGAGCATGAACTGTGACATTCGCTGGCCTCTCAAACCTAGACGGAGTTGCAGCAGCTCACCCCACTGTTAGGCAGGGTTCTAGGACCAGCTCCCTGATATTTTAGTTGCCCCGGTCAGATGAATCTGCTCACAGCTCCTTAGTATTATCCCTCCCCACTGCAGTTCACAGTGTCCAGGATAGAGATTCCCTTTGTTACCATGGCTCCATTTTTCTTGCTGTTCTCTATGTAATCTATCTTTTGTTGTGCAGAAGCTGTTCAGTCAGCCCTTGTTTGTTCTTCAGAAGGAATTACTTTATAAATGGGTGTAGATTTGGTGTGTGGGTGAAGGAGGTAGGTTCAGGGTCTTTGTATGTTGCCATCTTTGACCCTTCCTTCTCTCTGCTCTTATGTTTTATATTTATCAATAAAGAATGATTCTGTGAAACTTTAGGCCCTCACCCTCTACCCCAATAAAAGCAGAACCCCAGGCCTATGCACTGTCTCTCTCTACTGTGACCTCACTGTGTGATCCCAGGTGTTCTGTGTACTCTCCTGGACTTGTAAGTAATAAACATTCTCCCTTCCTTGCCTCCACCAAAGTTTCCTGATTGTTATGGCACTTAGCATCTTGCAATCATAATAGGAACCACAGGGCCTGGTCCAGCTATAATACTGGTTATTGACACACAGACTGGCACAAAACATTTTAATTTTTCTTTCATCCCATTACATCTTATTCAATAAGGAAAATTTTTCCCGGGGTAAAATCCATCAGGACTGTGACATTTTGCTCAATCTGAAGTAATAGTCTCTTGAATTTGCAAATGCAGACCCTGTTCATTATTTGAATATCCCATCCAATATAGCATACAGAATTCTGAATTTGATTTGGTACTAATCATTCTCCCCATCCTAGCTCATGTCTGCTTCAGATTGGAATCCTACAGTGGGTATGGGGAGAGGGGTATCTTCTCATTCTTTTTCCAACTAGCTATCTACATTTTAAGCCCCTCTAGTAGAAAGATTTGGGGAAGGAGGAGAAGAAGAAACAAAGAGTCCCTACTTGTAGTGGTGTCAGCAAAAGTACACTCTATGCTCTCTGAATTCTGGTGGAGATTTTAAGGCTGAGTCCCTTTTTCCTGGAATTACTTGCCTTGATTTGAGTGAACACACTTCTACCTATGGTTGTTGCGTGGGAGCCTTTTTCAGGCCCTATAGTCTTATCTACATTTCTTGTTGCTGGGATCCTGCCACTGTTCTAGGTAGCTATAGATTACCTTACACTAGCTTTCATCTCTTGGCTAACTGGCCTATGGGAAACATGCATGCATTTGTATCCCATGCCTAGAAAAATCTGATTGTGCAGGGAAGTCCTAATATAGGAGCACTATCTTATCTCTGCTCCCAAAGAAATTAGGGCCCTTATTTAGGATAGTGTCTTAGTCTGTTCAGGCTGCTATAACAAAATACCAAAGCCTGGATAACTTATAAAGAACAGAAAACTTTCTCACTCTTCTAGAGGCTGGATGTTAGACATCAGGGTGCCCACATGGTTAGGTGAGGGCCTTATTCAAGGCCACAGACTTCTTTTGTGTCCTGACATGGCAGAAGGTTCAAAGGAGCTCTCTTGGGCCTCTCATGACTTAATCAGCAGTCAAAGGCCCCACCTCCTAAATATCATAGTAGGAATTAGGATTTCAGCATACTAATTTTGGGAGGACACAAACATTAAAGATAGGTTCTGAAAAGTGGTAGAATTGTCATTTTGAAGTCTAAATTTTTCAATTAGGTACTGAGAAGATGGTATTTCTTTCATTTATCCATGCTGTAATTTGTTTGACTTTATATTTTAAATTAATCTCTGATTGAGATAACTTTATTTTTAAAAATTAAACTTTCTTTGATTTCATGATTATTTCTGCTTAGAAAGCCACTGTCATACAGACAATAGATAGTCTTCTACATTCTAAGGTTTATCTCCATCCTAACATCCTTTCCCTTTTATGCATGACATTAAATTCTCCTTGTTTTCTTTCAAATTTTTTGGCTTCCTTAGCATCTCTTTCAAATGACCTTAACAATGCAATGTTGTAGTTCTTTGATGTTCTATTTGAGGCCTGCTTTCAATCTCCCAGGCTAGCCTCACCTCTTCCTATGAATTCAGTTGCTATTCATTTATAGATAATTATCAAATTCACATCTCCTCTGAAGAGTTTTATCTTGGGTTTTAGATATGCATTTACTTTCTTACTTCATACCTTTGTCTGGCCAAATTATATGTCTAAAATTTTAAAAATGATCCTTAACCTCCCCCAACTTGTTCTTCCTCTAGTGTTTGCTATCTCAACAAATAGCTCCACAAAAGCCTTGCTCTTAGTGTACATGGAATTTTTATTTGACCCTAGATTTGTATCTTAGCCCCATATTCAATCAATTACCAAACATTAATTTCCCTGTCTAAATAGCTCTTGAGTCCATTGATTTTTTTTTTTCCCTCATTTCCTTTGTCATCATCCCAAGCCCTACTAGTATCATTACTTACCTTAATTATTGTACCCTCTCCTAACCTATATGGAACCCCAGAGAATTATTCTTTCTCTTTCAAGATAATCTCTACAATAAAATTAGAAACTTAAAAATATAATTTTATTTCACTCTTCTGTCTAAAGCTCTTTATCTTTTATTCTCATTAGAGTAAAGGTCCAAAATATTAACATTGCCCATATGGTATTGTCCAATGAGATGAATCATGTTTGCCTCTTACCCATCTCCTTATAGGATACATTCTAGCCATTTAGTGGCCCATTTTCTTTATCTTTTCTGTTTCTTCTAATTTCAAGGTCTTTGCATACATTACTGCATTATCTAAGTCATATGATACAAACCTTCTTTCCACCCACTCACACACTATATACACACATTCAATCTTTGTTTACTTAATGCTCCACAATACCCTCCTTAGGAAAGACTTGTGAAACCCAGACAGGTTTGTTCTTGCCGTGAATTATAACCTTCTTCCCTGTACTGCTCATTTATACTAGTTACTTCAGTGTTTCTCTAATGCTGACTGCAAGAGTATAGACTATGTGCATTTTATTCACTATTGTTTGCCTAAAGCCTAGAACAGGGTTTAACACAGAGTAGGTACTTAAATATTTATTGAACAACTACAGTTTTAAATAACCGAGCTATAGTTGAAGGCCAATAGTCTGAATAGGCAGAATAGGTACAGAGGTGAAAGGAAACAATACTTGATTCATTTGCTATAACTGCAATAGGAACATAAAAAAATGCTTCCAGGAAAAAACGTTTTGGAAGCCTTTTAGATTTTTTTTTTTCCTCTGTGGTGAAGTTCTGAAGCTAGAAAAATTCAAGTGCAGCTATAGTAGTCTTTCCTGTAAGATAACTTGTTTGTTCACATGATCAGATTTAATAGACTCTTATATGTTTGTGTTACTTTATTCATCTGGTTAGAGAAATAGGGAAGGAAAGAGGAGAAGAAAGAATACTTTATTTAAAAGATGGTACCTCTGTGCAGTAGAATTTAAGGCACTTAAAATTAATCTTTACATTTTTGGTATCTTACTATGACTATATATTTTAAATTTCATAATCGTAGAACATCACTTCAGGCATAAAGTATTATTAAACAAAAGGCTAGACCAATCCAATGTTTACATAAATTCAACTGATGTTTATGAAATGTTCTAGGTGCTCAATTAGGCTCAGTTTTAGGACTTATTTTTAATACTAAGTTTTCCATTTTTTATTCTCAAGTTGAGAAATTTTTCTATTCATGCGGTAATTATTTGGAAAAACAAAAGTTGCTATGCAAACATGTGATAGACTATCATTCTCAAGAAATAAGTGTGCAGATACCCCAGTAGTTCCTTTAATTTCATATATACTTTGTTTATAATTTTAATACAATTTTAGGAATAAAGACATCATTAAGTTGCAATGCTGCTCTAAATAGAAGGTAAATTTCCAAATTATATTTGAAAAATTCCCTCCAGATTGATGTCTGTTTACCACCTATCAGTAAGAAATTTGTAACTCAAAATTAGCATAAATTGCTAAATTTCAGTTATTTCTGTGTGATTTGCAATATAAACACATCTACAATAAGGCAGAAAGCAGGGCATTTCTCAAATATCCTCTACTTTCTTAAGTGAAATCCTGTCAGACTACATAGCAATTATGCCCTCTGATGAATAAGAGAATGAACATAGAGATGTTGTTTTAAGATTGACATGTTCTATTTGGATAGAACTCAAAATCATGAGAAATGTCAAATCATTTCTATTTTCAAGTTAAATCATATTCAAGGATAAACATGTTAGGCATCTGTGGCATCACTCTATTCATGTTTTCCCTTGGTAATCACTATTCTGATTTGAATGTTTTAATTATTATCAGCCATGACACTTTTATAGGACTAATGATACATTCTGTTTTTAATGATCAAGTTTAGGATATTCTATCTTGTGTCTTGGCCAGTTATTTTTTTCAGGAATAGAGCAATACAAGAGTAAACCAATCAACTCATCATTATGCCAAGAACAGTAGTAGGTCCAGTTGTGCACATATGACTTCTCATTCAGTGTTTTCCTGGTATATTGCTGGAAATACTGGGGAACAGACTATCATTATTGTTCTTGCTTATTATGAATCAAGAAACATACATTCCTAAGGATTTCTGGTTATTATCTTTGCTTCCAAGGGGAAACCACCATTAGGATAAGCCAAAATTAAGGGAGAAGAGAGTAGAGACAAACAAAATAGGTTTTTTGATATCACTGAGCCACCAGATAGCATCTTGCCTGAAGCTTTATCTTGGTACATACATTTACATGAACTTGTAAATTGACTTTTATCTTAGGCACTTGAATGCAATAAACTGCTATTCACATACAAAGCAATAAAATTAATGGAAGAACCAAAATTCTTCCTTCGATTTCAGCAAATATTAATTCTATGTAGTTAAAATAGAAATGTATTGTTCACACACAAAATAGGTAGTTATAAACATACATAAATGAGAATCTTAGCAGATTACCCCAAGCATAATACATACAGTTAGCAAGATTGGGGACACTCAGTATTCATCAAATCAAAAAGGTACCAAATAGTGACACACAGTTTGGTCATTATTAAGAGGAGATTTTCATTTTGTACTTAAAATATATACTGTAATTTGAATGTTAATACAAGAAAGTTCAAAGTTTCATGACCTCTGATTCTACTTGAAAAGAACAATAGCAACAAATAAGAATAATGAATATAAAAATAATTTTAGGCATCAGACAAAAGATAATTTATAATTAAACAGGCATTAGCCAAAAGATAAAACAGAGTGCCTTCAAATTCTAAGGGGCAATACAGCAGAATGTAGAGAAAAGTCACAAGATACATGAAGTTCTTGGTGTAAATAAGATTTAAGCTTCCAGGGCAGCAAAGTCACTTAGGAAATGAACCGTAAGAACAAACAAACTGCTGGACTTTGTGGTTGCAGTGCACTTTTTCTGATCCATGTAGAGCATCCTCACCCAATTGGAGTTAGAATTGGCAGCAAGATAAATCAACTAAGAACTAGAGCTCTTGGGAAGTGAAGAGAAAAATACAGGTTTAACCTATCCATGTAAACCCATTTCTGGTAGCAAAGCCCAAATAAATCCCAGTATCTGTTGGATATCAAAGTTACATTGCCATAACTAAATAAAGTAATCTCGTCAAAAATGGATCAATGATCAATAGCATTTAGGGAATAGATTTTTCATGTGCACTGCACCTTTATATTTTTATATATGAAGTAAATAAATTTAGTACTAAATAGGATGAAGATTCCCTTGATAATTAATTATACACAACTGGTTAAAAAATTCATTGCAAATAACTAAAAAATGTAGTTGATGGTGATATCTTAGATATTCTCAGAAAGGAAAGAAAAATTCATTATATAGGTTGACCCAATGAGCAATGTCTTCTTTATCCACTAAGAATTGCTGAGTTCATTCTTTGTACTGATTTTAACTTGTTCTCTGCCATAAACTCCTGGAAAAAAAAAAAAAAAACCCTGAAAAGAAAGTAGGTATAGAGGTATGTAACCACGGTTGTGAATCGTATTAAGCAATGATGAAGAGACCCCCTCCCTAGTTCTACCTCTGATTGTAATTATCTTATGAAAAGAGAACTAGCAGCATTTGTGACATTTCACTCCTTTACTAAATTTTTAACGTGGAAAGTATATTCGCATCAATTACCCTTAACATTATTGAAAATGCAATTTGAAAAATATCAAATTCCTGAACTCTTTTCTATATTGTGAATTGTTAAAACTCTTGATATTATTTTACATGGGTTAAAATACTGGAAGAAAAGGACGTAATAGAGAAAATTAACCCTGTAAATACTTTTACTCAGTTTCTATTGGAGAGTTCATACTATCATGCCAGAAAAAGTTGTAGGAAGACATTCACATAACAAATGTTTAATTTTTACTATGTACTAGGTTCTATGCTAGATGTTGGGGATGAAACACTAATATGTGGTCTTTGGCTTTGAAAGGTTTATTATCTAAAATGAGACAAGTTTGTGACACATGGATAAGAATTCTGTAGTGAGAAGGAAAGTTTTTTTTTTTTTTTAAGATTTTATTTATTTATTTGACAGAGAGAAACACAGCGAGAGAGGGAACCCAAGCAGAGAGGGTGGGAGAGGGAGAAGCAGGCTTCCTGCCGAGCAGGGAGCCCAGTGCAGGGCTTGATCCTGGGACCCTGGATCATGACCTAAGCTGAAGGCAGATGCTTAATGACTGAGCCACCCAGGCACCCAGAAGGAAAGTTTTTATTGGAAAGCTGTCTCCTAGCTGAGTGTTAAAAGTCAAGCAGGCATTTTCCAGGTGGATGGAAGTGAAGGAGAGTCAGAGGTTGAGGAAAGGTCATTCTAAGATGAGAGTATGAGGAGATGCCACCTAGTTAAAAGCCAGGGACACACTATAGGCTCAGATGACATTGGTAGTGCTTCAGACACAGCTGAGAAATGTTGAACCCAGCTTCACATCTTATCTTAGTGACAATTTTATATTGTTAGGGAGATCATGAATTTTAGTTAATTCTGTCATTGAGTTAGTCTCGATGGTGGCTGTTGACATACAAATGGAAGAAATAATTTAGAAAGAATATGTAATATGAAAATTGAAGAGAGTCAAGGACAGAGTTCTGGAAGCACCAGTTGTCATAAAGAGAGGTGAACTAGAAGCCACAGAAGATAGGTCAAGAGGAAGGGATTGATGAAATGTTAAATGAGAAGTTGAGTAAAATAGAGTGACAAACAACCTTTGATTGGCAATTAGGGAATCACTGAAGTAGTACCTAACTATAGCCACTTGAAGAGTAAGTGGAAGATGGAAAAGTGGAACAACTGATGATATTTCTCTCTTAAAACTTGGATTTTATAGCAAAGAGAAATATAAACTGGTAGGTAGAACCAATGTGGGACCTTTACTATTTTTTCATTTTTTTGGTTATCTCATCGCCTTATATATGGAAAAGAATGAAGTACATGCAGAAACAGAAATAGAACAAAGAATAGCACTCTTAGATTGTCCCAAAGAAAATGAGAGATCATTTTAAAGACACAGATGTTGAAAAATCAACCTTGAGCAGGAGTAGATACAGGTTCCTCTGATACTGCAAAAGGACATAGTGGGTGGTACAGATGACTTCTGGTATGATAAATGGATGTGCTTGGTATTCTTGATGTTCTCCATGAAATGGATGGTAGAATCCTTTGTTGAGAGAAGGAAGGGTATCCATGCAAGCATGAGGAAAGTGAGCTTTGGTATACTAGGTAAGGAAGGGAGAAATGGTCAGGCAAATACATTGATGAGCAAGAATGTATATTTGGCTTAGGTGGGAGACAGAATGAAAGAGCAAAAGAGGGCGCCTGGGTGGCTCAGTTGGTTAAGCAACTGCCTTCGGCTCAGGTCATGATCCTGGAGTCCCGGGATCAAGTCCCACATCGGGCTCCCTGCTCGGCGGGGAGTCTGCTTCTCCCTCTGACCCTCCTCCCTCTCATGCTCTTTGTCTCTCATTCTCTCTGTCTCAAATAAATAAATAAAATCTTAAAAAAAAAACAAAAGATTTGAAATCACAAGACAGATGTGGAATGGAATTTGGACTCTGTAATGTTAGCTGTTCATCTGCTGCAAATCAGTAAATATTTCTGAGTTTCCATGTTCACAAGAAAAATGGAGTAATATCTGTTCTGCCATCCATATATGATTATTTGGATAATATATATATGTTATATATATAATTATGTGGGTAAAAGTAGGTTATAAATCAAATTTATGATTAGTTTTTAACCAAATCTCTAGAAAATAAAAAGTAAATGATGGATATGTTGATCAGATAAAGAAGAAAATACACTTAGATAAAACCATAAGGTGGAGAGTAAATGTTAACTTGTATAAGTGTCATTTGTGATTTCACTTATGCTTCAGCACCTTTATGAAATAGGCCTACATTTCATAGGTTAGGCTGTATACAAGTGCTAGCAATTCAAATTCATCTTTCACTTGCTAAGTATGATAAAAAAATGTTCCATAAAACTTTTTTTTTTGCAAAGGCTAAAACTGCAAATAAATACAATATAAACTTAATCTGTTCTGTTTATAGTCTCACTGTCACTTCAGGGTCCTTTAGGGATGCCATATAGGCTGGTTTATTGCTTAGATGAAGTTTACAAATATGAATGAAAAAAAAAATTTTGGGAGTTTCTGCTAAGTCAAATTAAGTTGAATGCAATGTCAAGCAAACAGCACATATCATTATTTCACAAAGGAAATAAGGATTTATTATCACTGAGGAGACGAATTCCCAAATTACATTCTACTGGATGTACAAAAATGCTTACATCCACTGTACTTCAAATCTGTTACTTATTTGAAGAGTCATGCTTTTTACTACAGTAAATAATCATTTCCCAGTGAGTTACTGTGTCTACTAATATGCTTACTGGTTTTATTTATCCTATCGAATGTTCACTAACAAATAAAACCATGATGAATTCTTGTTCTTTCCTAAAATAAAGTTCTGAGATGGAGAATAAGATAATTATGACAGGAATAGCTTTCAGCTTCTTTAATAGTGAGCTATTCAAGACAAGTCAGCCAAATGTTTTTAAACAAAATTTAATCTGTGCTCAGGGAAAAAAAAAAAAAGATGGCCCTCAAGTGAGTGGAGTATGCTTTAAAAAATTTGCTCATCCCAAAGATATGTCTTTAGAAAGCCAGGGAACAAACACAAATCTGTAACTCATTATATACAAACTAAGAATTGTTTTCTTTTTTTTTTTTTAAGATTTTATTTATTTATTAGAGAATGAGAGAGAACACATGAGAGTGGGGAGGGTCAGAGGGAGAAGCAGACTCCCCGCCGAGCAGGGAGCCC
>NC_058410.1:101972781-102180833 GCF_002201575.2 Neomonachus schauinslandi | reverse complement strand
GGGGAGGGTCAGAGGGAGAAGCAGACTCCCCGCCGAGCAGGGAGCCCAAGACTTGTTTTCATTAAATTGTAAAAATAATTCAAGAAAAATATATAATGTTAAGTGGATATCACATTAAAATGTAGACATCTGAACTGTAGATAACCTTAATAGTGGATTTTCCTCTCTACTTCATCTAGTATATAATGATCTTCTGATTGACTTTTATATATTAATGTATTTTGATATAAGATCCTCACCAGTTTTATTGAGCAATATTTTCTCTTTCTATATCAAAGTCACTCAATACTACTTAGGATGGGGAGGAGATGGCATTATATATATATATATAATTTTAAGCAGCTATTCCTATGCCAACTATAAAAAATAATCAGGCTCTGTAATTCTGGCTTTTAAGATGCCTTCTTTAAGGGCTCCTGGGTGGCTCAGTTGGTTGAGCATCTGACTCTTGGTTTTGGCTCAGGTCATGATCTCAGGGGTGTGAGACTGAGCCCCATATTGGGCTCCACATGCAGTGGGGAATCTCCTTGAGATTCTCTCCCCCTCCCCCACATGCTTTCTCTCTCTCTAAAATAAATAAATCTTTAAAAAAAGAAATACCTTTGTTATAAAAATCCAATGAAAGGAGATTCTACCTTTAAGATGTTCCTTATGGATGAACATCAGAGTCCTTGATGAACTTGTATGAGAATTAAGATATTTCCTCCTTCTCTCCTCTAAGTCAACTAATATTCCAGGTTGATTCTGATATTCTGGTTATGATTGCGATTTAACATTAAGAGAAATTAATTGACTGGAAATTTCTTGATCATTTTGAATTATTTTTCAATTGCTCATGGGCTATTGTTTAAATCATTTTTCAAACATTACAAAAATTATAGTGACCTTTTTAGATCAGTTGCTGAATCTCACAGCTTAGCAAATAATCATTTGCCTTATAAATATGCATTGTAATAAAAACTATGGTTATTTATAGGTATTGTTATTCCTGGCATGTTATTGTTGTTCAAAGAGTATGAGAGGTTAGACGTGATGATTTTAGTTCTGTTACTTGATGTGTGACTTCACTTAAGTTCTTGATGTTATCAGCTCCTCAGGAAAAGAGAATTGTTGTATTGGAATATTTTCTTAGGTACAGTAGGAAAAATGGAATTTTCAGAATTTTAGGCTTGACTATATTTTTTCACTTAGGGAAAGGAACTGAGAAACAAATACACAGAATCTTCCTGACTCTTCTTAGCTGGTCCCATGAAAAGTAAGGCAATTAATACCACCATTGGCCTACAAAATGTGTGGAAGAATATAGTTGTGTTTTCTCTCTGTGGATGAGAGTAAGGAGGAAACCAAGGTTACCATAGCACTAAGGTGGTAAAATGGACTGTTCACACCTATGTTGGTGATCTCATTTGTAGATACGTTTTAGGAATTTAAGTCCAGAACTTGTAGATGCAATTGGTGGAAGCGATAGGCTCTTCTGAACTTATACCACCATAGTGTAACTGGAATTATCCATATTAATACTCATATTAGTGAAAAAAAATGTTGTAAATCAATTACCTAGATTCAAACTAGATAAGGAGAGAGAATTAGGTCCAAAGCAACAAGAAATAATAATAGCACAAATTAAAAATAGAAAAACAATAAAAGATAAAGTAAAACCTGGATATTTGAAAAGATCAGTAACATCTGTTAAACACTACCTAGGATGATCAAGAAAACCAAGGGAAAATATAAATTGCAAATTTCAGAAATAAAAGAATAGTTACTATATATACATCCCAGACATTTATTGAAAGGAAAATGGGGCTGCCTAGGTGGTTCAGTTGGTCTAACATCCAACTCTTGGTTTTGGCTCTCAAGTAATGATCTCAGGGTTGTAAGATTGAGCCCTGCATCGGGCTCCATGCTCAGCCGGGAGTCTGCTTGAGATTTGCTCTCTGCCTCTGCCCCTTCTCCTGCTCGCTCACTTGCTCTCTCTGTTTTTCTCCCTCTCTCAAATAAATCAATCTTAAAAAAAAGGAAAATGAGATATTTAAAAAATATGCAACATTTAATAATATATAGAAGAGGAAAAAAAATTTGAGACACCAAAATGTTTACTCAAAAAATAGCCTAAATAGTACATCTTTTACAGAATAGAATTTGTAGTTATACACTTTACCACAAAGAAATCTTCAGACCCAGCACGCTTCATAGGTAAGTTCTGCCAAATGCACAAAAAAAGAAATAAAACCAAATCAACATGGACACTTCCTGAAAAGAAAATAGGGAAGAATATTTTTCAATTCATTTTATAAGGCCCCCAAAACCAGATAAAACTATTATCAACAGAGGAAACTAAAGACCTATATCCCTCATGAACATAGTTGTAAAAATCCTTAACTAAGTACTAGTAAATTGAATTCAGCAATATTTAAAAAGGATAATACATCATGACCGAGGGGTATTTAGAATGTAAAACTGGCACAACATGTACCAACCAGTAAATGAATTTTATTGTATCACAGACCAGAAAAGAAAAAAAAAATGATCAGCCCAATAGATACAGAAAAAATATTTTACAAAATCAACTTCTATTTATGATAAAAAACTTTCATAAACAAAAATAAGGGGAAACTTGAACATGATTAAAGGCTTTACCAAAAAGAACAATAACTAATATCATCCTGAATGGTGTAAAACTGAATGTTTTCACTCTGAAATTGGGAAGGAAACAAGGATGTCAAGTCCCAAATTCTATTCAGTGATCTGATTTAGGGGAGGTTTAGCAAGTGTGAATAAGACAAATGAAAACTTAAATAATAAAATTTTAAAAATACTCTTTTGAAAGGAAGAAATAAAACTAGCTTTGTTTATAGAAAACATGAATATCTATATAGAAAATACCAAATAATTTATTAAAAAGCTTCTAGAAAGAGCAAGTTTAGTAAGATTGCAGGTATGACATCAAAATAAGAAAAATCAGGTTTCTTTCCATATATTATCTATAAATGATTGTAATTGAAATTTTAAAAAGATAAAAACAACAAGAACATTAGATATTAACAATTGATATTCAAGATACATATGATGTAAAGAGAAAAAAATAATAAGAAACCATAAGTGGAGATTTTTTATCATTTGGAGGATGGGATATTTTTTCAGATATCGTTTTTTCCCAAAATGTTGTAAATTAGACACAATTCCAAACACAATTTAAGCCTGGTAGTTTTGATGAAATGAGTGAGATGAATAACTCTTGGTGAAATTTCAAAAAGAGAGTATAATTGTATACCAGAAAAGTTTGTGTATTCAGTTCATGCAAATATAATTCTAAATAGTTTGATTCTATACTCAAATCATATATAGTGTTTTTTCCATATTCATAAATGTATACTTAGATATGGAACATTTCTTTTTCCTGGTTATAATTGTTCTGTGTATTACAAGATGCTTAACATTTTTTTTTTGTCTGCTAAACACAGTAGCACCCTACCCAAACATTACATTGAAAACAAAAACAAAAGCAAAAGCATTCCACTATTTCCTAAAATATCCCATAGGAGATGGTGAGTCTCACAAGTGAAAATCATTACGGTTTGAGACTATAAGTTAGAGTAGTTTGATAAGTGGAATCTATACTAATCAATCTAACCTTTATTGGTAAAAACCAGTTCCCTCATCTGAAAATGAAGGTAACAGTACTCTCTTTATAGCAACTTTATGGTATGGTTATTAATTAAAATAAAATAAAACTTTTCATAATAACTAGGAAATTCTAAGCATGCAGTAAATACTGGCTTTGATATTTACTGATGGTAAGATTTTTGTATGTTTATTGCAGTAATTAGTGGATAGAGCTATCAGAAACTTTCAAGAGATTTTCCCATTATTCTTGATTTGGATGTAAGCAATATAATCTCATCATATTTCCTGGTTCTTTCTGAATAATAGGAGGAGAAATGATACATCTCTCTGCTTCCAATGAATACGTTGTAGATCAGTTGAGATCAGATGACTTGTTCCCTCTGGGACGAAAAGTGGTATAAATAACTGATATTTCATTTGGCAAAGAGTTCTCCAAAACAACCGTCCTTTCCTCCCCTTCCCAAAGCAGGATGGGGTAAGAGAGATGACTAAACATATAGAGTATAGAAACATGAAAATGTTAGGAATATTCTCTGAAGAACCTATGGTCTAGACTCTGATGTGTCACTTCTCATTTACATAAAACCTATTCATACTGATTCTATTTTGAAGCTGTTCAAAAGAGTTATAAGAACTGGCTTTATTTTCAAAATGTATACAGATAAAGAATTTTATCACAGCTCTTAAGGGTTTGATGATCCTTTTCTCATTTTATCCTGGATGGCTGGGTTAAAGTTGCCCCTTACTTGTTTGCTTTGTCAGGTGTTGAGTCCCACTCATGTGAACTGTTGATTTTTGTCTTCTCTTGTCCACGTGTTTGGGTCGTGAACAAAATCTGAATGTAAGTGGGCCCCGTTAGCTCTCTGAACGTCTCCAATGATAAGCATTTCTTGTGAAACTGGGGCATTCAGTGTTTTCAGTTCTTTTTTTGTGTTTAACCTAGGAGAAACAACATATTTTATCTTCACAAAAGCAAACTGTGGTAATCTAAACCTTAAAAAAAAAAGAAATAAATGATATAAAGGACTTAATATCTAAAACAAAATTTCCCAATTTCCTATTAATTTTCTTTTGTAGCCTGGGCATATTTATTTACCTTAATTGCATTTGGAGGAGCACAGAGAGGAATTGTGTCATATCACATGACTGAATGAAGATTGAAAATGCCCAAGACACACAGATACCCTCAACCCCTTATATGTAAATTTTAAGTCTCAACCTCTTAGAGCTGGAGGATGGGAAGTAGAAGGGAATTAATCTGGATCCTCTGTGACAAAAACACTCTATCCTTACTCATTTGGAAAAAATTATATGGTATAATGAACACTTGCTGAGTACCAATCAGATGCTCAGCACTACTCCAGGTGATTTATGTGTGTCATTTCATTGTGTTCCTGCTCTCTCTCTCTCTCTCTCTGTCAAATAAATAAATAAAATCTTTAAAAAAAACTAATAATTGTAAATATTTATGGTCCAAACATGGGAGCAGCCAAACATCTATATCAATTAATAACAAATTTAAGGAAACTCATTGATAATAATACAATAATAGTAGGGGACTTTAATAACCCATTTATAGCAATGGAAAGATTAAGCAGAAGACTAATAAGGAAACAAGGGCTTTGAATGACACACTGGACCAGATGGACTCAACAGACATATTCAAAGCATTTCATTCTAAAGCAGCATAATACACATTCTTTTTGAGTGCACATGGAACATTCTCCAGAATAGATCACATACCGGGTCACAAATCAGGCCTCAACCAGTACAAAAAGACTGAGATCATACCATGCATATTTTCAGACCACAACACTATCAAGCTTGAAGTCAAACACAAGAAAAAATTTGAAAGGACCACAAATATATGGAGGTTAAAGAACATCCAAGTAAAGAATGAATGGGTTAACCAGTAAATTAAAGAAGAAATTAAAAAAAAAAAAATACACAGGGGCGCCTGGGTGGCTCAGTCGTTAAGCGTCTGCCTTCGGCTCAGGTCATGATCCCAGGGTCCTGGGATTGAGCCCCGCATCGGGCTCCCTGCTCAGAGGGAAGTCTGCTTCTCCCTCTCCCACTCCCCCTGCTTGTGTTCCCTCTCTTGCTGTGTCTCTCTCTGTCACATAAATAAATAAAATCTTTAAAAAAAAAAAAATACATGGACACATGGAAGCAAATGAAAACACAACAGATCAAAACCACTGGGATGCAGAAAAGGTCATAATAAGAGGGAAGTATATAGCAATACAAGCCTAATTTAAGAAGCAAGAAAAGTCTGAAATATACAACCTAACCTTACATCTAAAGGAGCTGGAAAAAGAACAGCAAATAAAGCCTAAAACCAGCAGAATAAGGGGAATAATAAAGATTAGATGTCAATGATACAGAAATAAAACAGTAGAACATATCAACGAAACTAGGAGCTGGTTCTTTGAAAGTATTAAAAAAATTGATAAACACCTAGCCAGGCTTATCATCATCAATGAAATAGGAGAGATCACAACAAATACTGAAGAAATACAATTATATGCCCACAAACTGGGCAATCTGGAAGAAATAGATAAATTCCTAGAAACATATAAACTACCAAAACTGAAACAGAAGAAGTAGAAAATTTGAACAGACCCACAAACCAGCGAAGACATTGAATCAGTAACCAAAAATCTCCCAGGAACCAAGGTTCCGGGGCTGGATGGCTTCCCAGGGGAATTATATCGAGCATTTAATATTATTATTTTTTAAGATTTTATTTATTTGCAAGAGAGAGAATGAGAGACAGCATGAGAGGGAGGAGGGTCAGAGGGAGAAGCAGGCTCCTTGCTGAGCAGGGATCCCGATGTGGGACTCGATCCCGGGACTCCAGGATCATGACCTGAGCCGAAGGCAGTCGCTTAACCAACTGAGCCACCCTGGTGCCCTATATCGAGCATTTAAAGAAGAATTAATACTTATTCTTCAGAAGCTGTCCAAAAAATAGAAATGGAAGGAAAACTTCCAAACTCATTCTATGAGGTCAACATTATCTTGATTCCAAAACCAAAGGCCCCACTAAAAAGGAGAATATAGACCAATATCTCTGATGAACATGGATGTGGAAATTCTCAACAAAATACTAGCTAATTGAATCTAATAGTACATTAAAAGAATTATTCACCATGGGGCACCTGGGTGGCTCAGTTGGTCAACCATCTGGTTCTTGGTTTTGGCTCAGGTCATGATCTCATGGGTTGTGGAACTGAACCCCTTGTGGGGTTCTGTGCTCAGCAGGAAGTCTGTCCCTCTCCCTTTGCTCCTCCCAGGCTTGTGCTCTCTTTCTCGCTCTCTCTCTGTCTCAAATAAATAAAATCTTAAAAAAAAAAAAAAGATTATTCACCATGATCAAATAGGATTTATTCCTGGGCAGCAGGGGTGGTTCAATATCTACAAATCAATGTGTAACATACCATTAATAAAAGAAAGGGTAAGAACCATATGATCCTCTCAATAGATGCAGAAAAATCATTTGACAAAATACAGCATCCTTCCTTGATAAAAACACTTAACAAAGTAGGGGTAAAAGGAACATACCTCAACATCATAAAGGCCATATACAAAAGATTCACAGCGAATATCATCCTCAATGGGGAAAAACAGTTTTCCCCCTAAGGTCTGGAACATGACAGTGATGTTGGCTTTCACTACTGTTGTTCAATATAGTACTGGAAGTCCTAGCCTCAGCAATCAGACAACAAAAAGAAATAGCATCCAAACTGGCAAGGAAGAAGTCAAATTCTCAGTCTTCTCAGATTACACAATATGTAGAAAACCTGAAAGACTCCACCAAAACATTGCTAGAACTGATACTTGAATTCAGCAGTCTCAGGATATAAAATCAACGTATGGAAATCTGTTGCATTTCTATACACCAATAATGAAGCAGCAGAAAGAGAAATCAAGGAATCAATCCCACTTACAATTGCACCAAAACCATAAGATACCTCAGATTAAACCTAACCAAACAGGTAAAAGATCAGTACTCTGAAAACTATAGAGCATTTTTGAAAGAAATGGAAGAGGACACAAAGAAATGGAAAAACATTCCATGCTCTTGAGTTGGAAGAAATGAAAAAACATTCCATGTTCTTGGGTTGGAAGAACAAATATTGTTAAATGTCTATACTACCCAAAGTAATCTATACATTCAATGCAATCCCTATCAAAATAACATCCAATGAATAATCCATTCATTCTTTACTTGGATGTTTTTTCACAGAGCTGGAACCAACAATTCTAAAATTTGTATGGAACCAGAAAAGACCCCAAATAGCCAAAATAATGTTGCAAAGGAAAAGCAAAGTGGGAGGCCTCTCAATTCTGGACTTAAAACTGTATATTATAAAGCTATAATCATCAAGACAGCATGGTACTGGCACTAAAACAGATACATAGATCAATGGAACAGAATAGAGAGCCCAGAAATGAACCCACAACTGTGTGACCAACAAATCTTTGACAAAGCAGAAAAGAATATCCAATGGAAAGAAGTCTCTTCAAGAAATGGTGTTGGGAAAACTAGACAGCCACATGCAGAAGAACGAAACTGGACCACTTTCTTACACCATACACAAAAATAAATTAAAAATGGATGAGAGACCTAAATGTCATACAGAAAACCCTCAAAATCCTAGAGGAGAAAGTAGGCAGCAACCTCTTTTACATCCACTGCAGCAACTTACTAGACACATCTCTGGAGGCAAGGGAAACAAAGGCAAAAATGAACTATTTGGACCTCATGAAGATAACAATCTTCTGCATAGTGAAGGAAACAATCAACAAAACTAAAAGACAACCTATGGAATGGGAGAAGATATTTTCAAATGACATATTGGACAAAGGGTTAGTATCTAAAATCTGTAAAGAACTTATCAAGCTCAGCACCCAAAAAACAAATAATGCAGTTAAGAAATGGGCAGAAGACCTGAATGGGCAATTTTCCAAAGAACATATTCAGATGGCTAATAGACACATGAAAAGATGCTCAGTATCACTCATCATCAGGGAAATGCAAATCAAAACCATGGGATACCATGAGCACTGCTTGAATTGGCTGAAATTAACAACTCAGGAAATGACAGATGTTGGTGAGGATGTGGGGAAAGGGGAGCCCTCTTACACTGATGGTAGGAATGCAATCTGTTGTAGCCATCCTGGAAAACAGTATGGACGTTCCTCAAAAAGTTAAAAATAGAACTACCCTACAACCCAGCCATTGCACTACTAGATTTTTATCCAAAGGATACAAAAATGCTGATTCAAAGGAGTACATGCACCCTAATGTTTATAGCAGCACTATCAACAATAGTTAAATTATGGAAAGAGCCCAAATGTCCATGGACTGATAAATGAAGACGATGTGGTATATATACATACATCTAATGGAATATTAGCATGTATATATATACACACACATTAGTGTGAATTAATGGAATATTCTAATGGAATATTACTCGGCGATCAAAAAGAATGAAATCTTGCCATTTGCAACAAAGTAGATAGGACTAGAGTGTATTGAGCTAAGTGAAATGAGATGGAGAAAGACAAATATATGACTTTACTCATATGTGGAATTTTGAAACAAAACAGAAGTAAGGGAAAGAAAAATAAAAGAAGAAACCAGGGAGGCAAACCATAAGAGACTCAACTATAGAGAATAAACTGAGGCTTGCTGGAGGGGAGGTGGGTTGAGGAATGGACTAAATGGGTGATGGGCATTAAGGAGGGCACTTGTTAAGATGAGCACTGGGTGGGGGCGCCTGGGTGGCTCAGTTGGTTGGGCGACTGCCTTCGGCTCAGGTCATGATCCTGGAGTCCCGGGATCGAGTCCCGCATCGGGCTCCCTGCTCAGCAAGGAGCTTGCTTCGCCCTCTGACCCTCCCCCCTCTCATGTGCTCTCTCTCTCTCATTCTCTCTGTCTCAAATAAATAAATAAAATCTTTAAAAAAAAAAAAAAAAAGATGAGCACTGGGTGTTGTATGTAAGTGATGAATCACTAAATTCTACTCCTGAAACCAATACTACACTATATGTTAACTAACTTGAATTTAAATAATAAAGAAAATACAGTGAAAAATTACATGGATATGTATATGTACATAATTTTTATTTCCAGAATAGATGATTTTTATAGGTACTTGAATAAAACACTTCACTGTAACATTTGTAAAACAAAGCCCTTTCCCAAAATTGACTTTCCCCTTAAATGTGCAATCTGTGAAACTTGAAATATTCTTTGAGAGACAAACAATATCTTATAATTATCAAATGTTGATATTTAAACACTTTCTCCAATTAGCTGTTGGAAACACTTTAAGTTCATAAATTCTAAGTTTATTGTATTATTTCACAAAATAGAGCAGATGAGCATTCTTTCACAAGCTAGCTGTTAGTGGATCTTCATACCTCTTACCTCACTTTTTGGGGACAGTGTATTGTGTGTTCTATCTGGCACATCTCAAATTTTAAAGTGCACAAGACTCACCTGAGAATCTTGGTAGAGTGCCATTATCACTAATTATGGGTGAGATGTTAAGGAGTTATGTAAGGATATCTTTATATATAGGATATCTTAAAAATAGAAGCTGATTATTTACTTTTACCACACTGTTTTCCCTTTAGTCAGTCCGATTCTGTGATATCGTCTATATAGCTAAACAACTCAGGATTTGAGAGGGACAATTTATTATATTTTAGCAATTTAAAGTTGTGTCCTCATTTTAATGATCTGAAATCATGAGTCTTAAAACTGATGGTATTTCATAATTTGATAGCATTTTTTTTTTCTACTCTTAGCTTTCTCTTTTTGCTTTACATGAATCAAGAATCCTGACTCTTATAATCAGTGGGATCATAGATTTCAAGAAGCATAAAAAGAGAAAGAGAAACCAAGATAACAGACGTTTAACTACAGAGAACAAACTGATAGCTTACCAGAGGGGAGGTGGATGTGGGGATGGGTGACGTAGGTGATGTGGATCAAGAGTCCCCTTATCATGATGAGCCCTGAGAAATGTATAGGATTGTTGAATCACTACATTGTACACCTGAAACTACCATACCATTGTTAACTATACTGGAATTAAAACAAAAAACTTTAAAAAAGAAGCAGGGTTGCTGATGTGTCCTGTATGTAACAGAGCATCTTCTGCAGAAGCACAGGTCGGGCTCCTATGGCTTGTTACAGCAGATGACGCCATGGAGTCTGCTGCAAGCAACAGCCAAACAGGACAAAAATCTCACAGGGTATAAATGGTAAGAGTACTGGGATCTCATATAGTATTTGGCACAGATTTTCCTTCTGGGGCCATTGGGAACATCATAGCCCTGCAGAAAAGGCTTTTTCTTTTACTGTTCTTCCTGAGACTCTGTTCTCAATGCCACTTACATCCAATAGGGAAGGGCAACAATGACCAATATTTTTCTCTGAGAATGGCTGGTATTTTTTTTTCCTCTTCCAAATACATATTTGACGAAAGTTTAAAGACATTTTTGGACTCCCATAATAAGGGCCTCTCTGTTTGGCTGAGTTAGGCCAAATGACAATGAAGGTTTCTTTCCCTCCACCAACTGGTGCAGGTGCAAGGGAAAGAGGTTTACAGATCATATATATTTTTTTTTTTTTTTACTGAAAACAAAGTAAAATCCTCATTATCCAATGAGACAGTTTTCTAAACTTGTTTAGTAATCTTAGAAACTGTTTGTTTTTAAATCACATTTATCATTCTTATCTGTGTTTTTTGAGCATATACATACACTCCAGTTACCCCAATCTTAACTACCATTCTTATGACAAACTATTGGTGATATTTTAGCCTTGTGATGTTTCTTACATAAATGAAAGACATAAGCCTTAAAGGACAAATGACATGCTCCTTCACTCCCAAGAACACATATAAATAGATGCTCTGAATTGGCTCTGTTTCCTGACAAGGGCAGACTAGCCCTCTATTAATCTGCTGGTTTTAGGCTCTGTCAGAATATCTGTCATTATTGGTCATAACGGTATTTCACCTCATTCTAAATTCAGATGAACTAATGGCCCAGCAGTGTACTGGCACCGAAAGTGACATTGTAATTTAGGGGGATAAATAAAAATGTGGGAATGATAAGCTGTAATCCTGTATTACCAAACATAAAAGAACTATGGCCTTCTATTTTAAAGCAGCTCAGTAATAACGGAAAGTAAATAGCAATTTATAGTCAAATATAAGTGAACCTTGGAAGTGGACTATTTTAAATTGATTTAAAACAATCTGAGTCTACAATCAAAATTAAGAGATTCATTTTCCATACTTGTAGAATTTCATGCAACAGAATGCCTAAGTTACTGAATTAATCCTTTTTCTTACCCTATTGTTCATATCACAGTCTCCTAAATTTACTTATTTTTCTCCTCTGGGTGAAAAACGATTGTCCACAAACATCAGTTGCTAAAACATTAGGAAATCTAGTGGTAATTCTGTAACATAATTTCAAGTTTTATACAACCATGGAGTAATATAAATGATTGATCCTTTGTGTTTTTTCTTGTTCAGCCCTATAATCAGCTTAATTAAGACCCTGCTAGTGCTAATTGAAAAGTTGCCATTCATTTCTTCAAATTTCCCTAATTTAGGCTTCTATTACTTTGTTAGAAAGTACACTAGTTATCTGCAGTTGTATATCAAACCAGTTGTTGCATTTGGAAAAGGATATTTCAAATTAAAAAAATTCTTTAAAATTTCTTCAAGTTTTATAATTCTGTTTCAAGGACAAGACATTTAAGCACTAAATATGTCTGAATGTGAGTATAGCTATTCCCATATTTATTACTAGAGTCTAATTGTGGGGATTAGACTATAAGTTCTAATGTAGCATTTTTTTCTTTTCATATCTTGCTTTTGAAGTTACAGTAGGAAAGCTTTCCGATTCCTAAGGACTTATGTTTATGAAGAAAAAATAAGTGAAAACTCTTTTCACACAGTCATGATATTCTAGTGATTTAAATTAGAATTTTCTGCTAAGTGCTAATGAAGAGAGTCTGCTCCTACCATCATTTCTGTATTGTCTTCCCATATTCTATCCTGGGGGTCCATCCATTCTCCTACAGAGAAATACCAAAGACAGGGTCCAGAATGCTTCAAGAAATTTACTTGTGTCTCCCCTATATAGGTGCATGCCATAGGTGAATTTATTTGAAAGTTTATTTGCTTACCAAAGTAAACATCTGGACCATCTCTGATTGGTTAAAAAGCCTGATATCTTTATCCCTTTAGTTCTTATTTTTTAAGATTTTAATTATTTATTTGAGAGAAAGAGCAGAGTGAGAGAGAGAGAGCACAAGCAGGGTCAGGGGGAGCAGAGGGGGAGGGAGAAGCAGACTCCCCACTGAGCAGGGCTTGATCCCAGGACCCTGGGGTCATGACCTGAGCTGAAGGCAGATGCTGAATGACTGAGCCACCCAGGTGCCCCTAGTTATTTTCAAAACCTATTTATGTCTTTGTTTTTCCTATACTTGGTCAATTTTTCCCCCTAAATAGATCTTTTTGTCCAAGAAATAAGAATCAGGAAGCTAATCTCGTATGTCCTAAAATAATCTGTTCCTCAATTCTTATAAACATCTTAAAGTTTAGATTCTAAAATGTTAAGTTTATTTCCTTGCCCTTCATAAGTGTGCTTAGGTTTGGCAAAAACAAAAATGGCAGATGTTTGTTAAGTCTATTATGCTATGAATATATCACTCTTTTTCAAATGTTGAAATGTTATCCCAGGGGGGCCTGGGTGGCTCAGTCGTTGGGCATCTGCCTTCAGCTCGGGTCATGATCCCAGGGTCCTGGGATCGAGCCCCGCATCGGGCTCCCTGCTCGGGGGGAAGCCTGCTTCTCCCTCTCCCACTCCCCCTGCTTGTGTTCCCTCTCTCGTTGTGTCTCTCTCTATCAAATAAATAAATAAAATCTTTTAAAAAAAAGTTCATATACTCATAACTGAGTGTGAGAATGCTGTGATACATCTGAAAAGTGATTCATTAATACAAGACAAACACACACAGAATTACCAAACTGGACAATCTTAGGGAAACTTGGAAAAATGAAAGACTTCTAAGGGTTTCCATCTCAACTCAAGTAAATGTTTCCTGCCTGTCTTTAAAACATATAAAGTGGGGAAAAGGATCAAGGGTTCAATTCCCTTCGGAGTGCCTGGGTGGCTCAGTCATTAAAGTGTGCAACTCTTGTTTTCAGCTCAGGTCATGATCTTGGAGTCGTGAGATCAAGCCCTTCATCAGTCTCCCTGCTCAGTGGGGGTCTGCTTGAGATTCTTTCTCCCTCTCCTTCTGTCCTTCCCCCCACTTGCATGCGCGCATGCATGTGCTCTCTCTCAAATAAATAAATAAATCTTTTAAAAAAGAGATTCAATTCCCTGCACTGTTCTTTATGTGGACTAGGTCTTTAATTTCAGTTGAATATTTCTATGCATTAATTTATATTCTTATCTTTCCCTTCCTCCACAGCATTCCTTTCATGCAGTGTTAATCTCCTGTAGCACAGTGAACTTGGGATCTTTTCCAATTCAGATATTTTTAGTCCTACCTAAAGGACTCTTATTACAAATCAGATATTGATGTAAGTTAAAAAGATACAAGTATATGTTTGCAAATTGCAAAATGGTACAGTTTCAAATTTAAATAGATTTTTCATGCATCCTTTTTATTCAGTGGTCCTTTTGCTGGATGATTTTACTTCTATCGGCTCCCAACTTTACTCCTTACACCTTTGTTCCCTCTCTTTCTCCCTCTATCACACATGCATACACACAGTCTTCTTATTTCCCTGAAAAAAAAGTAGATGTTTAGAAATTTTCCTATGTATATCCAGGTTTGTCTTACCACTGACTACAAACTGAAGCCACTGTGAGCCCAATTGTTTAATCCCAATGACTTTTCTCACATCATCTGAGTTACGTTGTTCTATATAATTTAAGTGGACTGTCTCTAATTTTCAGCATTTTCAATTTATTTAGTTTTTGTGAGCTGATCACACTCTATCTAGCACAGTGATTAAAATTATAGTACAGCTTCAATAAATGGTGTCTTATTTTTCTTCTAACCCACCCCTCTCTTTTCGTTTTTAATGTCTACTTCCTCAATTCTTGATCATTTCATCCTATGTTCTGCCCAGTTCTTTTTTTCTTACTTTGCAGTCATAAATTCTATGACTGATAGACTTTTGCTCTCTACACACACACACACACACACACACACAGACACACACAGACACACAAATTCACACTCTGGGAATCAGCATAGCTCAGTAAATAGACCACATTAAAAAATAATCATGTGGGACTACAAACCAAAAAATCATCAAATATGTTACAAACCTATGATATATAGGTTTATATATTACATATAGGTTTATAATATTACAAAGACTAAGACTTTAATATTGATTCTCTGGATCAAATAATTTCTTCTCTCCTTTCTTTTTCCTCCCCTGATTCTTCTGCTCTTCCTCTTTCTTCTTCTTCCCGTTCCTCTTCCTGCTACATATTTCATACATTGTTAAAGTTAAAGAATGACACATTTTATGCCTTCCTATCTTTATAGCAATCCTATGAAGATATAAAATATAAGCCCATCAAAAAATATATAAGCCCATCAAAATTTATAATTTATTTCCTATTTTTGGTATGAAAAAGTCTGGCCTTTTTTCATTGAGTCAGACTTGAACAGGTGTTTGCTGGGCTAGTTCTCTTCTTTATAGTGATGTTCTCTTGCCACCATCAATGGATTAATCAGGCTGAGGCCTGTTCTTGGAACCTGTGTCTCCCTCTGCTTACCTGTGTCCATCCAGTCTTGGTTATAAGATGGTCTGTCTGTCTTAGCTTGCATTTACTTTATTATGCCTCATTAATCTTTCATTATGAGTAGTAGTGTTATCCAGAATTCTTCTGTTCCTCAAACAAGGATGTGTCAGTGGAGTCAGTTCTTTTCTCAGGATGTTTGCTTAATTCGACTGACTATATTGTTGGACCTTCTTTCTACCTAATGATCAAATGTGAACATTCATTCTGATGAATCTTCACTATTCTTGGTATAGCTCTTATTTCTGCAACTATTTGTTTTTCCTCATAGTTTCTTGTGCCCATCATTCCTTATGTAGAGGAAAATGCATGTCTATTGTGGCAGGGTTCAACAATATCCACTCCTCTTCTGCATTTCCAGTCTCCCCTTGCAGTTAGGTAGACCATAAGATCAATTCTGCTCAGTGGAATGTGAGTGGAAGAAACCTGTGGTCATCTGATTTGAAGTAAAGGGATAGACCTGACAGAGGCACCTAGAAACCATATTATCATATGAAGAGTTACCCAGCAGAACTATCCAAACCATGTCAGACTCTGCTTGAGTGAAATACAAGCTTTTTTTTTTTTTTTAAGTTTTTTTTATTGTAATTCCAGCACAGTTAACATATAGTGTTATATTAATTTCAGGTATACAATATAGTGATTCAACAGTTCTATACATTACCCAGTGCTCACCATGGTAAGTGTACTCTTAATCCCCTTCACCTATTTCAATCATGCCCCCACCCACCTCTCCTCTGGTAACCATCAGTTTGTTCTCTATAGCTAAGAGTCTGTGTCTTGATTTCTCTCTATTTTCTTTCCTCATTTGTTTCTTAAATTCCACATATGAGTGAATGATCTGGTATTTGTCTTTCTCTGACTGACTTGTTTCACATAGGATTATACACTCTAGCTCCTTCCATGTTGTTGCAAATGGCAAGATTTCATTCTTTTTTATAGTTAAATATTATTTATACATATATATCTATATGTATACTACATCTTCTTTATGCATTCATCTATTGATGGATACTTGGGCTGCTTCCATAATTTGGCTATTGTAAATAATGCTGCAATAAACATAAAGGTGCATGTATCCCTTTGACTTAGTGCTTTTAAGGTAGTTCTATTTTTAATTTTTAGAGAAACTTCTGTACCGTTTTCCACAGTGCCCCTACCAGTTTGCATTCCTACCAACAGTGCACCAGGAATCCTTTTCTCCACATCCTCACCAATACTTGTTTCTTTTGTTTTTGATTTTAGCCATTCTGACAGGTGTGAGGTGATAACTCATTGTAGTTTTGATTTGCATTTCCCTGATGGTAAGTGATGTTGAGTGTCTTTTTAGGTGTCTGTTGGCCATCTATATGTCGTCTTTGGTGAAATGTCTGTTCATGTCTTCCGACAATTTTTTTTAAGATTTTATTTATTTATTTGAGAGAGAGACTGAGAGAGAGAGCATGAGAGGGGGGAGGGTCGGGAGGGTCAGAGGGAGAAGCAGACTCCCTGCCGAGCAGGGAGCCCGATGCGGGACTCGATCCAGGGACTCCAGGATCATGACCTGAGCCGAAGGCAGTTGCTTAACCAACTGAGCCACCCAGGCGCCCTGACAATTTTTAAATTGGGTTTTTTTAGGGGTAGAGTTGTATAAGTTCTTTATATATTTTGGATACTAACCCCTTTTTCAGATATGATATTTACAAATAGCTTCTCCCATTCAGTAGGTTGCCTTTTAGCTTTGTTGATTCTTTTACTGTGCAGGCACTTTTTATTTAGATGTATTCTCAATAGTTTTTGCTTTTATTTCCCTTGCCCCAGGAGACATATCTAGAAAAATGTTGTTATAGTGTGAAGCTTTTATTTTGTTAAGCCATTGGGTTATGGGGATTTTTAGAGTGGCTACTGTTAATAACCTCAGTGTGTATACCTCTAAATTATTTAAAAAACATAATAGAAGAAACAGCAAAGATTCCTATACTTTAAATACTTTTTTATATGTTAAAACCATTTGTAAAATATGCTTCCTATTTTATTCATCTTTTGTATTACAACTACATTTATGAAATACTTACAGGTATATTTTTCCATTATGGCTCATGGAATTTTAATAGTTAATTTGCTCCTGAAAACTATAATTGTGATTCATTTTTGGATATTAATACAACTTGGTCAATGGAAGGCCCTTTGAGTTTGAATGTTTGTACTTCTTTAAGCAATACCAGCAAACATTGTTTCAGATAATCTTACTATCTGACAACAACAAGGAGTTACTGGTCTGTTTGATTTTTCCCAGGTTCAGGATATGTAATCAGCCATTTACTAAGAAACAAATTCCTTTTAGTGGAGAGGATATGAAATGTCAGATTCTGAACTCTAGGGATGCATATCAGATTGTTTCCAGTGTTTACTAGAGCTGAGCAGAGTGGTATCAGGTTTTAACATTGTTTATAAAAGGAAAAACTTTTTCTAGAGCATATCTAAAATATTTTTATGCCTTATCCAAATTGTATTCCATTTCCTTTTGTTTTGTGAATCTCATATTTTATTTATCATGATTTTATTTTGCTTCTGTGGATGGACTATTGTACCTGTCTAAATAATATAAGGATAGCTAATTCTCATCACATACTAAGTCCCATCGTTCTTAGGAATCTCCTTCTAAAACTCTGCAACCCCCTTATTCCAAAAGGTTTCTTCTGAAGAAACTGTTGGTCAGAGACTTTCTACAGACACTGTTCTGATCAAGAGCATCCTGCAGAAAAGGATTCAGTATGTGTAGGAAAATATATTTATCTGGTATTAACATAAGCATTATGATCTAAATCTAAAGTCAGAACACACAATGTGACAAGTACATTTTTATATATTTGTAAAGGTAAAGACATAAAGAAAATCTTACCAAGTGACATATATATAAATCACTCTACATTATTTAATTAAAGAACAATTTTACTGGAAATAATGCATGTATAAAAGAGGAAATTTTTTTTCTTTACCCTTCTAGGTTCTTTGGCTAGTCTAATAATCAAATTGACATAAGACGGATTAACTAGAGAAAAATTAATTTATTTGCATACTATAGAGCCTCCAAAAAGCAATGAGGTTCAAGGGCAAGCTGGGCAATTGAAGCTTATATGCCATCCTGACCTAGGGAATGGGATAGGGGCCTGAAGCTTCAGAGGGAGAGAGGGTAATTCACAGGGTGGTAAGAAGAACAGATGTTTGGTAATTAGATATTTGTCCTGCCATATAGATAGGTCATTCAGATAAAAATGATCTTGGGGCACCTGGGTGGCTCAGTCGTTAAGCATCTGCCTTCAGCTCAGGTCATGATCCAGGATCCTGGGATCGAGCCCCACATGAGGCTCCCTGCTCAGCAGGAAGCCTGCTTCTCCCTCTCCCACTCCCCCTGCTTGTGTTCCTGTTCTCGCTATCTCTCTCTCTGTCAAATAAATAAATAAAATATTTTTTAAAAATGATCTCTTGGTAATAGCTCTCTTGCTGGGCCAGACCCCCTATCTAAGTTCTTTTAGGTAGTTTATGGGAGAGGTAAAACTTTTTCTTGAATCTGCTGTCTCTTGATTGCCTTCAACTCAAAATAGTCCACATGCCAAAGTGGCACATTTTGGGAAGACTTGTTTTGAACCTCTTCACATGACATAGAAACTTCTAGAAACCCTAGCGTTTCTTAATGTTAGAATAGAGAGGGAAAAAGAACAGAAAAAAAAAAGTCTTATTTAGGGTTTCGATAGTGACTTAATTATAGTTATAATACAAATCTAAAGTAATAAAGATACTTAAACATTGAATGCTTAATGGATTTTTGCTTGATTAAGGGAAGTGGCATAGTATGAATGCCAAAAAGTACAATATGGAGTTGAGAATTAAATATTTGGAGGGGATTCAAATAGCATCCAAATATTTTCAAACATGATGAATATCCGTTACTAATAGCTTTACTAATAAGCTGCATAAAATGATAAAAATTGTGCATCAGGGAAGTACAACACCTCTTTAATAAATTATGGGGAAAATACCAAATGTCTAAGATTATGACAAAGAAGCAAGCAGTTACAATCCTGTTTTTTGTTTTTATTGTTTAAAGAAATATATGGAGAATTTTTAGGCTTCTGTATGGATAACATAAAACAAAAATGGTTCATAAGTAAAAGAATCTTGTGAGCTGCGAAAAGTACAATCAATATAAGGGATTTTATGAAAAGTTTGTCTGGCACTGGGTAGGTGAGGGGACAGGGGACAAATGAAATGGACAAGCCAAAAAACTGTACTTTAACACAAGCAAAATTGTATGTATGGTATGCCAATATTCAGAAGCAATCTTCCCTTTCTTGGCAGTTAGCCAAGACACAGATAGGCTCTTGAGACCACATTGGTCATTTCTTAACCAAACTTCCTCAGCCCTGAGTGATTTCTAATAAATTAAAAGTCTGATGGGAATTATAATTCTTTACATTCAGACCCCAGATGGTTCTTTTACAAAGAACTCTCAAGTGTAAAATCAATGAAAGAAACATAATCTAGCAGGTCTGAGATGGAACTACACTTGATATTACAAGGGTGAATCATACATACATACAAAATGCAATCACACTGATGATTAAAATTAAATATAGAAGAAATTACTATAAGCAAATTTTATTACCTTCATGATGGCAGCATCTCACATACTGTTTGTCCCTAGAGTCATAAAGAATCTCTTTCAGAAATCATAATGCAAAAATAGTCTGCAGTTTCATTACAGTGTGGGGTCAAAGGTCTCAATATAATTTACAAATTAATTAAATAAACCCTGGCAACACTAAGAAAATATTATGAGGGGAATCCATAGAATGCCATTTTAGGTAAAACAATTTACTCTCTCTAATGAAATTATTCAAACTATATTTAAAACTTTTATGTCTTTCTAAAATAAAAAAAAATTATTTCTTTGGAAAGTAAATTTCAGTAAAGTCAAATTGCAGCCTACCAATCACTACTTCTGCTATACAGCTTCAGATTTTATAACATTCTGTCTAAAAGGCATTTTTTAAACAACTGAACTTTTCAAAATAATTTTCTGTACACATTAGTTTAAAATAGAGAACGTTGAAAACATACACTAAATTTTTAAATCTAACACAAGCGAAGTGAGTTGATTTTCCACCACTGAATCAGGGACACAAAACTCCTTATGGAAAACTATTTTCCCTAAATTCTTAGAAGGAGAATTATTTCTCTTCCAAAATGTAAGATAGAAAAATTCACCTTTGGTGAGGACACAAATTTCAGTTGAACCTTCAGCAAAATTATTTAAGATGACACTTGTCTCTTTTCTCCTACTTCATGGCCTACTCTAGACCCCAGCTCCCAATAGCCCAAAATTTCTGCATGTCTTTCCGACCGTTCAGTCTAGAAACCTCTGCCCCAGTTCAGTACCTGATTTCAACACACCTGAAATGCCAGTCTTTCAACTTAGCCCTCTGCAGGCTAATCCCTCTTAGGTAATAATATATATATATATATATGTGTGTGTGTGTGTGTGTGTGTGTGTGTGTGTGTGTGTGTGTGTATCTGTGTGCTTATCTGGATGTGGCACTAGATAGTTTTTAAAGTGCTTTCAACTGTATTATTCTACTTCATCTTCATGATAGTTCTATGAGTTGAGAACACAGAGTGTTATTTGTATTTCACAGATTAGGAAGTGAGTAGAGAAAAAATTAAATGAATGTTAAAGTTCATTTGGTTGGGTTAACAAAAGTAGTGTAGCTGGAATTAAAGCACAGTCATCCCTCCCTCCTGACCAAGGTCTGTCCATATGATACATAAGTATGGTTTAACTATACAAGTGGCTTAAGTGTAACTTTTAAAAAATGAATCTTTGTTTCATGGGAGTTCACTGATTTCATTGATTTCCCAGTGATTCAAATAAATAAACATTTGTTCATTGAAAATCTATGTCCTAAGCACTTTGCTTATTTGTTTAGACTCCAAAGGAGCATAAAGAGTTTCTTCCTGGGCGCCTGGGTGGCTCAGTCGGTTAAGCGACTGCCTTCGGCTCAGGTCATGATCCTGGAGTCCCGGGATCGAGTCCCGCATCGCGCTCCCTGCTCGGCAGGGAGTCTGCTTCTCCCTCTGACCCTTCCCCCTCTCATGTGCTCTCTCTCCTTCTCTCTCTCTCAAATAAATAAATAAAATCTTTAAAAAAAAATTTCTTCCTTTGAGCTCACAAGTTGGTGGTGGTGGGGATACATATGTAATACAGTGGGAGGGGTTGTATGAGGAAACTCGGTACACAGTGTGTTAGGAGAATAAGAGAGAGACTAACGGGGGGGGGGGCGGTATTTTTACATTATGCTTTACAATAAATTTGTATTATGTCCTGAAAAATAAGTAGTAGCTTGAGAGGCAGAGAAAAATAAAGGCCTTTCAGATATAGACAGAATTTTAGAGGTAAAGTCTTAGTTGTATTCCTATAGCAGCCTTTTGAATATTCCTCATGTAGGTGGAAAATGAAAGGGAAAGGGAAAAGAAGAACTGGGGGCAGGTTTTGAAAGTGTATTTGTCACATTAAAGCAATTGTAAAACATTAGGGCACGTTTTGAAAGAATAAGAGGTATATGATTCCATTTGCAATATGAAAGACACCTTGGGGGTAGAGGGGATGAACAGCTGGAGTAGGCCAGACTAGATGAAGGAAAACCGAGGTAGAACAGTGATGAAGAAGGTGGAGGAGGATGTTTCCTACAGGAGGCTAGTCTGGATTGGTAATACTGGATCCTTGTTATGTGTTCCTGTTTGTGATTCATGGCCTCTACTTCTAAAAGGTTTTCATATATATAATTTCTTTTTGCACAGTATGATTAGTTTCTGAGGGAGAGCAGAATATACCACCCCAGAATGTGCCACCTAGATACGTGGATTATTTTGAATTGGAAACAATCAAGGCCCAGAAGACAGAGGAAGAGCTTTTTACCTCCCCCTTAACTGCCTAAAAGAATTTAGTAAAAGGACCTGTACCAAGAAAAGAGCTATTACCAAAAATAACTTTTTATATCCAAAATATGTATCTGCATGGCATGGTAAACATTTGGTTTACCAAATACCTGCTTTTCTTAGCTCCCTTTTGAGACCCCAGACCCCGCATCCCCTTTTCCTTAGCTCAGGATGGTATATAAGCTTCAATTACCTAGCTGCTGGAGAATCTCATACTTTTATGGGCCTCCGTACATACAATATTTGTTTTTCTCCTGGTAATCTGTTTTACAGAAATTTAATTTTTAGGCTAGCCAAAAAACCTAGAGGGGAAGAAGGGAAAAATTTCCTACCTCTACATTTTCTTCCTAATATTTTCTATTATTTTTCTGTTTAGGACATGGCTTTACCTAAGCGTTCTTCTCAGCCTTTTGGAATTAGTGTTTTAATACTATTTTCCTGGTTTTCGGGATGATTTCAAGCAAGTAAATACTGTGAGTAAAGCGAGCTTATACCTTACTGTGGACACCATTCTCCCTGAGAGAATGATCTTCTTAATTCAGTAAGAGAGCCAGTATGGAGGAGTGCTGAGTCAGATTACCTAATGAGGAACCTTCTTACTAGCTGCACACTTTGGGAAAATTAACCTCTTCATGTCTCCGTTTCCTCAGCTTAAAAATGAAAGTAACTGTTTCTCCCTTATAAAGTTATGAGGATTAAATGAATAAATGATAAAATGAAGGGTTTTTTTTTTCCTACTCACAACAACACTTTGACACCAAATGTGTGGATTTTTCACAACTAGCAATTTTCCAGCCCTGTGAACACCAACTGAATGTCCTACAATACAATTCAGTCCTAACACTGTCTATCTAGAGTTAATGCAGACCCCACAGGTTAAGGGTTTAGTCCCATAAGACTACCTGCCCCACTTATATGACAATCTCAAGTCTCAGGTTGTATTGGCTATAAATTGGGGGTTTCCATGACCCCTTCCATGAGTTCAATAATTTGCTTGTAGGGCTCACAGGAGTCAGGAAAATGATTTACCTACTAGATTACAAAAATTACAACTGAAATGGAAAAGATGAACAGAACAAGGTATGGGGAAGGGGCAGAGATTCTATGCCCCTTCCAGGGGCACCACCCTCTTAGCACCCCCATGTGTTTCCCAGTCTGGAAGCTCCTCAAACCCCTTCAGTGAGGGTTTTTTTTTATGAAGGCTTCACCACTTAGGAATGACTGATAATAAACTCAATCTCCAGCTCTTTCCCCTTCCTGGAGGTCAGGGAATGGGGTTAAAATTCCAGCCCTCTAATCACATGGTTGATTCCTTTAGCAAGCGGTTCCCAGTTCACTCCCCCAGTCCTCGGGGATTTTTCAAAAAAATCCTCTAATTTAATATAAACTCAGGTGCGGTTGAAAGCACCTGTTCTGAATAACAAAAGAAGTTCCTTTCACCCTTCTTTCTCTGCAGCTGGTTTAGGAGACTGGGACAAAATCCAAATAATATGACAAAAGATAGTCCTTTATCTTTATCACTTAGGAAATTACAAGTATTGTAGGAGCTGTGGCCAGGACCTGGGATGAAAACCAAAATATATATTTCTTATTATCATAATGAGCATTACTTAAAAAATATTAGAACTCTAGCAGATTGTATATGTTTAGTAAATGTTAGTCACACTGACCACCACCACCACCACCATCATATTGTGGGGACAAAAAGGTTTGCTTCTAAATATTCAGAAGATAGATATTTAAGACAAAAAACAAAACAGAACACATATTCCATGAAGTTTCTCATTCATTTTGCAAGAAAATTTTCAAACCACAGAAGCCTGACCCTAACGAAATGCTCATTCTATATGTTATGTAATCCTTTGCCCAGGATATTAATTATAAAATATTTTAATGTTCATATCATTAGCTCAATCTATACACAAAATGCTCTTTATTTTCATGACACAAAAGTTTGCTGTTTTCTCACAGAAAAGTGTATGTTTAAAAATATTTGATTTTTTTATGATTTCTAAATTTACCTTCTAAGTAGTTATATATAAATAGTGCCAGTGTTCTCTTTTTTACCCTCTGTCCATTCTCTGTATCTTCTTTCCACTAGAGATTTAAATCATTCTCATGGTTTCAATGAAAATCTCTTATTTGTAAAATTTCTAACTACCCATCTGCAGCCATGACCTCTAATTTTATCACTAATTATCTACTTGAGTGATTTGCAGTCACCTCAGTGTGAGCATATCTACCCAGAGACTCCTTATATTTTCCCACAGCCCTATAGATTCAAATCTGTGGGAGACAATGTGGTATCCTGTTTAGGAGAAGGGCTTTGGGGTTCGACACAACATGATTTGCTCTGGCTCCATCTTTGGTAACTTTGTGACATTTGGTGACCTAACTTCTCTAGGCCTTAATAGTTACCTTGCTGGTGAAAGGAATTTTCTATAAAAATTAAGATACTTAACTCAGTGTCTGGGAAAAGCAAGACCTCAATGAATTTTAGCTGTCATTAATGCTATCCACCCAGGGAGCCTCTGCATTACAGGTATACATAAATGTCTTTGTGTCTTTAAACGAATCTTCCTCCATTCTTCTGTTGGCTATGTCATGGTGATGTTAATTCTCAATACTTATGTCATCATGACCTCTTTTAGCCTGTTCTTGTCTTCTCTGGCTTCCTGCAATTTCATCTTTAAGAGGTCCCACATGTGGAACATGCAGAGCCTGGCCCACAGTGTTTTGAAGAAATGGGACTAGGAAGTTCACTTATAATGTCACCACATCCTCAGCTTGCAGGACCCTACAAATGCCATCTCCATATTCTGAGCATGGACCTTAAGTTTTCCTACTCTCATGTGTCTAGTCTGCTCCCAGTTCCTGCTATTTTTACTGGCTGACCAGTCCCAGAATTCTTTGTGCTCAGGCATCCAGCAAATTATCAGTATTGATACTGCCTGTCCTCAGCTAGCCTTCTGTTCCTTCATCATTTATAGCTCATGGTGCTCTTTCTTGACTCTGAACTTGTTTTCCACCTATTACTGTGTTTTCAGACATTTTACCTTCAGCACAGAGATTATAAATCATGATTTAACACTGGCTAAATTTATAAGTGCATGTGAACTTGAGCAGGAGGTATCATATTGAAATCAAAACCATCAATTAGATAAGTTAAAAATGAAAACGGACATTGACTCATAAGTATCTTTTTCTTGAACTATGTGGTATAAACCAATATGCTATTCTAAATACACTGAGACTATTGTATGTGTGTATATGTACCTGGGTTGTAAAAATCTATGCTATATTACATATATGCATATATATGTATATATATATCATGTATATATATATACATATATATGCATGTACCTATATTTATATACATACATTATCATAGATTTTTATAACATTGTAGACACCTAGCTGGTTGCCATGGTAACAGCAATAAAGTTGATAATGGTTATGATGATGGGGTTGAAAAATAACTGACAGTAGGGAAATTTGTCTCTTAATTTCTATGGTACCTATACCATTGAGGGAGATATATGAGTAGTACTTTTTATTAAATATTATGACTATGGGCAAGTTACTGTGTCTTCTCTAGAGCTTCTCCCCTACTAAGATAGGAAGGTTCTTTTGGCTACAGCTCCCACACATGCTCTGGAAGAAAACAGAGAAGGAGGAGCAAAAATAAGCATTTTGCTCCAGGAGAAACCAACAGTGAAGGAGCAAGCTGGCACGAGGTCCAAGATCCCTCCTCTTGCCCTGCCTCACTGGCCGCTTCGGCTCTCATGAAGTCATCACTGGAAAGCAAACACTGGCAGCATGAGAGATTATCCTGGGATCTGGCCTGCAATCTGACAATATCTTTTGGGCACATTCCAGTGTAAACTATTCCTATTAGTACTCCACATTCATTCTGGCTCCTGAATACAGCCAATTGCAGGAGCCAAGAGGAAATTCCCTATTGAGGAAACGCTATGGGATACAGAGGAACAGATGAGCGCAGCAGGAAATGGAGCCCATTTTTTGACCCTCAAAGAAGGATACTTTGCAGTTACCTATACTTATCTATTTCAAAATAAAAATGAAAATCTTTATAGGAGTAAGAGGAAAAGGCAAAGCACAAAATGGGAAGAATTACTACTAATGCATGTCACAAAAATTCTCCAGCTAGTAACAAGGAAAAATACAATTTCTGAAATCTTAGAGTTTGTATAAATCCTAGAGCTCTTGGTGAAAATGAATTTCTTAGGTTGATTTTAGTATAGAAACTATTCTAGCATTTTCCCAAGTATTTTCGTTAGGTTGCAGTATTGTTTTTTGGGAGGAAAAATGTCTTGGGAATGCCAGGTTAAACAAATGTTAATAGGTTCTCATCATTGATGTAAATCCTTTTTTAAAATATGCTGATGTGACATAAATACAGTACACATTGTTTTACATTTATTTCACCATTGATTTCCTCCATACTTTCTTAAAATATATATATAAGGAGGGTTTTGCAGGATTAAAGTAATACAGACTACATTTAGGAAATACATGACCTATTCCATAATGGGTCCTGGACAATTTGAGATAAAAAAAGAGTTCTAGGTTTCTGTAAACTAGCCACATACTATTTTTTTCTATAATATTCTGGAACTCTAATGAGCTCTGTACCAATTAATATTACCCTCAATATAGCTCATCAAGGTGTGTTGGATTAATTTAAACTAAATGACAGGTCTTCTGTTATCACTCCCTTCCAATTTTAGTTCACATTTCCTTATGTAAGTTTTCATTGTCTAAAAGCATGATTCAACTCTTATTATGCCATTAAGTATTTGTGCGGTATGTTGTATTTGTAATCCACAGGAACTGCACCTCCCAGTATTCATGCCTTGTAGTACTTTCCTCACCTTGAATTTCTACTGACCCTTTGACATGCTTTTACCATTTGAATGTAAAAGAAATGATGCCATTCAATTCTGGCCCTAAACATTAAAAAGGCGCAGCAGTTTTTCCTTTTTCATCTTGGAAGCCTAGCTAATAGAATCAGGAACCATACTATATAAAAAGAGAGATCCAAATTCTCCTCAGGGAGAGGAGATGGACAGTTCTGATAGATGGGAAAACACCTGAAAAGAGACCATGTGCAAGAGAAATGAGGTGCCCCAGTTGACCACACCAAGCCCTCAGACACATAGGGGAGGATTTCTGAGCCCTTTCATTTAGGCCATCCTCAGACTGAATGTAGCCACATAGAAGACATATCAGATATTTCCATTCAATCAAAACCATCAAAATCAAATGAAAAGAACCTTGAGGGTAGCTTTGCCCAAATGTCCAACTCACTGAAATATAGACAGTCAAAAGAAGCCTTGTTTGATGCTATTAAATTTTAAGATGGTTTATCACATGGCACAGATAACTGAAGTAGAAGGTTTTTTTTCTATCTTTAGGCTACAGTATTTGGGGAAGAAACATAACTTCACCATACAGATAAATACAAACCAATATAATCGTCAATATGAGGTAGAGGAAGAAAATATTAGGAGGTTGGTGTGTGTATTAATATAAGTTTGAGAGAGAACTTTTCATTGGAGGAAATTGTCATTTTTCTTTGACTTCTAAAATCAGGTAGGATTGTTATCAAAAAAGGGGATTCTAGAGAGTGGAGCCAATAGGCTATAAATTGAATAGGTCAAAAGGTATTGGCTCTGGAGAATTATACACACACACACATACATATGTATGTGCATAGTTATATGTGCACGTGCATATATAACTGTATAGAATATGCATATAAAACCAACTATATAGAATATATATAAATGTATATGTATGTAGATACACTTGCATATATATATCACATTACTATAGGATATATATATAAATTATACATAAGATATATATAAATTATACATATCTAAAATATACATATGTATTGCATATGTATATATGCAAATATACACAACTATATAGGCTATACATATACTTAGGAAACTCAAATATATATATCCAGATTTATACCAAGAAATTTACACAATTATTTTCTCTTATTTTTATTGAAGTATACTTAACATATTATGTTACATTAATATCAGGAGTACAACATATTGATTCAGCAGTTCCATGCATTACTCAGTGCTCACCATAAGTATAGTCACCATTTCACCATTTGTCACCATACAACATTATTACAATATTGTTGACTATATTCTCTAAGCTCTACTTTTCATTTCCATGACTTATTTATTTTATAACTGGAAGTTTGTACATCTTAATCCCTTTTGTCTATTTAGCCTATCTCCCCCACCCACTTCCCCTCTGGGAACTGTTTGTTTTCTGTATTTACGAATCTGTTTAGTGTTTTTGGGGTTTTTTTGGTTTTTTTTAGTTGCCACATATAAGTGAAATCATATGGCATTTGCTTTTCTCTGTCTGACTTGTTTCACTTAGCAGAATACTCTCTAGGTCTATCTATGTTGTTACAAATGGCAAGATCTCATTTTTTATGGCTGAGTAATATTCCATTGAGAGTGTGTGTGTGTGTGTGTGTGTGTGTGTGTGTACCCCATATCTTCCTTATCCATTCATCTACTGAGGGACACTTGGGTTCCTTGTATATTTTGGCTATTGTAAATAATGCTGCAAGAAACATAGGGGTACATATATCTTTTCAAATTATTGTTTTTGTTTTCTTTGGACAAATGCCCAGCCGTGGGATTACTGCATCATATGGTATTTCTGTTTTTAATTTCCTGAGGAACCTCCATACTGTTTTCTACAGTAGTTGTCCCAATTTACATTCCCACCAACAGTGCACAAGGGTTCTCTTTTCTCTACATTCTTGTCTACACTTGTTTCTGTCTTTTTGATACTAGCCATTTGACTGGTGTGAAGTGATATCTCACTGTGGTTTTGATTTGTGTTTCCCTGATAAGTGATATTGGGCATCTTTTCATGTGTCTGTTGGCCTCGTACATGTCATCTTTGGAAAAATGCCTATTCAGGTCCTCTACCCATATTTTAATTGAATTATTTTATTGTGTTGAGTTGGATATTAACTCCTTGTCAAATATATGATTTGCAAAACATTTTCTCCCATTAAGTATGTTGCCTTTTTGTTCTGTTGGTGGTTTCCTTTGTAGTACCTAGCTTTTTATTTTGGTATAACCCCAATAGTTTATTTTTGCTTTTGTTTCCCTTGCTGACGACATATATCCATAGATCTGTTGCAAAGATCAACATCCAAGAGATTACTGCCTACATCCTCCTCTAGGAGTTTTATGGTTTCAGGTCTCAAATTTAGGTCTTTAATTCATTTTGAGTTTATTTTTGTGTATGGTGTAAGAAAGTGGTCCAGTATCATTCTTTTCACCATGTAACTCTCCAATTTTCCCAACACCATTTGTTGAAGAGACTGTCTATTATGCATTGAATATTCTTGTCTCCTTTGTTGTAGTTTAATTGACCATATAATCTTGGGTTTATTTCTGGGCTCTCTATCTTGTTCCATTGATCTATGTGCTTATTTTTGTGCCAGTACCATACTGTATTCTATACTATATCTTTCTAGTGTATCTTGAAATCTGGGATTGTGATACCTCCAACTTTGTTCTTTCTCAAGATTGCTTTGGTTATTGCATGTCTTCTTTTGTTCTATACAAATGTAAGGATTATTTGTTCTGCTACTGTGAAAAATGCTATTAGTATTTTCATATTGATGGTGTTAGATTTGTAGATTGCTTTGGGTAGTGTGGACATTTTAACATTATTCTTCTAATCTATGATTATTTTTCCATTTGTATTGTCTTCAGTTACTTTCATAATTGTCTTACAGTTTTCAGAGTACAGGTCTTTCACCTCCTTGGTTAAATTTATTCCTAGGTATTTTATTCTTTTTGGTGCCATTGTAAATGAGATTTTTAATTTCTCTTTCTGCTATTTCATTTTTGTATGCTGCAACTTTAGGGAATATGTTTATTACTTCTAATAGTGTTTTTGGTAGTCTTTAGAGTTTTCTATATATAGTATCATGTCACCTTCAAGTTATGAGTTTTACTTATTCCACACCAATTTGGATGATTTTATTTCTTTTTTAAAAAGATTTACTTATTTATTTGAGAGAAAGTGAGAGAATAAGGGGCGGGGAAGAAGGAGAGAGAGAATCCTGAAGCAGACTCCCTGCTGAGCATGGAGCCCATGTGGGGCTCAATCCCAGGATGCTGAGATCATGACCTGAGCCAAAACCAAGGGTCAGCTGCTCAACTGACTGAGCCACCCAGGTGCCCTGGATGACTTTTGTTTCTTTTTCTTGTCTGATTGCTGTAGGTAGGATTTCTAGTACTATGTTGAATGAAAGAGGTGAGAGTGGACAACCTTGTCTTATTCTTGATCTTAGAGGAAAAGCTCTCAGTTTTTCACCATGTAGTTTAAGGCTAGCAGCAGATTTTTAAAAAATTTTTTATTGTTATGTTAATCACCATACATTACATCATTAGTTTTTGATGTAGTGTTCCATGATTCATTGTTTGTGCATAACACCCAGTACTCCATGCAGAACGTGCCCTCTTTAATACCCATCACCAGGCTAACCCATCCTCCCACGCCTCTCCCCTCTAGAACCCTCAGTTTGTTTTTCAGAGTCCATCGTCTCTCATGGTTCGTCTCCCCCTCCGAATTCCCCCCCTTCATTCTTCCCCTCCTGCTATCTTTTTTTTTTTTCTTATTCTTAACATATAATGTATTATTTGTTTCAGAGGTATAGATCTGTGATTCAACAGTCTTGCACAATTCACAGCGCTCACCATAGTACATACCCTCCCCAGTGTCTATCACCCAGCCACCCCATCCCTCCCACCCCACCCCCCACTCCAGCAACCCTCAGTTTGTTTCCTGAGATTAAGAATTCCTCATATCAGTGAGGTCATATGATACATGTCTTTCTCTGATTGACTTATTTCGCTCAGCATAACACCCTCCAGTTCCATCCACGTCGTTAGCAGCAGATTTTTAATATAGGGCCTTTATTATATTGAGGTATATTCCCTCTAAACCCACTTTGTTGAGAATTTTAATCCCTTTATCATCATGTAATGCTCTTCTTTATCTTTTGCTACGGTCTTTGTTTTAAAGTCTATTTTGTCTGGTATAAGTACTGCTAACCTGTCTTCCCCTGACCCCACTTCTATTTTCATAGAATATCCTTTTCCATCTCTTCACTTTCCATCTCCATATGTCTTTAGGTATGAAGTGAGTCTCTGTCAGCAGCATATAGATGGGTCTTGATTTTTTATACATTCAGTTACCTTTTGTCTTTTGATCAGAACATACAGTCCATTTACATTTAAGGTAATTAATTTTGTTTTGCCAAATTGATTTGCCATTTTGTTCATTGTTCTCTAGTTGTTTTTGAATTCTTGTCCTTCTTCTCTTCCCTTGTGATTTGATGACTTTTATTAGTGTTATGCTTGGATTTCTCTCAATTTTTTGTGTATCTATTATAGGTTTTTTATTTCTGGTTACAACTGGGTTCTTATATAACATGTTATGAGTATAGCAGGCTATAATAAGTTGATGATTGCTTAAGATTGAACACATTCTATAAAGCACTAAATTTTTACTCCCTTGCCACATTTTATGTACATATCATATTTTATATATATTTTTTTTATTTTGTGTGCCACTGACCTAATTTTTGTAGATATAATTGATTTTACTACTTTTGTGTTTCAACCTCTATACTGGATTAATATGTGATTAATCTATTACCTTTACTATATGTTTGTTTTTATCTGAATTTTTATTCATAATTTTCTTCTAGTTATGGCTTTTTGTTTTTACTTAAAAGAATCCCTTTTAAATTTCTCAAATGACTGTTTTAGTGGTGATAAACTGCTTTAAGAAACTCTTCATCTCTCCTTCTAGTCTGAATGATAACCTTGCTAGCTAGAGTATTCTTGGTTGTGGGTTTTTTCTTTCAACACCTTGAATGCAACATGTCACTTTCTTCTGGCCTGCAAAATTTCTGTTGTAAAATCAGATGATAGCCTTATGAGGTTTCCCTTGTATGTACCTGCTTTCTTTTCTCTTGCTGCCTTTAAAATTCTCTCTTGAATTACTTTTTGCTATTTTAATTATTATGTGTCTCTTTGGGTTTATTTGTTAGAGGTATGTCTGTACTTCCTAGACCTGGCTGTCTGTTTCCTTCCCCAGATTGGAAAGTTTTCAGCTATTATTTCTTCAAATAAGTTTTCTGCCTTCTTCTCTTTCTCTTCTTCTGGGATACCTATAATGCAAATATTATGCTTGATGATGTTGCTGAGTTACCCTTAACCTAGTCTCATTTTTTATTGTTCTTTTTTTTTCTGTTTGCTGTTCAGCTTGGTTGCTTTTTATTGCCTTGTCTTCCATTAAGCCAACCCATTCTTCTGCATCTTCTAATTGGCTGTTGCTTCCCTCTAGTGTGCATTTTACTTCAGTTATTGAATTCTTCAGCTCTGTCTGGTTCTTCTTTATTTTTTATGTCTCTGTTGAAGTTCTCATTGAATCCAGTGAGAACTGGACTCTTATTTACTCTTATCTCAGGTCCAGCAAGTATCTTTTTGAACTTTACTTTGAATTCTTTATCAAGCATTTTTTTAATCTTCCTTTCATTTAGCTCTTTTACTGTGATTTTGTCTTGTTCTTTCATTTGGGGCACATTCCTCTGTTTCTTCATTTTGTCTCACCCTCTGTTTCTATGTATTAGGGAGGTGAGCTATATCTCTTGGTCTTGAAAGAAGTTGCTCTGTGTAGAAGAGGTCCTGTAGTGCCCTGCAGTGCCCCCTGGTCCTGGGTACCAGAATGAGAAGCTCCAGGGATATCCCCGGTGTGGGCTACTTATGCCCTATTGTTGTGGCTAAGCCATAATTGCCTTCAGCCCAATGGCTGCAATGACTGCTTTGCCTGCTATGGGCACAATAGGCAGGGTTTGTTCTTGTGCTGTTGAGGCCTTGTTTGAGGCCACCACAGGCTTATTGGAGGGCATTGCTGGCAGTCAGACTAGTGTCTGCAATTAGTCACCTCCACAGCTGCAGGTGCACTGAAGGGCAGGGTATGCTCCCTGCATGGCCAATTGAGAGACTGTCATTGGTGGGTGGGGCCAGTAGCAGACTAGCTGTTCATAATTACCTTCTCTGTCATAGCTGCAAGTACACTGAAGTGCAGGGCTTGCTCTCTGTGCAGCCAGTTATGAGGCCTGGCAACTGTGGGTGCACTGGTGCATGGGGTTATCTCTTGCCCTCTCCAGGCCAGGAGTTACTTTGGAGTGGCACAGGTCCCTGCTGGGGTTGCCTGTAGGTTGCACCAGAGCAGGAGCTGCTTCAGAGGGATGCCTGCAGAGGCAGGCAGGTTGTATGGGGTGGCTCTACAGGGGAACACTTGGGCAAGGCATGTGGTTTTAGCAAGGTAGATGGAGAATATCAGAACTGGTTCTTTCAAGAATCTGGCAATCTAGACCGGGGGAGAAAAAGAGAAATGGCACCTGCCAACACTTTTGATCGTGGAGAGGTCTCCTGAAGGTCCGTACCCCTCCAGGGCATGTTCTAATACCAGTCCATAATTTTTTTATGTATACCCCAGGTACTTTTCAAACTGTTGCTTCTATGCTGTGTCATGCCCCAAGTTATTTATCGTGCTGGCTCTTTAAGTTCAGGTACTCAGTTTCCTATTGCCTTCCAGCTCTCCTAGAGTTAAGCACACTGATTTTTAAAGCTCCTCAAGTTAAATCCATCTGGTTTTCAAAGTCAGATCTTATAGGGACTTGTCTTCCCAGTGTGGGTCCCCAGTACTAGGAGTACCTGGTGTGGGGTCTGCTCCTCTTGATTCTCCATGCTTGTGATGTCCCTCCTATTGATGCTTAGATTCCCCAAGGATTTGGTTCCCAACCACATCTCTGCCACTCCTACCCTTTTAGATGTAGTCTTCTCTCTATGAATAACTGTGGAAGGTGTGTTTTGCCAGTCTTCAGGTCATTTTCAGAATTAGTTGCTTAGATGCAGTTGTTATTTCAGTGTATCTATGGGATGAAGTGAGCTCAGGATCCTCCTACTTTGCCATCTTCCTGCCTTTTTACACAATTTATCTAATTTAATCTTCAACAATCTTACAAACTAGGCATTATATTCCCCAAATTATAGAAGAGAAAGTTGAAATTCAAAGTGTTTGTATACCTTCTCAAATCATAAAGGATTTGTCAAAGAACTAATTCAAGTTCTTATGTTGTCAGTGTTCCAGTCCATCTCTTTTCAGTCAGAATGACTGGAAGAATTAACTAATTGTTATTTAACACAAATTACAAGTGGCAGCAAATTTTAAATTCTTGTGTGTGTTGTTTATGGCACTGTTTGTGAGCTATGACCAATCAATATGTCAAAATCATTTCAGTATATTGGGCTTTGTACACCATGAAAAGTCAAAACTCATTATAAAAGCCCCATCAACCAAGGTTTGCTCTAGATTAAATTATCACAGAGGTCAGTGCTTCTCAGACATTAATGTTTCTATGAATTAAGGATCTTATTAAATTAAAGATTAGAATTCAGTAAATCTTGTTTGAAGCTTGTGATTCTGCATTTATAATAAGTGCTTAGCCATGGATAACACTCTATCAAGGATCTAGACAAGATGGTTCTCACATGCTTATCTCTGTATCTCCTCCCCTCCCACCATTTCCTGCCAGTAGATTACTAACCTGACAAATACCCTTGGCTCCATAAGAATTCAAATATTTTCCCATTTTCCAATTGTTTACATTTTACTTGTACTCTAGTCTTTCAAATCTTTGAATTAAAATATTATTTAGTAAAATAATTCCAGTCAATGAAAATACTTTTAAATTCAACCCTTCCAGAAAATATAGTTTGCTTAAAACAGATTTCTGCACTTTATTCATAAAATATAAATAACGGTGACACTTTGTACCTGAGATAACTTATCAGGAAATAGGGTTTTTCTTGCTATTGTTGTTTGGCAGGGGAATATTTTAGTAAATATTCAGTAACAGCATTAGGCATTAGAGGATTATCCTCTTTGGTTAAATGGAGGACTAGCTATTTATTAAACTGGAACACAAGGGAGATAATGCAAGCTATATATTTTTTTCTCAATTTCTTCCTCAGCTGCTAAGGTCATAAGCTTGAGAGTTGTAAAGAATTTTTTTTTTTATATATTGTATCTTTCAATATGTCTTTTATGGCATGATTAGGAGGTTTAAACTGTGATTGGATTTGTAAAGTACTGTGAATTTTTGCTAAACTTTAAATGGACTCATTATAACTAGGGTAAAATAGGATTTCATAGAAATTTATTCAAAAAGAGATTATACTGAATCTGCTTTCCAAAAACAATTTCTATCACTTTTACTTGGTAAATATTGACATAATGATAAATGTAGTATAATCTATTCAAAGAGTATACACTGTCTCGATCAGACTGTTTTGGTACTAAAAATTGCCTGCTACTCAGGAAAGAAAGGATAGACTGAACTTTTCAAACAGATTTATTAGGGGTGAAACTATAAGTACATAGAATTTTATAGGCATTGAGAAAGGGATCCACCTGTTCAGTTTTTCTGTAAAATAAGATCTGTCCTTTGATACAGTTATGTGTAACTTAACTGCTTATTTAGCACTTGTCTCCTAGCTGCATATTCCTTTGAAATAACATCTGTTTCAGCTTGTGCCTTGACTAATTACAAAATTATTATCAAGCATCTAAGTCCAAATATATACCCAAAATAATTGATAAGATAAATATCTCTCCTCCTAGTCACTGGCTCAAGAAAAAAATTGATAGCTGGTTGTCTGAAAATCCAGGAAAAAAAACAAAACAGATAAGATACCGTATTTTGGTGGGGAGTGTTGATTATGAGGATGAGGGAGGAATAGGGTTGGGACAATTCTATGGGTAATTCTTCAAATATTTCTTTTTTTAAAAAAACTAATCTGCATGTAAAGTGAGATAGAAATATGATTGCTAATTCACTGTTTTCATGGAGACATTTATGTATATTTTATGAAGACTATTGGATCACTGTTAAGAATCACAGCACGTCTCTTTTGCAAACAATAACCATAATATTCACAATAAAAATAGAGACCTATGGTCAATGTTCTCAAAAGCCTGGAACCAACCTCAGAGAATGGATGAAATGGCACTTGAGGGTAGAAATCAATTCTATTCACAAACTATAATGAGCATCAGAAGCATGTGAGAAGATTTATAAGCAAAAAGATGCATGTGACCCCATTAGGGTTCTCTTCTTTTGCATGGGGCAGGGAGAAAAAGTTAAGGTGGGGATAAAGGTCAGGGGGCCATGAGTGCTAAAGAATCCAACTGAATTGAAGAAAATCTGAAACAAGGAATTTCAGAATTTTTATCCTCTTCTGCTCCAGAAAAGCTACATCAAACAATTTAATGTCAAATCTACTACCATAATTCAGCTTTTTAGCATGATAAGTTAGCCCTATCTAAATTTTAGTTCTTTATCACAGAAATATTACTATACCCCAATTAGGCCAGCTCTTATTTGGCACCCGACTCACTAGTTTTTGCCTTCTCCTATGTCTGTTTCTGAAAATTTTCTGTTTTTTACTAAGGGGCTAATATGAGCAGGCCTGACCATGTTTAAATAATCTCAATATGATGGTTAATCTTATGTGTCAACTTGGCTGGACCACAGTGCCCAGAAATTTGGTCAAACATTATTCTGAATGTTTCTGTGAAGGTGTTTTTGGATGGATGAGATTAACATTTAAATCAGTAGACTTTGAGTAAAGCAGATTACTTTCTATAAAGTGGGTGGGCCTTATACAATCAGTTGAAGGCCTTGATAGAACAAAAACTGACTCTCCCTTGATCAAGAAGGAGTTTCAGCAGTCTGCCTTTGGAATCAAGTTTCACCCCTTCCCTGGGTCTCCAGCCTGCTGCTCTACTGAACAGATTTTGGATCTACCAAGGCTTTACTATTAAATAACTCAATTCCTTAAAATAATCTCCCTCTCTGTAAACACATCCTGTTGGTTTGGGGAACTCTAACATATGCACAATAAATTTTTCTTTCATAAATCTATATTAGGAAAAAGCTGCAAAGCTCTAAAAGGAAGATCTCATTTAGTCATAATTGGGATTACCCTAGAAGATTGGCAAAATTCTGAGGTGCTGTAGCATGCAAAAGCAAACTAGTCCTTGTAGATAATTCTTTTGTTGTTGTTGTTGTTGTTGTTGTTTTGAGAGAAAGAGCACAAGTGCAAGCAGGGAGAGGAGGGGCAGAGGGAGAGAGAATCCCAAGCAGGCTCCACGCTTAGCAGGGAGCCCAGCAGGGAACCCGACATGGAGCTTGATCTCAGGACCCCAAGATCATGACCTGAGGTGAAATCAAGAGTCAGACACTTAACTGATTAAGCCACACAGGTGCCCTGATGATTCTTTTATTCCTTGATCCTAATTTATAATTTTTTAAAAGATTTTATTTATTTATTTGACAGAGAGAGACAAAGCGAGAGAAGGAACACAAGCAGGGGGAGTGGGAGAGGGAGAAGCAGGCTTCCCACTGAGCAGGGAGCCTGCTTCTGCCTCTGACCCTCCCCCCTCTCATGTGCTCTCTCTGTCTCAAATAAATAAATAAAATCTTTAAAAAAAAAAAAAAAAAGAGAACTCAGAGAGCCTTGCCTCTGTCTACTGGACTCATCTCTTGATTGGGACTGACAATTCTACAGACTTCTCTGTGGATACAGATTGACTGTTTCCCAGAGTTTTTTGGTGCCTAGCTGAAAAATGCAGTTTTTTTCTCAGAACAGGAAGAAATAATGATAAAGCTATAGAATGGTATTTCACTAGAAACTAGCGTACCTTCTCCCCACCCCCAATCTTTAATATGTGACTCCCTAGTGCAAAGACATCATCTAAATGGCAACCATATTTCTTCAAAATGATTACACTTGCTGTAGAGGTGTCATTCCAAGGCTCTGGCTATGGTGATTGAGTTAGAACTGTCTCTCTAACATAAGTCTTTGGACTCAATGACAAATGCTTATGCTATTTGTTTAATTACCTGTAATTAATGGCCTATGTCAGTTTCTTTTCTGACACCACATTGAATGTTTTAATTTGGGCATGGAATGCCTTTAAAGGAGTAAAACTTCATATTCATAAATTTGTGAGCTCTTAGTCATAAATTTTAACAAATCCTTTATCAGTCATTCCACTATTCTAATATTAAAAAATTAGAAAGTTGACTATTTTACTTATAGCAAAAATACTGGAGACATATATGAGTATATATGGATATATATATGTATTTATATATGTATATATATTTGTTTATATATGTGTGTGTATATATATCACAACAGTAGTCCTAAAAATTCTATTATCCAAATTATAATTTAAGCATTTAGTTGTAATAAATTCCTAACTGTAGCACTATAAGCAAAAAGAGAACAGAGATGTATCTATATAAAAACATTGTTAACCAGCAATTATAATTTTGTCTCTTTGTCTTTTATAACTTATTTTGTGCATTGTGATTCAAGATCAGAATTCAGGAGTCTTTTTTACTTTTTATCATATGCTTTAGCTCAGTAATAATATAATTATGTGGTGTCCCCGTAACCATATGGATCTAGGAAGGAGGTTTTCCTAAAATGGTGCGAAATTTCCTAAAATGGTGAGAAACTATACTAATTGTTTAGTTTTCCATTTCCATATTAGAAAATGCACATATAACTAGAGATATTCCTTGACTTTTGATGGGGTTCACATACCAATAATCCCACTGTAAGTTGAAAATATCATAAGTTGAAAATTCATTTAATACACCTAACCTATTGAACATCATAGCTTAGTCTAGCCTATCTTAAACACACTCAGAACACTTACATTAGCCTACAGTTGGGCAAAATCATGTAACACATAGCCTATTTTATAATAAAGTACTGAATCTCATGTAATATATTGAATAGTGTGCTAGAATTGAGAAACAGAATGGTTATATGGGCACAGAAAGGCTATAAGTGTATCAGTTATATACTCTCCTGATCCTTTAGCTGACTGGGAGCTGTGCTCACTGTCCCTGCCCATCATCCTGATTGAATAACTATATTGCATATCATTGTCCCAGAAAAAGATCAAAATTCAAAATTTGAAACAGTTTCTACTGAATGCATATTGCTTTCTCACAGTTGTAAATTCAAATAATCATAAGTCGAACCATTGTAAGTTGGAGACTATTAAAACTCAGTATTTTACTATAATTAAAAGAGAAAGTTTAAAAAAAACTTTCACACAGCAAGACACTTCACTCAATAACATTTAAGTATCAATTCCTACTTATTGAACATGTGTTTTCTCCCAGACTTGGTAGAAATTGTTTCTGGTTAATCCTGAATTAATCCTGAATCTCTTGGTGGATGCAACTCTTTTAACATGTGTGTAGATATTTTTATATCTAGTCTAAGATCGCTGTGGGTAAAGACCCACTTGGTTGTAAATTCTGTGTTTCAGAGCTTTTCTGTTCCCATCTTGATCCAGGCAATCATTGTGATAACCTCCTCTGATTAAAACACCACCACCTGGTTGAATGCTCAGTGTCTGAAAACTCAGATATTTAATTGTCCCCCTTCATTCCACTCCCATGATGGCTTTTGTTCTCCTTAGTTTCCTGATTTTCACTTACACTTTATCTGGTCCTTTTATTCTGACCTCATAGTTTTAACTTCTGATTCTGAAATTGTTTCTAGGTTAATCTGTCTGCATTGGTGTGAAAGTTCCCATTATTCAGCTTAGCCCTCATCTTTTTGTGGAGTATGTAGAAGTTTTTTTGAAACCCACAGTGAAGACCTAGATTGAAATACTGAATCAAACCAAAGTGTTGCCAGCCTTCTCCTTCCAGGTATTGTGATGGCTGGGAGAGTCTCCCTGCTATGCTGCTCTTATTAGAAGAGATCTGCTTGGCTGGCTATGATTGACAATCACAGCCTAAGTTTCCCTGTGTCCTATTCACATTAATTTGAGCTGCTGAAACTCTTTCTCACCATATTCTGCTCTTCTTGTACACCAGAGGACACAACTTCTGCTTCCCAGGAGTGCCCTTTTCTGGCTTTTCTTTCTCTCCCCACCACTAGCTCCCTAGACCCAATCTGCCTTCCAGCCCACATACATCAGATCGGACTTTTAAGTTCAGTCATTGAATAGCTCAAAATCTCAGTAAGTTTGCCATCATAACTCACAGATGGCCTTCTTTGATTTCCCTGTATTCGATCTTATTTTATCAGACTAATAAACATAAATGTAGAAGATTCTGGGTACCCATAGTCCCTCATCAAAAATGACTATCCCGATAATCCTTTTAAGATACAACATGAACAGAACAATTTCTCAAATGTAGCCTTATAATGAAGTTTCTTCGGTCTCTATTACATTGATTCACTTGAAAATAAATAAAAATATATACTTAGCAGGTATCTTGCTGATGACTTAATGTTCAAATAAGGATGTCCAAAAACATGTATTATAGTATCTTAGTTAAGGCTGAGTTTTGAGCCAGACTGTTTGGAAACAAATCCCAGCTCAATCAATTACTAGTTGTGTGGCAATATGAAAGTTATCCTCTCCAGGCCACAATTTGCTCATTTATAAAATGACATTGAAGATAATAATAACTACATCATAAGAAGGTTATTAGGATTAGATTGGTTGATTGGTTTATGTAAAGCACTCAGTTTAATTCCCAGTAAGTGTCTTCAACATGGTAGAATAGGTTTTCCTTTGTTTGAGACACTGTCCTATTATTTCTTTCAGCTAATATACTTTTTATAATTAATGTGGTCTAAGTTTATGTTCAGTTTTTAAGGTGTTATACTTTAACTGATAGTATGTTTAAAGTTAAATGAAATACCTAGGTCTATTTACTCAAGTTGCTATTTTATTTAGAGAGATTTGTTTTCTTGATTTCCAGTTCCTTTATTTAACTATAGGGCTGTAATTTTAAGCTTGTGAAAACATATCTGGTATTCATCCAATGTATTAGTGTATTTGTCCCCAAGGTTTTTTTATCTGTGAATTTTGCAATATATCTTCGATGTTATTATATGTCATTAATGAAACAGCATAATAATTCAAGTTCAAAATCAGAACCCTGGGATAAGAGCCATTCAATCAGCATAACATTTATTTAGCAAGAAGTTCATTTATTTATACTTACTGTTAATCACGTAATTTTACCTACCATTCCAACCACATCTATTTGGTTTGTCCACAAGGATATCATAAGGGGTGCTGCTAAATTCTTCTACAATCTGATCACTTTTCAACTTCATAACTATATCCCCTTCACATCTCTCATCTACATCACTGCTGGTCTCCCTGTTTCCATCTTTATCCTGCAGTCTATTCTCACTACAAAAGATGGAGTGTTTAAAACCTAAGTCTGGTTATGCCATTCTTTTGCTCATAACACTTTTGTGCCTCCCTATGTTCTCAGAGAAAAAGCCAGGATGTTTGTCATTATCTACAATGTCGTACCTGGTCTGACTCGCTGTTACTCTCTGATCTCCTCTCTGTTTTAGCCTTTCTGCAACATATCCTGCCCTGCCCCTCACTGGCCCTTAAATTTGAACCTTCATCATTAAGAGAAGCAGATGACTTTAACCTCTGCCTGGAACACTCTCCCCAATATTTCTAGGTCCCCAGCACATTCTCCTTGTTTTTGTTCAAATATTCCATTTTTACTAAAAACTGACCATGACCGATGATGGCTACACTTGGTTATGGCATGACTTTTAAGAAGGCTATGCCTTCTTACCATGATTTTTTTCTCTAATGAAAAAAAAACAGTGCCAATAATAGAGGAACATATTAGATTCAAAGACTAGGTAGTCTGTGACAGATTCTCACATGAACTTTCTGACTTATTTCTATAAATTAGAAAATCTTCCTCTGATATATATCAAGGTCATTTTCCAGGTAGCACTGCTTTTGCTCCTTCCCATGAAAAAGGAACCAAAAAGCTTAAGTATAGAATAGAATTATAAGATGAAGCTTCTCAATTGAATTAATTGCCAAAGCAATTTCTGTTGACTTAGGTAGGTACATTTCCATATTGAATGAAAATACAGAACTGACTCAATTTTTATTTATTTATTTATTTGTTTATTTATTTATTTATTTATTTGACAGAGAGAGACACAGTGAAAGAGGGAACACAAGCAGGGGTAGTTGGAGAAGGAGAAGCAGGCTTCCTGCTGAGCAGGGAGCCCGATGTGGGGCTCGATCCTAGGACCCTGGGATCATGACCTGAGCTGAAGGCAGACGCTTAACGACTGAGCCACCCAGGCACCCCCAGAACTGACTCAATTATTGACAATGTATCAAGCAGAGAAAGGCATGCTATAATGTTAGGGTTTTAGAAAACACATTTGATAAATGACAATGATAATTATGTTGATCCAGAAACTAGAATCAGAGATTTACTAGAAATTAATTTTGACTTACTGAAGTGAAATTATAAATATGACTAGTTTTGGGCAATGCCCCTTTTCTCTTATTTTGGTTTCAATACATCTATGCTCTGAAAAGTGAATGGAGGATTTTACTCCTGTGGGCTGAAATATTAGGGTTTTCTGTGTATGCTTTTATGATTATCAGAATGAAATATGATAGTGCCATTTTTAGCTTGCCATTATCTGTGATGGAGGTCATCCTAACACAATTGCTTGTACAGCATATGTCAGAAATAAGTCACACATGTCTAAAACAGCTGTTTCCAGGTAAATCTCTGTTGGCTATATTCTGCATGTGAGTCTCAAAATGTTTTAAAAATAGAAAATGAAGAACTAAAAATAATGCAAATAAAATACTTTGATTAGTAAAAGGTACAGGTAGACCTATTACTTTTAGTGTCATTTAGCACAGACCATAACAAAATTAAGCATCCATATTTAGTTCTGCATAATAATAGGATCAGATAAGTTTTGTTTTGTTTTTTGATTTGTGTTGTCATTTTTTCAACTGCCCTCCCGAGAATTTTCATGTAACTTATAAACCATTTTCTAAAATCATGCACTTGCTGTACCTAGCTGTACCTCTGTATCAGGGAACAAATACAGTAGAAATTGTCCAAAATCAAACTATTTTTTTTATTCCAGCCAGTGATATTGTGTTGAGAACAGACATGTTTAAAAACTTACACACTAAGTTTAGCATTCAACCCAGTACTTACTGTGTGACAGAGGGAGGCTCTCCAACTATGGTGTAATTGATTCAAACAAGTAAATGCATTATATTTTCCAAATTTTTTTATATGTAGCAGTTACGGTGATCTTAAAATGTAAGTTGGGAAATGACATTTTCTTAAGACCCTTCTGTAGCTCCCTATTGCACATAAACTAAAATACAAATTTGTCCTTTTCCTAGACTTATGAGATCTACTCAGATGGACTCCTTTCCCTTCCTCCACCTCATCTGGGTCATTACTCAGCTCTAAAACCAGTAGTGGCCTTTCAATTATTTGCCCAACCAAACCCTTTCCCAACACACAGATTTTATAAATGTCATTCTACTAGAAAACTTTTTCTCATTAATAAAAGGGAGGGGGGTGCCTGGGTGGTTCAGTGAGTTAAGCGTCTGCCTTCAGCTCAGGTCATGATCCTGGGGTCCTGGGATTGAGCCCCACATGGGGCTTCCTGCTCAGCAGGGAGCCTGCTTCTCTCTCTCCTTCTGCCCTTCTCCCCATGCTCGTTCTCTCTCTCTCTCAAATAAGTAAAATATAAATAAATAAAGACTAAACATTTAGGTCTCAGCCTAATATCCTCTGAGAGTGCTGATCTGCTGATCCTGCCCCATTTGCCTGCCATGTTTCACATAGTCCCACCCATTGTTCTCTCTTTCAGCATCCTGTTTATATCCTTCAAGGCACATATGGCTTTATATAATATTGTATTCACCTGGTTTTGGTCTTTTGTATCAAGTAAAAAGTAAATTTCATGTCTGCACAACCCATGCCTGAATAATCAGCTTTGAATCCCCAGATCTGGCATGAAGGTTTTGCCTAATATTTATTGAATAAAACTGATATTTGTCTTTTAGTTTAATCTTTTAAATTACGATATGTCAAAAATGCACAAATTTAGGGAACTAGTGAAAAAACCTATCAAAATTTTGCCACTTTTCCTTCCCTTGTATTTTTACATGTTTCTGTATTTTCCTTTGATAAAATAAGATTGTAGACACTATGTAACACTATGTCATTTCCACATTTCTAAAACATACCTGTAATTATTCAGATTCTCAGGAAATATTTTTACCAATAGGATTTTTTAATTTGTGGAATTAGATTTATAGTTGAGTTGTGCCTAGATTGAGATTTGTTTGTATGGTTTGGATATTAGCAATCATCTAAAAAAATGTATATTTCCTGACATAATTACAGTGCCATAATCACAACTAATACAATTAACAATAATCTTTTCGTAGCATCTAATACCCAGGTCAAGCCAGATTTCCTCCATCACCTCATAAACATCTTTTCAGTTTATTTATTCAAATATATATTACAACAAAGTCCAAAGTGTGCATTCGTTTATAAATCTATATCTAAAGTCTCTTTAAACTTAGATCTAACCTTCCTTTTGTCCCCTGCCACTTAACTCATCACAGCAGCAATACCAATGATTTTGTATACTGTCTCGTATATTGTAGCTGTTTTGTTCCTTGTGGCATCATATATCCCAAGAATGGATATTATCTCTAGAAGTTAAATTCAGGTTTCGATTTTGACAAGATTGCTCCATAGAAGGTACCATGTGCTTCAAATTAATTCATGTCAAAAGGCACAGAATTATTAATTATCCTGACTCTGAGGCCAACATGAAAGTTGGATTCAGGTGTTGGCAGCCTGACTACTTAGATTTTTGCATCAAACTTTTCGCTAGTGACATCGTTGCTGGTGATCGTTACCAGAATTAACTGCTTCTCAGGGTATCAATGTAGAGATTTTTCTAATTCTATCTTTACCCGTACATTTGTTAGCTGAGATTATTTGGGGTTTGCTCTTGGTGGTCATTTGACCTCATTTGTCCATATTACGGAGTTTTTGGGCTTACTGTTGTCTAGCTTTGTTGAGATTATCCATGTGTTGTTTTTCTTTTTTTCCTTGTCTAACCCATCTTGGGTTTGGTTTTTGATAGGGAATTTATGTTCCTGCAGTGATAACCTCTATGTCACCTTCCTTCATGTTTTAAAGTCTTCTTTTACCTACTTTCTGTGTGCATCCCCAGTCTCCATTTCTATTCTCTTTCTTTCTAAACATTTCTGGTCTAATTAGCAATTTAGTTTTTCAGTATTAAAATGGAAGGGCAGAGCTGATTTTGCATATATAAACTGTAGTTAATTACACAGCTGTGTGCTGGAATTATACAGGATCTTCTTTGTGGAAAAAAAACTAAAGCTTACTTCTCAGTTTAAAAAAACTGTCCCTTAATGTCATTTTAATTTATGAAAGGACCCAGAATTAGTTCTGGTCTCAGACTGTCCCAAGGTATTTCTTGAAGCCAGTTCTTTTTGTCTTTGCTATTTCCAGTGAAAATAAATAACTTTGCTCTTTCCCTGATAGTCATTGGTAGTGTCAGAATGTCCTCTAGAATTCCTTGAAACTTATTTGAATTCTCATGAGATACTTTTATAAATTAGATTTTTCATCTGTAGAGTTAGATTTATAGGTCAGTTGTTTTGGATTGTGATCATTTGTATTGTTCAGATTTCAGTCTTTTTATCTTATTAAAATGTGTGTATGTCCACCCCCAGACCCACCCTGTGCTCTTTCCCTTGGCACAGCAGAGCTTGTCACTTCATTAATACTGACTTCTTTCCCTAGGGACTGCGTACTTGTGGTAAGCACCCAATGAGAGAGGCCTAAAATTACATGTGGTGACAACAGCTGGAAATATTTTATATTTCTTTCCATAACCTGCCTCATTCCTAAGGGAAGAACTAAAGGTTACTAAACAAGGCCTTTGGAATGAGGAGACATTTTGCCATTTACTTTGGGTTTCAGGATCACATCCCCCCTTTCCTATCAGATAAAAGTTACTGGACTGTGTATTTGGACTTTGCAAGGTGTAGGTAATTTTACCAAATTAAGCTAAATGATTATACAAAGAAGCCAATAAAAATCATTTAAGAATAAACTGGAGTTGGTTATAGGTTACAGTGTCTGTTTTCACTGCAGAAAAAAAAGATTGACATTAGACGATAATTGAAAGCCAAACAGGCTTCCTCCAGCAAAGTGTGATTTGAAAGATGTACCAAAACAAAACTTACATCAAAATCTCTCAACATTAAGGGACCACTCATCCTTTCCTAAACTGAAATTCTTATCAGATTTTATCATTATTTTAGTAAACTTTGAACTAAGTAATTTGTCCCTAGTTATACATTAAGGAAAAAAAGATGCAATGAAGTATAAAACTGTTCAATAATGACACTGGTATTTTCAATGGTAACATGGGTATTGTCATAATGAAACTTATATATACATTATAGGATGAGGCAAAAAGGTAATTACATTAATGGCACATGGAACCAAGGTTTAATAGACAAGAAATAGATGCAAACAAAATATTTTAAATAATGCATCAGAATCTCTGTATCCTTAAAAATGCCAGTGTAAATTCTTTATAGGAAAAAAAAATTCATTGATCTTGATCACTGAAAAGGGATGGTATCCGAACCCACTAGCTATGATTACCCCTTATCCAGACACGGCCTCCTAATTCTCTTTTTCATAGAAAGCAAGGCGAGTGGCTCAGAGAAAGGGCTGGTTTTTGATCTGGCTGGGAAGAAAATATATGGTGTAATAACAGAAGGCAAATAATTTATCAAATACTGCTGGTATTGTGCTAAATGGAAATGAGCCAATTTGAAAGGATATGTGTGGTTGAAATGGACAATTTGAGTACGACAAAGAATAATGACTGCAATGGATTGAAACTCATGAAATATCTTAAAGATCCATGATTTTAAAATGAAAACAAATTGGTCATTTTGAAATTTTTCTAGCATATGAATTTCTTATTATTCTGAGAGCTGGTAAATAGGGGCAAAGAATCAAGAATATACCCTGCCTCTACTATACCACCTGCTCCTCAAGGTATCAAGTAGTTAATGGACAGTTTCTCTTAGAAAATAATTCCTACTAAAGAACTCAAGAAAATTTTTACACTCAACAATAGAGATGGTGACATTGAGTGGAGAGTATAAATAAAGCAAACTTTGCTATCACTGATAATTAGGTTGAATTTGTGAGATGAGTCTTTATTACCCTATTCTTTTTTATGCATGTCTAAACATATAAGAAATGTTTAAAATATCAAAACAACTAATAAAGGATGTGAGGGACTGGGGAGAAGGTGTTGGTTCTGTCTAGGGGGTGAACTCTGAACAGCAGGGATAGAATGAAACCACATCTAGGAGAGACAATGAACAGGGACATTAAGGAGGCTTACCATTGTGCCTGCCACATAGGAATAGCTCAAATTTATTTGTGAATTGAATGGATTAGGGTAAGGACATATGTGTTTAGAGGTTTTGACTTTATACACTGAGTAGCCATGGAAGGTTTTTGAGAAATGGATAAAAATAATTCCATCTGTGTTTTAAAACTGTATTTCTGTTGGTAAAGTGAAATATGTGGATTAAGAGGTTAAACCTTGCTGATCGAGAAGTTAGTTGGTATTTTAGGAGATGATTCCAGATAACAGAATGAGTAGATTAAATAAACTGGGAATCCCAAGGAGACAATGGATATACAAGAAATTGGAGCTTTAGAAATATCAAGATGGCAGGACCAGCTGAATGTGGATAAATAAAATAAACCTATATATGTTGACTAACTCCTTGAGAGAAAAGGGATTAATACCAAAATTACTACAAGGAGAATTTTCTTTTTGATATCTTAAACATACACACATACAAACTCCTGGTTAATTTTTTTTTTTTTATTTACTCTTCTTACCCACTGTTATGCTGAAAGTAGCCAGAGAATGAGGTCAACTCAACATTTGCTTTTGCTCAAGGCTATATCCACTAAATTAATTCTTCCTCCAATTCAGAAAATAAATAAATTACCCTTGCTGAAGGGTGGCTATCCTGAGTGAATTTAAGAAAAACTCACTCAGGTCATCTAAAGAAATGTCTGAAGTAGCTACAGAAAGTTAAGAGCAAGATAAGCACTAATTTACAATCTCCTTCATCCCAATGATGGTGGGCTTAATAGAGGACAAATTTTATCACCAGGGATTTTCAGTATTTCTGATATTTCAGTATTTCTATGGATATGCTACACTGACTGAGATGAAGACTGGTTTTTAAGGACAGATCTAAGGCTTAACCTTATCAGTAGCATGACAAGGACAACAATACTCTTTGCACCTGAAACTTCCTGACTCCCTTTCCTCCTATTTCTTAATATACATTGTCTCTCATAAATGAGAACCCGAGACAGTGGGACACTAGACTATGAGATGATGGAGGACAAATATTTTTTTTTATTTGGGTAACCTAGGTATCTACTAGTGATTAGTAAGTTTCCTAGGGAAGGAAGAAGGCAGCAAGAGGCTAAGTTAGTTTACACATAGGAAAAACGAAAATCTAACTTCAATGCTGGGAAAGCCTGAATGTCTGTCTTTGACTCTTGGCCAAACTAAGAGCAGTAGGATTTATGATATGTTCTTCAAAGTCTGACATCTCCCTGGTGACCACCAGAGGCAGTTTGTTTACTGATAATCTTTACCTGGCATAACCAGTTAGATAGCCTGGCTTGATGAGGTGACCATGTGGGCATAAAAACACCACTGGGAACTCCTGCCTTGAGTATGAGTGAATGTATCTGAGAAATCTCATGAATGTTTTCAAATAAAGAAATTTTTAAAAACTTTGCAAAGTGCATCCTTGGAAAAAGAACATTAGGCAAGGGTGCAAAAGAGAGAAATTTGAGAAAAGACTGCTTCAGCTTTAGTTATTTAAGCTCAAGCCTGATGAAGAGCTATCACTGAAGTCACTAGTAAGTGCTCATTAGATCCATTTATTTTTTTTTCCCTTAGGATGTACTACAAAAAGACAATAAACCAAACCCCATACATTGCTGAAGTGTGTGGCTGGCAAGGAGCCAGTAAAAGGAGCATGCTGCCTTCCAAGTTCTTCATTGTAAAGCATTAGGGACAAAAGTTCTCTTGTTCTTTCTAAAAACTGGTAAGAATTATCATTTGAACCAGTGAACAGGCAGAATACTGGTTTGAGAGGCTCTTATAATTCTGTCATTTGAGTTTAGATCTAAAATTATGAGTCTTTTACCTTTCTGTTGCCAGGAAAAGAGAAAGCAAATCTCTTCAAATCCCACATGACTTATGCTTGCTGCCCTGGCTTGAAAAATCAGACTTAATGCCAAGTTATTAATGTTCAAAATTAGGTTAATATTTCATTCTGGGCCCACATTTTAGTGCTACCTTTTGTTTTATTATAGCTTGGGCTGCACATGATCAGACATGACTCATCACTATTTGTAGCTGAGACATTACCTTTTTCACATTTTCAATTAAATAAAATAATTTTCAATTAAATAAAATAAATAAAAATTCCATAATTTCCAAATCATCAACCAAACCTCTACTATAAAATAATCATAATTCCCCTTTTGACTCTCTACAATCAATATGCAGTCATATAATAGAAAGCAAATGACAATACCCAAAGGTTTAACTACAGAAAGGTGGAATGAAACATTTTTAAAAATATTCAAATTCCAATCTGAAGTATAAATATACATATATATTTTACAGTGAGCAGAAGCATGCAAATTTTGAGTCCTGGGCTGGGAACTAGCACTCCGTCACTTCTACTGCATTGTTTTGGCCCAAACAAGTTGGATAATCCGGATTTGAGGGAGGCGATGCTATACTCTGTTAATGTGAGGAACTGCAAAGTCACATTGCAAAGAGAATGGTAACAGGGTTGACTGAAGGCTTGTGGTCATTTTTGCCATCTACCACACCAGGGAAAATTCAAATAAAAATATAGTGTCATAGGCATTACGTTAAATTGTTTAAGATCCAGTCCGATTTTCTATTGCCTAAACAGGTAAAAAAAAAAAATATCCTCTGAAGGAAATTTGTTAGAATATTGGTTAACATTTTCATATAAATGAACTCAATTCTTAGAGATTTATAGAGAATTCTATAAGTATACGTGTTAATTTTCCTAGTATTTAAGGACATTTCAATAATCTTGTGTTCTGATTTTTCTATTATAATCCCATAGTGTTTAAGTGTTTTATCATTTTATAAATTCCATTCCATATCCTCCGAATCTAGTCCATTTTTGACAGGTCTTATATCCTAATTTTTATTCCAGGAAATACCATTCTTGTATGAATAACTTGTAATGTGTATGTATGTTTATACATATTAACTGGACATAGTTAACAAAATAATGAGGAGGAAGAGGAGGCTGAAGTGAAGGTTAAGTTTGACTTACAAGATACGGAGTTTCTGGGTGCCTGGGTGGCTCTGCCTTCCACTCAGGTCATGATCCCCAGGACTCCCTGCTGAGCAGGGAGACTGCTTCTCCCTCTCCTTCTGGCTCTCTTGTTCTTGTTCTCTCTCAAATAAAATCTTAAAACAAAACAGAGTTTGTGTTCAGACCATGAGAGAGTACAGAAAATTGACAGGTTAATAGGCATCTACTAGGCTGATCGATGGCTAGAAAGCAGCTATAAATGTTGGGGAATATCAAGTAGTGATTAGCAACATCTCCTATTTTCAGGAGAACATCGTCAGGCACAGAGCAGACATTACCTGGAGAGTTCAGTCATCATAGTAGAGCCAGTGACCTAGGGCAGTTATGTGGGAGACACAGGAGTATCAGAGATCACAAAGTAGATCAAGCAAGGGAAAGTCTGAACACACTGGGAGCTGAGTGTGGGCCAAAGCCTATGTGCTAGCACTCTCTAACAGCCAGCCCCCTACCAGCATCAACAATATTAATGCAGTGCAGAATGAAGTCCTGGGGTAGGACCTTCCCAGATCCTGCAGGTGGAAACATAGGTGATAGGTGAGAAGATTACATTATTCTGTAAATACCTCTTTGGTTATATTTCAAAGCTTTTGGATGTCAAATAATTTTTTATTACCATTGTGACATCTTTGACCCACGAGCTATGTATTATTTATAACTGAATTAATAGTCTCACATTTAAGGATTTTTAAATAATTATTACTGCTTCATTGCTTAAATAAAATGTAGTCAGAGTCCTTTCCCAAATAATACCTATTTAGAACCCATAAGGCTATCAGCTGATTTTACAGCAGAAACTTCACAGGCCAGAAGAAAGTAGCATGACATATTCAAAGTGCTGAAAGGAAAAAGCCTACAACCAAGAATATTCTCTCTCCTCATTTCTGAAATGATAACCTTGCTAGATAAAGTTAAAGAGATACTTAAACATTTCTTTTAAGGCCACTTTAGTGGTGATAAACTCCTTTAAGTGGACTAAAAGAAAGTTAAGAAAATAAATTTTATTGGTAAAAGCAAACATACAGTAAAGGTAATAGGTCAACCACGTATAAAGGTTAAAAGACTAGATAAAAAGACATAAAATATGACATCATATGGACGATCAACAGGGAGGAAGAAGTAAAATATTTAGTGCTTTTAGAATGTGTTTGACAAAAGCGACCGTCAACTCAATATACATTGATATAAACCTCATGGCAACCACAAACCAAAATCCGATGATATGTAAAAAATAAACACTAAAGAAACACATCAAATCATAAGGGAAAAGAGCAAGAGAAGATAGGAATAAAGAAGTACTACAAAAACAAGAAAAAATTAACAAAATGGCAATGTGAATGGACTAAATGCTCCAATCGGAAGACACTGGGTGAATTAATGGATAAAAAACAAGACCCATCTATATGTTGCCTATAAAAGACTCCCTTCATACCTAAAGCTAGATACAGACCAAAAGTGAAGATATTCCATTGAAATGGAAATAAAAGCTGTGTTAGCAATGCTAATATCAGACAAATGGACTTTAAAACAAAGAAAAGCACTACATAATTATAAAGGGAACAAAGCAACAAGAGGATAAAACAATTGTAAATATCTGTATCCAATATAGGTGCATTTAAATCTACAAAGCAAATAGTAACAGACATAAAAGGAGAAATTGACAGTATTACAAAAATTGTAGGGAAATTTAACAGCCCACTTGCATCAATGAAAATCAATAGACAGTGGCTTTGACCAACAATTTAGATCAGAGAGACTTAACAAATATATATATAATATTCCATTCCACAACCACAGAATATACTTTTTACCCCCCTCCCCCCCCACCAGGGCACTTGGAACATTCTCCAGGACAGATCATGTTAGGCCACAAAAAAATCCTCAATAAATTTGAAAAGATTGAAGTCCTATCAGGTATCTTTTCTGACCACAATGGTATGAAACTAGAAATCAATTATAAGAAATAAACTGAAAAAACACAAACACATGGAGCCTAAAAAACATGCTACTAAACAACCAATGGGTCAACAAAGATACCAAAGAGGAAATAAAAATATACCTGGATACAAATGCAAATGGAAACACAATGGCTCAAAAACTTTAGGATTCAACAAAAGCAACTCTAAAAGTATGTTTATAGCAATATTCGCCTACCTCAAAAAACAAGAAAAATCTCAGAAAGCCCAAAGGAAAAAAAATTGTAGAGATTACAGTGGAAATAAACAATAGAAAATATCAATGAAACCAAGAACTATTTCTTGGAAAAGATAAAGTTTTAGCCAGACCCATCAAGAAAAAAAGGGAGGTAGACAATAAATAAAATCAGAAGTGAAAGATAAATATAAAGAATTATAAAAAAAAAACTACAAAAATTTATGCCAACAAAACTGGACAACCTAGAAGAAATGGATGAATCTCAGAAACATGATTTTTAAGACTGAAACAGGAAGAAATAAAAAATTTGAACAGACCAATGACTAGTCACAAAATTGAATTGATAATTAGAAAACTTCCAACAGATGAATTCTACCAGACATTTAAGGAAAAGTTAATACATATACCCTTTAGCCCATTATAAAAAACAGAAGAGGAAGGAATGATTCCAAATACATTCTATGAGGCCAGTAAAACCAGACAAAGACACTACAAAAAAGAAAACTACAGGCCTCTATCCCTCATGAACATAGATCCCCAAATCCTAAACAAAATATTAGGAAACCAAATTCAGGATTACATTAAAACGGTATTCCCAGTAATTGAGATTTAATCCTGGGATGCAAGGATGGTTCAGTATTCAGATATCAATCAACATAATATACCACATTAATGAAATGAAGGATACAAATCATACAATCAACTCAATAGATACAGAAAAGACATTTGGCAAAATTCAATACCCATTCATGATAAAAATGCTCAACAAAGTAGGTTTAGTGGGAACATAACACAATAAAGGCCATATATGATAACCTAGTAGATAACATCATACTCAATGGGGAAAAATAGAACTTTTCCTTCAAGTCAGGAACAAGACAAGCATGTCCACTCTTACCACTTTTATTCAACATATTACTGGAAGTCCTAGCGACAAGTCAGAGAAGAAAAAGAAATGTCACCTAAATTCATGAGGAAGAAGTAAAACTGTCACTGTTTGCAGATGACATGATACTATACAAACTAAAACTGATAAATGAATTCAATAAATTTGCAGGATACAAAATGTACAGAAATCCATTGCATTCTACACACTAACAACCAAGCAAAAAATTAAGAAAACAATTTTATTTATAATTGCACCAAAAAGAATAAAATATCTAAGAATAAACTTACCCAAAGAGGTAAAAGACCTGTAGTCCAAAAACTATAAAACACTGATAAAGAAATTGAAGACAACACAAGGAAATGGAAAGATATTCCATGCTCCTGCCCTGGAAGAATTAATATTGTTAAAATGTCCATACTATCCAAAGTAATCTACAGAATCAGTGCAATCCCTATCAAAAAAATCAATACTATTTTTCATAGAACTAGAATAAATAATTCTAAAATCTGTATGGAAAGACTCACAAAAGACTCTTGAGAAAGAACAAAGATGGACATACTACAATCCCAGATTCAATGATATACTGGAAAGCTATCATTATCAAAACAGTATGGTACTGGCACAAAAATACACATAGATCAATAGAACATGATAGCCCAGAAATAAACTTACACCTATATGGTCAATTATTCTATGACAAAATAGGCACAAATATACAATGAGAAAAATGTTTTTCAACAAATGGTACTGGGAAAACTGGGCCCTTTCTTACTCCATACACAAAAATAAATTCAAAATGGGTTAAAGAACTAAATGGAAGACCTGAAATCATAAATCTCCTAAAAGAAAATACAGGCAGTAATTTGTTTGACATTGGCTGCAGAAACATTTTCTAGATATGTCTCTTCAAGCAAGGGAAACAAAAACAAGCTAGTGGGACTACACACACACACGTGCACACACACACTTTTGCATGGCAAAGAAAACCATCAGCAAAATGAAAAGGCAACCTACTTAATGAGAAAAGATATAGGGTTAATATGCAAAATATATAAAGAACATATTCAACTTAACACACACACACACAAAACTTGAGTAGGCATTTACCTGAAAAATATGCTCAGCATCACCAATCATCAGGAAAATGCAAATCAATACCACCATGAGTTCACCTTACACCTGTCAGATTGGCTATAATCAAAATAACAAGAAATAACAAGTGTTGGCAAGGATGTGTAGTCACTACAGGAAACTGTATAGGGGTTCCTCAAAAAAATTAAAAATAGAAAAAAAAATATCCCATAATTCCACTTCTGGGTGGGAATTTGGCATTCTGGGTAATTACCCAAAGAAAATAAAAAGACTGGTCTGAAAAGATAGATGCACCCCTATGTTTATTGGAGCATTATAAACAATAGCTAAGATATGGAAGCATGTCCATCAGTGAATGGACATAGAAGATGAAAAAAGATGTGGTGTGTATACGTGTGTGTGTGTGTGTGTGTGTGTGTGTGTATGAATATTACTCAGCCATAAAAAAAGAATGAGGTCTTGCCACTTGTGACAACATGGAGGGACCTAGGCGGTATTATGCTAAGTGAAGGAAGTCAGACAAAGACAAATACCATATAATTTCACTTATATGTGGAATCTAAAAAACACATGGATAACTGAAAAGCAGATATAGGTCCAGAAATAGCAACCTCAAAACAGGTGGTTGCCAAATGGGAAGTGGGGGTGGGGTGGGGGGAATGGGCAAAATGGGTGAAGACGAGTGGGAGGTACAGGCTTCTAGTTATGGAATGTGTAAGTCACAGGGATGAAAGGTACAGCACAGGGTATATAGTTAATGATACTGTAAGAGTGTTGTATGGTGATATATGGTAGCTACACTTATGAACACAGCAGAAGGTATAGAGTTGTTAAATCACTATGCTGTACACCTAAGACTAATGAATATTGTGTGTCAACTATACGTCAGTAAAAAATAAAAATCAAATTTTTTCTGGCTCAACAGAATTCTGCCACAGCTATGCTCAATTCACATTAGATTGTGAATAGAATACACTAATTAAACAGATTAACTCCTTTCAGAACAAAAGAAACTTCTGCCTTGAAGTCAATATTTTCCATCCAAGAAAACAAAAACTACATGAAACTTTCAGTAACAGATACTGGTCTGCTTAGATTATAAGTTTTCAGTGACCTTCTCTGTCATATTCCTCCAAATAATTGGATTTAAAGATTTCCTGAAGACGGTGATACTACATTTCATGAGTTATCCTCTACTTGGTAGCAGCATATTAATAATTCCCATTAGTATTTTCAGTTTTTTTCTAAGCTGCTAAGAGAAATGGAGAAGATTTATTTTCTCTGGATGTGGATCTATATATACCCCTCCATTACACTTTATTTACATTCATAAAGAAAAAAGCCTACCAGTCACCTCATTTTTTCTTAATTTTACAATTTTTAGGAAATGAATATGAGAAAGGATGTTGCATCCTTAAAGGATGCAAATAAATATTCTAAGACAAACAGCCCCTTTTTCAATGGTAAAACAGAAAGAAAAACATCATAAAATATTAAATACTAAAGACAAAATTAAGTTCAATGAAGAGGTATTGATTTGGGTGACATAGACCTAATTGAACAGATCATTTTAATTTTGATTATTTGTCTAAATGTGGAGTTGATCACAATAATCAAAGTAACACAAACTTAACATAAACTTTCAAAATAAATTTTGTTGCAGGTTTTCTCTCATACCATTATTGTATTACTGTTTCCCCCTTTAGTTCCTTGATATCTGGTTGATATACTTAGTTGCTCTGATATTGGGTACATATACATTTATAATTATTATATCTTCCTGATGAATTGACGCTTCTGTCATTATATAATGTCCCTCTTTGTCCCTTGTGACAGTTTCTGACTTAGTGTATTTTAAGTATAGCCACACCTACTCTCTATTGTTTACCATTCCAATGAAATCTTTTTCCATCCCTTTCCTTTCACAGCCTATGTGTAACCTTAAATAGAAAGTGAGTTACTTATGGTTGGTTCTTGTTTTATTACTCTATGCATTTTGATTGGGTTGTTTATTCAATTTCAATTTAAAGTACCTTTTTTTTTTAAATCAACTGGAAGCTTGTACCTCTTGACCCCCTTCACCCATTTCACCCCCACCACACAATCTATAAAAGTAGTGATTAATAGGGAAGGGCTCACTACTCCCATTTGTGAGTAGTTTTCTGTCTGTTCTGTAGTTCTTTTGGTCATCTTTCCCCTCTCTTGCTGTCTTCTTTTGTGTTTCACTGATCTTTTTGTGGTAATAATCTTTGATTCTTTTTGTATATTTTCTGTATGTATTTTTCTATGGGGAGGTATTGTGAGCCTTGCTGTATTGTAAATTTTGAAAACTTCACATTTTCCCTCGATGCCTCAATATCCCCAAACACAGGCTCTGAGTACCCTGCCCAGGTACCAGGCATACCAGTGTCTGTTTCCCTTTTTGCCTTCCCCGGACTGTGACTTAATGACAAAAGGCAACAATGAAAGCCTCCACCCTGACCCCCTGTAAAGATACTAACCCTCATTCTCATGCTGGGCTACCCACCTGCTTGGTTGAACCTGCTCCCTTGGAGGTTTCTCTCCTATGGCCCTTGTGTGGTACACTTGCTTCCCTCTTCTGGGACCTGTGAGTATAATAAATCTCTTTCACTTTCATGTACTTCTGCACAGTGTTATTCCATATTCACACTGTACTAATCATTTTTGAAATGTTTTAAAGTAGTATAATGACCTATTTTATTTTTTTAAAGATTGTATTTATTTATTTGAAAGAGAGCATGAGCGGAGGTCGGGGGCAGGCAGAGGGAGAGGGGGAAGCAGACTCCCCACTGAGTAGGGAGCCATTGTGTGGCTTCATCCCAGGACCCTGAGAACATGAACTGAGCCAAAGGCAGATGCTTTACCAACTAAGTCACCCACACGCCCCTTAACAATTACTTCTTACAACACACATAAAACATCTTATACTTATAATAGTACTTTAAGCTAATAATTTTAATTACATATAAAAGCCCTATACTTTTACTTCCCTACTCCCTCATTCTGTTATAGTTGTGACAAGTTAATAAAAAATGAATGCTGTTGCAGAGCATATTCATAGCAGTTCATATTCGGAACAACTTCATCTGCTGAACATCTAATGTCATGGATAGTGGCTTTCATCTGAAGGTAACAGTTGGGGAGATTTCTCTCATCATTTCTGGACCAGCACAGTACTAAGGTCAGGTTAGACTGAGGGACTGTGAGGACTGCTTGTTATGTAACCACTAAATGAAACTGCCAGGGAAATTGGATTTGATGTTAAAGCCGAGTATTTATTTATGTGAAAATATTTAATGTCTCTACTATGTTACTAAACTATTAATAATGTACATCATAAATACAGAAATACCTGGGGAAGTATCTTTATTGTTGTAGTTTTTATTTTTTATTTTTTTATTATTGTTTTTAAGTATACATGAAGGTTCTATCCTCCACAGAGTTTGGTTCTATTGACCTCAATTCCTTTGCCTGTATATTTGAAAAGTTCTACAAGAGATTCTAATGTCTACCCCTGGCAAGACACCACCGATTTAGAAATTTATACACAATTAGGCATACTAGCCAACAATATATTCTAAATCCTCAAAATGTGATGCCTTGCAAGATTTGTATAAAACAAGTGTCAAGAACGTTCTTTAAATAATATTTTTCATCTCATATTCAAATGAGAATGCTGTGTGAAATGTTTCATGTGCTTCAAAACACCAACCTTATTGGAAGCAAGTCTAATGGTCCAGCGACAATTGCCCATTGTTAAATTTTTTCCCCTTGCAAATTTTAAAGACTAGGGATTAAGGGGCTCAGGCCATTGGAGCTGAAATGGCAATACCTACAAATGTCTGAGGTAGTGGGACAATTGGAACTTTCAAAAGTTATTAAATTTCACAAATTTCTGTTATCCATATTCTTGAAAGGAGGAAAAAAATCTTCCTTGATCTACCTTGGTTTCCTTTGCCTTTTGAGCGTGTAAGTGTATACATTTTAATAGAATTATTAAATATAGAATATTAAAAATATAGAATATTAAAAATAGAATTACTTTCTAGCACTTCTAATTCTCAGCATAGTACAAGTCACTCAAACTACTGATATTGAATGTTTTTGTTTATGGAATAGGAATATTTGTCTTACATAAATAAGACACTACACGAAAAAGTTATATGCGAAGATTATTTTCAAGTGGCAATTGTATTAATACAAATACACAGTTTTAAGAAAATTATGTCATGTTATTGCATTATAAAACCAAAAGAGAATCAAAGATCACCTGGCATATGTGTCCTCTGCTCAGAAAAAAAACAATTGTTCTTAGTAGGAATTTTTCTTTAATAAAAGTACTTTTTCTCCACACAGTCTAATCAATTCCACAAATTTTCTCAGTTTTCATCATCCAGTTGTTTTTGAGCAGTAATCCTGGCCCATTCTCTACTTTCTTGAATAGTTCTAAAATATAAAGACAAAGATTGCCAAGTGGCATTAGGGAAAACATCTAAATTAGAATGGAAGGCAAGGATTTGCAACCAATGCTGCTACCTGCCAGTTCAAAGACTTGGATTGGATTTATTCAGCTTTGGGGGTTGGGGGGGAAACAACAACAACATTTGCTCAGTTTACCTAATCCTAACCTTTAATGACTACCTCTTGCAGACAAAAGATTTCCTATATGCTAACATTTTCCAAATTCTTCGAGGTATTCAAATTCAGTGCAAGCTTTCAAAAAAAAAAAAATCATCTGGTTTTATCAGTCAGTCAAGACTAAATCAGCTTTAAAAAAAAAAAAGACTAAGTCAGGGAAGCAGATCTACTATGAGTGTTATGACATTAAGGGATTTATTACGGTAAGTAGATATTACATGATTCTAGGAAGATGGTTATGTGAAGTTCCCCAGCATTACAAGACCAAAATAAAGGTCCCACTAACCAGCCTTACTAAAACACTGGCTTGAGTGGACAATTTGGAGCTCCCAGGAAAATACTAAGAAACCGGAGATTCCTGGACTCCAAAGTGGGATCATGACAAGGAAATCTATGGTCTAAGGGAAGCCATTACCTCTATGTAGCTACTGGTGCTCTGGGTCTGTCTCTTGCTAAGCATCTGTGCATGGACCTGGTGCTGCAACTTGCAAGCACACATAAGTAAAGACACAATGAATCACTGTCAAGTTAAGGCAGTGTTTTACTTACATAGACAGACAGTGAAAGGAAAAACAGCCAAAGGGGGAGCTCCCTTGCCCTCACTCACCAACAAGGAGGACACTGAAACAAAAGGATCCACAGGACTGCAGTGTAAATTGTGGGATATATATGTTGCTGAGGAGAGGATTTTTAGACTGCACCTGGAAGGTTTTAGTCTGCAGCTCTTTTCTGAGGGGTTAGAGCAGAAAGCCCCATCCCTCATCAGATCTGCATGGCAATGAGAAATGGTCTAATGACAGCCTCCCCGAGGTAGAGGGAGGTAACTGGCAGATGAGGTCAGGATTGGCCTCCCCCATCCTCTCATATTCTGGGAGGATCACAAGATGTTCTGCCAAAATTCCGATAAGCTGCAGTTCAAGCCTTTTTTTTTTTTTTTTTTTTTTTTTTAATAACTGCTACTGAGTGTGCTGCTCAGATTGCCTACCTATTCCAAGTCCTCTGGGATTCATGTCTAGGTCCTTAAGGAGAGGGGTCTGCAGTGAAAGCTGAAAGTGCTGTTACCACTGAAATCTCTATAAGAAATGAAAGTAAAACACAAGCCTGATTGTGAAGATGTGATAACCTAAAGGAGGATAATACTCTGACATGTGATTCCCCAAGTAGAGGCAGAGCAGAAGGCCCAGTCTTCCCAGTGGGGACTAAGGAGGCTTTATTGTTATAATAAATCGGGCTCACCTCATTGGCTGCAAACAGTGGAGTGATGTGACCATATGTCACTTGGGCATTAAACAAATCCTAATGAGCTAAAAAAACCCACAAAAAACCTAAAGGAGGAGAGCATTCCCTAAAGCCAGCATCAAGAAAGGGAGAGAGAAATGGTGAATAGTAGAGGCGGCCAGAGGAAATTTATTCAATTTAACTTTAGTGCCTAGAGACTTTCTGGACTATTTTGGAGGGATGTCAGCACTGAGAAAGCCCTGTCAGTTGTGAAGGTTGATAGAACAGTGTTTTATTGCTATTATTCCGTGGCTTTTGTATCCTGAGGCTGGTGCAATATAGAAATTACCCATGCTCTTCTTTTTGTAAAAGCATAGGTTAGGACTTAAAATGTTCAACATTGAATGTAGCATATGAAAGCTTAAGTAGAGATTTTTATTCCATGTTTACACTAAATCTTTACACATTTACAAGTAAATTTGTGATTAATTAGTAGGTAAAAATGAAGGGCTTAGCTGGTGAGCATGGGTACAACATGTAAATGTCTGTGATGTAAGTAGGTGCCAACATAGCCTTTTAATTTGAACAACAAGCTGTGTAAATTAAGTAAAAAGTTTAGGGCTCAAAACAAATAACTGCCTCAAAGTTAATTAGCTTGAATTCTAACACAGAGCTCAACTTTAAAAGAATTTTAGGCATTAGCAAATAGATTTTGCAGCAGTAGCTTTAGTACTTTCTAAACAGATGTACCACTTCTACTAAAGATTGACCTTATTTACTACAAACATCCCCACTCCTTATGCTAAAGGACTGAATATAAAAACAGAAATGCCCAGATCATCTACTAAAATAGAACTCTGACCCAAACCTGCAGCAACCAGCAGGGGAAGCCAACCCACAAACACTGGAGCAACGGACCCCAAATTGTCAGGATGTGGATCAATAACGGACAGCTGCCCTAATCTTTCCCCTTACTTCCAATGTCCAACTAACCGGGAAAGCCAGAAGGGCTCCACTAAATACAGGATGTCTCACTTCTAATTTGCCTGTCTCCAGCTTCCCCATGTCAACAGCCTCCAATCAGGGGATTTCTGAAGCTTTCTCTTGTGTTCACTGTATAGCTTTTACACTTCTCTGCCTGTCTTTGAGTCTCAGCTAAAACAAAATGATGCTGGCTGACTGTCTTGCTAGAGCAAGCTCTAAATAAACAGCCTTTGCTTATTCTCACTTGAGTGGTCCTCATATATTTCACAGTGCTTAAATATACTTAGTGTGAACAGTTTATGTAATTCAAGACTAGTGAATGATTTTGAAATAAACAATGAGCAAGTTTAGAATCTTTATTTAGAAGTAAGCAGATACTGTGAAATAAAAACAGAATCTCCGGAGATATCTGATAATATTTATAAGCTGTTGATGAAGTGGTGACCAAATTCCAAGCCCTGTGCTAGATGCATCCAATGACAAACCTCACTTAATCAATGGTTCTAAAGAGTAACTATTCCAGGTGAAGGAGTCAAGGCACAGAGAGGCTAATTTCCTTGCCGAAATCGAGTAATCAATGGAAATGGATTTCAAACCCATATGCATCACTGTCCCCAGCCAATTCTTTTTCCTCTGGACCACACTACTTTCAGAGTTCCAAACACAGTGCTGATTTCCTTAGTAGTCACCATCAACTTGAGAAGCTAATATCCATGGTTTATTAAAACCCTCACTCAGTACCTATGTAGTTCTCAGCCCAAGAAAATAAATAATAAAGGTAAAAACAACCTAACCTTTGTCCTTGAGAGCTCATATGGTAGGTAAAAGGAGTAAAATGAAACAAAACATGCCACAAATATACTTGTTTGGAGGATCACAGGTTATTAAATCAGTAAGACCCAGACTTCGTAGCTGAGCTTCTAAATTCAAGCTCTGAGGTTAAGGAGGTGAACGCAGATTACAGTCATGGAATGAAGGAAGAATGGTTCTGACACATGTAGTCATCAAAAGCCTTAGCAAGTAAATTCATAGGTGATGTTCTTTTCTCCCCAGAACTTAGTTTCCCTATGTCTGGCAACAGTTTCCCTAATATACAAGTCCTCATGCCAATGCTGGCTTGTGAAATCCCTAATCCAGGAGCTTCTTTACTAATTTAGACAGAATTTTAGGCAAGGTGTCAGAGAAAATAGCTTCTAATCCAGTGGTTCTCAATTCATGTTTCCTAGGCTAAATCCTGTGCCAAATAAATTAGAATCTCTGAAAAGAGATGCAAGCAACAAGCTGAAAACTGCTATTTTAGACCTGCTCTAAAGGGACTTTTTTCATATTATGTATAAGACAGGAAGTATTTAAAGGTCAGTATGAGGGACACCTGGGTGGCTCAGTTGATTAAGCATCTGACTTCGGCTTAGGTTGTGATGTCCTGGGATTGAGCCACACATCAGGCTCCCTGATCAGCTGGGCATCTGCTTCTCCCTGTCCCTCTGCCCCTCCCTATTCCTTCTCTCTCTCAAATAAATAAAATCTTTAAAAAATAAATAAAAAATAAAGTTCAGTATGACATATATTTGTGATACCAATAATCACTTGAAGTCCTGACTTAATGCATTTACCAACCTATATTCAATTAAAAATAGCAATGGTTCTATTATAACTTTACATTCTTTCTATTCAGTCTTCAAAGAACTGGAAAGTTTTGCTAATATATTTTTAATATCTCACTATTGATTACTGGAATGTGATAATAAATTATGATGAACAGAAATACTCCTGAAAGTTCCCCTCAACATTTTGTGGTCAGAATGAAAGATTTATATTGTGGCACAGAAACACATAAACAGTGTCAAGGATAGAGAGGAGATGAAGGAGAATGGCTTACTCTATGAGATTCGATGATGAGACAGGGCCTCTTTGACATTATGTGTGGTCCCCTGACACACATTGAAGAAGAGTGTATACAGGTATCTGGAAGGAGACAATGCCATTAGAACAGAAGAGGCAACAACTCAAAGGTAGGGGCATGACTGGTCCATTTGAAGAACAACAAGGAAGCCAGTTTGTCAAAAATGAAAGAATGGGTAGAGGGTGCCTTGAAGGATGGCAGAGAAGTAGCCTGGGCCAGATCTTATAGAGGTTATAAGTTATGGTAAGTATGTTAAATTTTATTTTGGTAGGGATGGAAAGTGTTGGAAGATTCTGAGCAGAGGAAGAAAAAATAATGACCTGGCTTTGTCCTGAAAGAGTGCTTGTGTCCTTTTTTTCAAATTAATAAACTTAATTTTTCAGCACATTTTAGGTTCACAGTAAAATGTAAAAGAAAGAACAAAGAATTCCAATATATGAAGCAAAGCATTAGGGAGACAGACTAGTTAGGAGGCTGTTTCTGTAGTGTGTTCAAAAGAGAATGATGGCTTGAATGAACTTAGTAAAGGTAGAGAGAAGTTTTGTATTTGAAATGTCTACTAACCAGCGGAGCAAGATGGCGGAGGAGTAGGAGACCTGGATTTCGTCTGGTCCCAGGAATTCAGCTGGATATGGATCAAACCATTCTGAACACCTATGAACTCAACAGGAGATCAGAGAGTTGTTGTTACTCCTTTCTTTGAACAGAAAAGTGACCACTTTCTGGAAGATAGGACATGCGGAGAAGTGAATCTGAGGAGATATTCAGGAGGATAGATGGCAGGGGAGGGGGTCTCCATTGGCCGCTTCTGGCAAGTGATAGAGCCCCGGAGCACAAAATCGGAATTTCTAGATGTCGGCTCCGCTGTGGGACATTGCTCCAGTGGCTAAGTGGGGGGTGGAACCCTAACAGGACAGTGTAGTCTCAGGACCCTCGGGGTCACAGAAAGACCGGGGGTGCCTGAGTGTGACAGAGCTTCCAGGTATCGGAGCGGGGAAGCCGGCTGCAGAGATGGAGCCGAAGAGCGGGCTCTCAGCTCGGGGTTGCCATAAACCGAGATCCACTGCACAGACGGGCCACTGCTCCTCCAGCAGGGACCCAACAAGCGGCAGATCTGGGGACACTCCCCTTCCTCCCCTAGGAGGAGCGGCACAGTAGCGCATCGCAGGATCTGCTGGGTTTGGAGACTCCACACGAGGTCATGTCAGGGATAGAAATGCTAGGTCACACCCCGGGTGACCCCAGGTGACCGGCAGTGCGGCCAGAGACTGGGGAGACAGGAGTGACTGACTGCTTTTCTCTTGGGGTGCACTGAGGAGTGGGGTCCCGGGTTCTCGGCTCCTCCAGGGAGGAGATTGGGAGGCCGCCATTTTCACTCTCGTCCTCCAAAGCTGTACAGAAAGCTTGAAGGGAACAAAAGCTCCCGAGAGCAAACCCGAGCAGATTAATTAGCCCAGACCAGCAAGGGTGGGGCAATTCCACCTCCAACAAAGACATATGGGAACTACGGCAACAGGCCTCTCCCCCAGAAGATCAGCAAGAACAGCCAGCCAAGGCCAAGTTTACCGATCAATGAGAACGGCAGAACTCCAGCACTAGGGGAATACTGCACATAGAATCCATGGCTTTTTTTTTTTACCATTATTCTTTAATCTTTCAAGTTAATTTTTTTTAACTTTTTTTTTTTGAATTTTTCTTTTTCCCTTTTTCAACCAACATTTTATCAATCCCTTTTTTAAAAAACATTTTTATTTTCCATTTTTAGAGTCATATTCTATCCCTTCATAGTAGTTACCCTTATTTTTGGCATATATATATAAGTTGTTCTCTCTTTAAAATTTTGAGATAAAATTTCTTCTAACAGATCAAAATATACCCTAAATCTCTAGGGTATGGCTTTGTTCTAGTCTCCTGCCTGATCACATCCTCTCTCCTCTTTTTTTTTAAATCCTCTTCTTTTTTCAAACAACTTCTTATCAATTCCTTTTATAAAATTTTTATAATTTTCATCTTTACATTCATATTCCATCCCTTCATCGTATTAACCCTTATTTTTGTACATATATAAGATTTCCTTTCTTTAAAATTTTGGGGGGCACTTTCTTCTAACATACCAAAATACACCCAAAATCTAGTGTGTGGCACTGATCTATGCACCAGCCTGATCATATTTGATCATATTCTGTTTTTTTTGTTGTTTTATTCTGTTTTTGTTTATCTTTTTCTTTTTCTTATTCGTTTTTCTTTCTTTCCCTTTCTTTTCCCCCAGCTTCAGGTCTTTAGAGTATATTTTCTGGGGACGTTGTTATCCTGTTAGCATTTTGTTCTCTCATTAATCTATTCTCCTCTGGACAAAATGACAAGACAGAAAAAAATCACCTCAAAAAAAAGAACAAGAGGTAGTACCGACTGCCAGGGACCTACTCAATACAGACATTATTAGTACGATATCAGATCTAGAGTTCAGAATCATCACTTTGAAGATACTAGCTGGGCTTGAAAAAAGCATGGAAGTTATTAGAGAACACTTTCTGGAGAAATAAAAGAACTAAAATTTAACCAAGTCAAAATCAAAAAGGCTATTAATGAGGTGCAATAAAAAATGGGGGCGCTAACTGCTAGGATAAATGAGGCAGAAGAGAGAATCAGTGATATAGAAGACCAAATGATGGAAAATAAAGAAGCTGAGAAAAAGAGAGATAAACAACTACTGGATCATGAGGGCAGAATTCGAGAGATAAACGATGCCATAAGATGAAACAACATTAGAATAATTGGGATCCCAGAAGAAGAAGAAAGAGAGAGGGGCAGAAGGTATATTGGAGCAAATTATAGCAGAGAACCTCCCTAATTTGGGGAAGGAAACAGGCATCCAGTCCAGGAAGCATAGAGAACCCCTCTCAAAATCAATAAAAATAGGTCAACACCCCAACACCTAATAGTAAAACTTACGAGTCTCAGAGACAAAGAGAAAATCCTGAAAGCAGCTTGGGAGAAGAGATATGTAACCTACAGTAGTAGAAACATTAGATTGGCAATAGACCTATCCACAGAGACCTGGCAGGCCAGAAAGGACTGGCAGGATATATTCAGAGCACTAAATGAGAAAAATATGCAGCCAACAATACTAGATCCAGCGAGGCTGTCATTGAAAATAGAAGGAGAGATAAAAAGCTTCCAGGACAAACAAAAACTAAAGGTATTTGCAAACATGAAACCAGCCCTACAAGAAATCTTGAAAGGGGTCCTCTAAGCAAAGAGAGAGCCTAAAAGCAACATAGACCAGAAAGGAACACAGAAAATATACAGTAACAGTCACCTTACAGGAAATACAATGGCACTAAATTCATATCTTTCAATAGTCACCCTGAATGTAAATGGGCTAAATGCCCCAATCAAAAGACACAGGCTATTGGATTGGATAAAAAAACAAGACCCCATGATATGCTGTCTGCAAAAGACTCATTTTACACCCAAAGACACCTCAGATTGAACGTTAAGGGGTGGAAAACCATGTACCATGCTAATGGACACCAAAAGAAATCTGGGGTGGCAACCCTTATATCAGACAAATTAGATTTTAAACCAAAGACTGTAATAAGAGATGAGGAAGGACACTATATCCTACTTAAAGAGTCTATCCAACAAGATCTAACAATTGTAAGTATCTATGCCCCTAACATGGGAGCAGCCAATTATATAAGCCAGTTAATAACAAAAGCAAAGGAACACATCAACAACAATAAATAATAATGGGGGACTTTAACACCCCCTTCACTGAAATGGACAGATCATCTAAGCAAAAGATCAACAAGGAAATAAAGACTTTAAATGACACACTGGGCCAAATGGACTTCACAGATATATTCAGAACATTCCATCCCAAAGCAACAGAATACACATTCTTCTCTAGTGCCCATGGAACATTCTCCAGAATAGTTCACATCCTAGGTCACAAATCAGGTCTCAAACGGTACAAAGACTGGGATCATTCCCTGCATATTTTCAGACCACAACACTTTGAAACTAGAACTCAATCACAAGAGGAAATTCAGAAAGAACTCAAATACATGAACGCTAAAGAGCATCCTACTAAAGAATGAATGGGTCAACCAGGAAATTAAAGAAGAATTTAAAAAATTCATGGAAACCCATGAAAATGGAAACACAACTGTTCAAAATCTTTGGGATGCAGCAAAGGCAGTCCTAAGAGGAAAGTATACAGCAATACAAGCCTTTCTCAAGAAACAAGAAAGGTCTCAAATACACAACCTAACCCTACACCTAAAGTTGCTGGAGAAAGAAGAGTAAATAAAGCCTAAACCCAGAAGGAGAAGAGAAATAATAAAGATCAGAGCAGAAATCAATGAAATAGAAACCAAAAGAACAGTAGAACAGATCAACAAAACTAGGAGCTGGTTCTTTGAAAGAATTAACAAGATCGATAAACCCCTGGCCAGACTTATCAAAAAGAAAAGAGAAATGACCCAAATCAACAGAATCATGAATGAAAGAGGAGAGATCACAACCAACACCAAAGAAATACAATTATAAGAACATATTATGAGCAACTCTATGCCAGCAAATTAGATAACCCGGGAGAAATGGATGCATTCCTAGAGATATGTCAAGTACCAAAACTGAACCAGGAAGAAATAGAAAACCTGAACAAACCTATAACCACTAAGGAAATTGAAGCAGTCATCAAAAATCTCCCAAAAAGGGCGCCTGGGTGGCTCAGTTGGTTAAGCGACTGCCTTCGGCTCAGGTCATGATCCTGGAGTCCCTGGATCGAGTCCCGCATCGGGCTCCCTGCTCGGCAGGGAGTCTGCTTCTCCCTCTGGCCCTCCCCCCTCTCATGTGCTCTCTGTCTCATTCTCTCTGTCAAATAAATAAATAAAATCTTTAAAAAAAAAAAATCTCCCAAAAAACAAAAGCCCAGGGCCAGATGGCTTCCCAGGGGAATTCTACCAAACATTTCAAGAATTAATACCTATTCTTCTGAAATGGAAGAAAAACTTCCAAACTCATTTTATGAGGCCACCATTACCTTGATCCCAAAACCAGACAAAGACTCCATCCAAAAGGAGAATTACAGACCAATATCCTTGATGAACATGGATGCAAAAATTCTCACCAAAATACTAGCCAATAGGATCCAACAGTACATTAAAAGTATTATTCACCACGACCAAGTGGGATTTATCCCTGGGCTGCAGGGTTGGTTCAACATCTGCAAATCATTCAACGTGATACAATACATTAACAAAAGAAAGAACAAGAATCATATGATCCTCTCAATAGATGCAGAAAAAGCATTTGACAAAGTACAGTATCCTTTCTTGATCAAAACTCTTCAGAGTATAGGGATAGAGGGTACATACCTCAATATCATAAAAGCCATCTGTGAAAAACCCACAGCAAATATCATTCTCAATGGGGAAAAACTGAGAGCTTTCCCCCTAAGGTCAGGAACACAGCAGGGATGTGCACTATCACCACTGCTATTCAACATAGTATTAGAAGTCCTAGCCACAGCAATCAGACAACAAAAAGAAATCAAAGGCATCCGAATCTGCAAAGAAGAAGTCAAACTCTCACTCTTTGCAGATGATATGATACTTTATGTGGAAAACCCCAAAGACTCCACCCCAAAACTGCTAGAACTCATACAGGAATTCAGTAAAGTGGCAGGATATAATATCAATGCACAGAAATCAGTGGCATTCCTATACACCAACAACAAGACAGAAGAAAGAGTAATTAAGGAGTCGATCCCATTGACAATTACACCCAAAACCATAAGATACCTAGGAATAAATCTGACCAAAGAGGCAAAGAATCTGTACTCAGAAAACTATAAAATACTCATGAAAGAAATTGAGGAAGACACAAAGAAATGGAAAAACGTTCCATGCTCATGGATTGGAAGAACAAATATTGTGAAGATGTCAATGCTGTCTAGAGCAATCTACACATTCAATGCAATCCCCATCAAAATACCATCCATTTTTTTCAAAGAAATGGAACAAATAATCCTAAAATTTGTATGGAACCAGAAAAGACCGCGAATAGCCAGAGGAATGTTGAAAAAGAAAAGCAAAGCTGGTGGCATCACAATTCCGGACTTCCAGCTCTATTACAAAGCTGTCATCATCAAGACAGCATGGTACTGGCACAAAAACAGACACATCGATCAATGGAACAGAATGGAGAGCCCAGAAATGGGCTCTATGGTCAACTAATCTTTGACAAAGCAGGAAAGAATGTCCAATGGAAAAAAGTCTCTTCAACAAATGGTGTTGGGAAAATTGGACAGGCACATGCAGAAGAATGAAACTGGACCATTTCCTTACACCACACACAAAAATAGACTCCAAATGGATGAAAGACCTAAATGTGAGACAGGAGTCCATCAAAATCCCGAAGGAGAACACAGGCAGCAACCTCTTCGACCTCAGCCGCAGCAACTTCTTCCTAGAAACATCGCCAAATGCAAGGGAAGCAAGGGCAAAATGAACTATTGGGACTTCATCAAGATAAAAAGCTTTTGCAAAGCAAAAGAAACAGTCAACAAAACCAAAAGACAACCGACAACATGGGAAAAGATATTTGCAAATGACATATCAGATAAAGGGCTAGTATCCAAAATCTATAAAAACTTCTTAAAGTCAACACCCAAAGAACAAAGGATCCAATCAAGAAATGGGCAGAAGACATGAACAGTCACTTTTCCGAAGAAGACCTCCAAATGGCCAACAGACACATGAAAAAGTGTTCAACATCGCTCGGCATTAGGGAAATCCAAATCAAAACCTCAATGAGATATCATCTCATACCAGTGAATGGCTAAAATGAACTAGTCAGGAAACGATGGATATTGGCAGGGATGCAGAGAAAAGGGAACCCTCTCACATTGTTGGTGGGAATGCAAGCTGGTGCAGCCACTCTGGAAAACAGTATGGAGGTTCCTCAAAAAATTCAAAATAGAGCTACCCTACAACCCAGTAATAGCACTACTGGGTATTTACTCCAAAGATACAAATGTATGGACCCGAAGGGGTATGTGCACCCCAATGTTTATAGCAGCAATGTCGACAATAGCCAAACTGTGGAAAGAGCCAAGATGTCCATCGTCAGATGAATGGCTAAAGATGTGGTATATATATATACAATGGAATATTATGCAGCCATCAAAAGGAACGAGATCTTGCCCTTTGCAACGATGTGGATGGAACTGGAGGGTATTACGCTGAGCGAAATAAGTCAATCAGAGAAAGACATATATCATATGACCTCACTGATATGAGGAATTTTTAATCTCAGGAAACAAACTGAGGGTTGCTGGAGTGGTGGAGGGTGGGAGGGATGGGGTGGCTGGGTGATAGACATTGGGGAGGGTATGTGCTATGGTGAGTGCTGTGAAGTGTACAAGACTGTTGCATCACAGATCTGTACCTCTGAAATAAATAATACAATATATGTTAAAAAAAAAAAAAAAAGAAGAAGATAGCAGGAGGGGAAGAAGGAAGGGTGGGAAATCGAATGGGGAGATGAACCATGAGAGACGATGGACTCTGAAAAACAAACTGAGGTTCTGGGCAGGGGTGGGGGAGGATGGGTTAGCCTGGTGATGGGTATTAAAAAGGGCATGTATTGCATGGAGCACTGGGTGTTATACACAAACAATGAATCATGGAACACTACATGAAAAACTAATAATGTAGGGGTGCCTGGGTGGCTCAGTCGTTAAGCATCTGCCTTTGGCTCAGGTCGTGATCCCAGGGTCCTGGGATCGAGTCCCACATCGGGCTCCCTGCTCGGGGGGAGGCCTGCTTCTCGCTCTCCCACTCCCCCTGCTTGTGTTCCTGCTCTCGCTATCTCTCTCTCTGTCAAATAAATAAATAAAATCTTTAAAAAAAAAAACTAATAATGTAATGTATGGTGATTAACATAACAATAAAAAATTTTTAAAAAATGTCTACTAACAGGGATATTAAGAATGCTAACAGAGCTCCAAGGAGGGAGAAATTAGTTCCATTACTTGTAAGTAGCACTGATTTCACCCCTCAATTTTCCCACTACTCCTCAAGTTTTACTCAGTTGGATATCTTTTTAACAAGATCAGAGCTTCTCGCTGGCTTCTATAGAACTAAATTGCATAAGGAAGAATATATTAAACTGTTCATTATTAATTCAATTTTTCATCTTTGAGTAAATATTAAGCCCATCTTTAAACTAAAAAGCTATTTTGACAATTTTATTTTCCTTATCAGTTGAAGACCTGAAATTAATATTCATTCTCAGCTATTTATTAAATGGAAGCACTGCATTTGTTTGGGCATGCTGCAAGTCTCTAGGTAGGCAAGGAAGTTTGTGTTTCTGGAAAAAATGAGTGCAATGAAGAAACCTAGCACTGCAGTACTATTATCCGTTAACCATTCTATAAACCAATAATACCTTAGCTCTTCCATTCTGCCTAATTACCAGTTGTCTTAAGGAGGAGAAAATCAAGCTCCCTGTGCCAAAGTTAAAATGAGTCATAGTTTATTTTTCACCTGGAGAAATCAGCACTTTATAACTTTGGAGTATCAGTTTATTAAGAATATTTTTTAAACATTACACTTGGGAAAGTGTCAGATTGCTTCTTGGAAGCAAATCTCTCCTCTACTGAGTTTTAAGATTACTACAGGCTGGTTGGTACCTTGTCTACAGCCTGTGGAAATCCCTGAAGTAGAAGGCCCAATTTGCTCTACCCAGAATACTGACCAATAGAACCATGAGATAAAAATGCACTTTGCTTTAAGCCACTGAATCTTGGGGTCACTTCTTACATAGCAGTAGGTAACAAACACAAGTCACCTACCCCTACACAGGAATAAATCTCAACTTGGCACCCTAGGAAGGAAATGAAGTTGATATTTGTTCTAATGTGGGTTGCCAAACAGATCATTGCTTCAGCTGTCTGCATAGGACTATGATCCCCTAAAACACATATTTAAAGCTCATGTGAAAAGACACCTAATGAGTAGCAAAAGATTAAATATCTTTGACCAAAAATATTTTGATGTCTTTTCCTCTAACATGGATGTCTTAATAAATAATGCTGCCGTTTCTTCATATTGACATTGTGTTTGCCCATTTTTAACTTGTACACCAGGCTAAGGAAGAAAAGTCAAATTCAAAAAATTTTATGAATTCTAAGCATCTACAAGTTCTTGTTTATAGGGGTCAGAGGGCCATCTAATAAATTCCATTATAAATACAAAGACCCAAAAATAAAGCCTATTTTGTTTTCATTCTGCTTCATATAATTATGACTCAAGACAGAAAACAGAAGACATACTGACAGATTGGTAAATTACGGGTTGACCTTAAAAAAAATTAAGCCCATTTGGCTTGTCTGGGCCTGCATCCCTGCTACTGGATTCTGCTCCTTTGATTGCTATGATGCTATATCAACAAGGAAGAAAGAAAATAAACTCCCCCATCAAGGTCAAAGGATTGTGCAGCAGAAATGGGGCCCATCAGGGTAGTCTGTTCTTAAAGTGACAGAATAAGTGACTTGCCGGGTGACATTGAGAAATCACATGGAGGTAATTTGAGAGTCAGAAAAGTCCTTCTGCCAAGGTAACATCTGCTCTGCTCATTCTCTGCTATTATGTGTGCCTGTTTTTGAATCTCAAACTCCTTTTAAGTATCCCCGATTAAAATGCAAAATATACTTGAGAGGAGTCTTATTATTTGTTATCAATAAAAAGTAGAAAGTAACTAGAATGGGTCATCAAAGAGTCTTGTAGGACATGTCATAAAAAGCAGCAGTTATATAAATATCTTCCTCTAAATCATGGCCCTGAGAAAAGGACATGGTCATCAACACAAAGGTCATCAACACAAAAAGCACACAAAGTATGAGATCTGAGAGACAATGGACTTTGAAAAACAAACTGAGGCTTCTAGAGGGGAGAGGGGTGGGAGGATGGGTTAGCTTGGTGATGGGTATTAAAGAGGGCATGTTCTGCATGGACCACTGGGTGTTATACACAAACAATGAATCATGGAACACTACATCGAAAACTAATGATGTAATGTATGGTGATTAACATAACAATAAAAAATTAAGAAAAAAAAGTATAATGAGATCTAGTAACCATAAATTCTACGATACAAATTTTGCAACCACATGTAAGCTTAAGCCTACATTACATTAATATTTGACTGCTCACAGACTATCCTTTTTGGTTGGCTCATTTCTATGAACCCATTTGCTGCCACAACACAGAGCTAGAGAGTTCCTTAGAGGAATGGAAGAAACTGAAAATATGGCCAACATTGATTGTTGCATCCAGAGTCAGCTTCCAAGGATTCAGTAAAGCATCTATGAGAGGAAAAGGCATGTGGCTACACTTCTCCATTCTCAAAACTGGCAAGCTAAAAAGCCTTGTGAGTCCTTACACTTAGGGCTGAGAAGTGATTTTTGAGTATGAAATAGAAAATACTAACTTTAGAAGTGATTCAAGTAAGTAGAAAGCAAGTCTACACCATTATTTCCCAACCCCTCAGAGCATCTACAACATTTATTAAATGAATAATGATTTCTATAACCTAAATGGTTATTACAGACTGGTACTCTATTAAAAATTTTCAGTATATGATTACCAGTTACATAAAGATTATCTCATAAATGGATTCTTATGGATCTGGTCATAATTGGTTTGCTGAATTAAATAGCACAATACAGAATCAATGATCAAGTTGTAATTTTCTTTTTTTTTTTTTCCAGCCTGGGAAATTAGGTTTGGGTTAGGATTCAGAAATTCTGTCTTTGGGGCACCTGGGTGGCTCAGTTGGTCAAGTGTTTCCTTCGGCTTAGGTGATGATCCCAAGGTCCTGGGATGGAGCCCCTTGTTGGGCTCCCTGCTCAGCAGAGAGTCTGCTTCTCCCTCTCTGCCCCTGAAAGTGAGTGTGCTCTCACTTTCTCTCTCTCGTTCACTATCTCTCAAATAAATAAATAAAATCTTAAAAAAAAAATCTGTCTTTGCCTTGAAGCTCCTCTACTTTGTATATAGCCTAGCCTTCCAGGGATTTTGATCTATTCAGGAAATCATTAACCACTTTCAGAAACACGTATCCTTTCTTGAAGAAAAACATTTAAAAAGTAAAGGTTTCGTTGGGTAGTATAGGAGAGACAATACTTGATCTAAAACAATACAAATGATCACATTACTGAAGGCAATAAATCTGTGAAGGCAAAATGAAATTAAAGATGCAATCTTAGGAGCTAAGTTAATGTCAAATTTATCTTTTTCTCTCAGGCTTCTGCTGAATGCCAGAGTTCTAACTTTGATAACTATTGGGGGCTCAAAGGACAGAAGACAAAAGTGCTGACTCTCCTCAAATGGGCAAGCTATAGGTGAGCCCTACACAATTCTGAGTTCTCCAAGTGTATACCTCCCACCCACAGGTCAGAATAATTCTCAAAAACTAATTAACCAAATAAATAAGAAAAAATTTTAAACATCATAAAGAAGAGGCAAGAAAGGAATTTTGTTTGTTTAGAACTTGGTGTTAGGAGGGAAAAATAAAGATTCTCCCCCGAGAATCTGTAACCACAAACTGTCATATGAGTTTCTGGTGTGAATTCATGTTACACATGAGATTCAAAATAATCTCAAAAGAAAAATTAATTTGTTCTGTATCCATGCTACCCTCAAGATTTGAAATAGATCTCAAATGGAAAATTTAAAGTGGTCTCAGATTACTGGTAACCCCAGGCAACTAGGAGATACAACACAAATCTTCCCTAGAGGAACCCAGGTCTCAAAGCAAACCCACAAACAAAATTCCAAGAAAAATTACGTGCCCAGAGTAAAAGCAAATTATTAAAAAAACAAGCAAAAAAGAAAAAAAATACCCAAGGAAATAATGCAACATGAGTGAAAGCTAGCTGAAAAAGCAAAGCCTTGAGATATTGAAATAATCAGTCACAGAATATAAAATAGCCTTATATAAGAACCATACACATAACTCACTGGATATAAAACCCAAATGACATTGTAGTACAATGGGGGAAGGTATTTTTGTTCGTTTGTTTTTTTTTTCAATAAATATTGTTGGAACAATTGGCTATCCATTCTAACAAAACAATTTCAGATACATAGTAGATCTACACGTGAAAGGCAAAACAATAAAACTTCCAGAAAATAACATAGGAATACATAAATTGTATTGGGATTGTGAAAGATTTTTTTAAACAAAACAAAAAGCTATATCCATAATGAAAGAGATTAAAAAATTACATTAAAATTAAGAACTTATATTATCCAAAGACATTACCATGAGAGTGAAAAGGCAAGGTGGAACCTAGGAGAAAATATTCACAAGTATGTCCAACAAAGGACCTGGAAACAGAATATGAAAAAAAAAAAATCCTACAAATTGTTAAAGAAAATAACAACCAAACTTGATTAGGTATTTCAAACTAAAGTATATATAAGTGGCCAATTAGTATATGGAAAGGTGTTCAATGTTATTAGTCACAAAGGAAATGTAAATTAAATCTACAGGAGGTTCTACTACAGATCCATCAGAATAGGTAAGATTATAAAAACTGACTACACCACTGTGTAGATAGCATAGAACAGCTTACAATCTCATACACTGTAGGTGAATGTGTAAATTCATACAACTTCTGAGAAGTATTTGGCAGTACTTTCTAAAGCTGAATATACAACATACACCATGACCCAGAAATGTATCCAACATAATTGTGTGCATGTGTTTACCAAAAGATATGTACAGGAATGTTTGTAGCAGGATTTTTGTGATAATAACAAAAATAATAAAAGAATCTAAATATTCACTTGTAGTAAAATGGATAAATTTTGATGTATTTATCCAATAGATTACATTGAGCATGAGAAATATTATTATTGCATGCAATAGATAGAGAAAACTCAAAAATGTAATATTGAACAAACTAGGCAAGGCCCATTGAGTATATACAGTATGATTCCTTTCATACGGAATACAAGAAAAGGCAAAAAATTAATTAATAATTTAGATGTTACCTCTTCTGGGCAATTTTCTGTCTTGATTTTAGGGAGATTTTTGTCTATTTCTTGATCAAGTGCTGGTTTTAAGTGAGTGTTCCTTCTGTGGAAATTCTTTGCTCTATACACTTAGGGCCCATGTATTATAAAAGACATGCATGTATGATTTATTGAATAAAAAGTATACACAAATTATATCACATACATACAAAGCTCCTCTAATCACTTCATTCACATTCATCTATTAATTCTTCCAATTTTGCCAGATTCCTTTTTACCTATTTCAACTCAAACAGCTAGATGATCCAGAGCCTGATGTACAACTGTTTGGACAGTCTGGCTAAGAGCAGGGCTTGAACAGTGTGCTTTCTCTCTCATCTCCTAAACCCCAGTAATTCTAAGAGTAGGGGGTTACCTACCCTGATTAACAAATCACTGCTATTTCTTATGACTCCTAAGTGCACACCTTTACAACCAACTTTTGTACAATGTGTTCCTGTTTATAAAATATTTTTTTCAAAGATCTTCACAAAGATGCGAATAGTCTTCATTCTATAAACAAGAAGACTGATGTTCCAAATAATCATATGGTTTCTCCAAGATCATTCAGCTAATAGGTGGTAGAGCATTTTCCTCTTGGTTATAAAAATTTTGTAAAAATTCTTAGTCATATCCACATATCCCCATGATGTTTCCTCAGTTGAACTGGAAAACTCTTAAAAGTGGAGTCCGTTTATTTTTCTTTAGTTTCTTCTAGTTGTCAGCTCACAAAAGGTAATTAGTAAGTGATTCTTGAAAGATGACAATGTTCTGCAGTCTTGTATTTGAGTACCTAAAAGCACATCATTCTGAGAAAGACCTGGGTGATTACCGTGTCGTCTCAATTCCACAAGATATCTCATGAGCATTCTGTCTCCTTTGTAAAATAGGCTTTTAACTTATTAAAAAGCCAGCTTTATGAAGGAACGATAGGTGACACATAAGTAGGCATTAGGATAAGTAGCCTAATTTTTTCATATTAATGTCACTGCTTAAAATAATATGAAAAGTTCCATGGTCTATTTCTGAGTGACTTGCAGTAACTTAAAAAATCAGCACTTTATAGCTTTAGTGCTTGAACAAAGAATCCACAATTAACACACAAACAGGCACAACAGAAAATCCAATACAGCAATTCACCAAGAATGTGTTCTTATCTAATCATCATCTTTCAATATAATGCTATAAAAGATAGGAAGAGAGCAAGGGCAGAACAGGTCAATATTTAAAGGAGATATTCCAAACGTAAATTCAAGGATCAAAAACAACAACAACAACATCATCAACAACAAAAAACCTGAAAAGAAATGCCAGTATTTTCATTCCTGAATCTTCTTCCTCTGAGTATAAAAAAGATTTGTAAGTGCCCTGAAAGTTATTGTAGTTAAGATGTTTTTTCTAAAGTGAAATGTAAAAGGAATAATCCAGACATGGTAGTCATTAAATTTCATGAGATGTCTTTCTGAAGGACAAGAAATTAAAATCTCCCTCTCATTAACATAAATATAGTTCATCTTACTCCAAGACCAAGCAGTTATAATTGTCATTTTAAGATTTTCCTGACATACTTTCACAATTCTGAGATAGGATCAAAGTAAATATCAGTACAAACTATTCAAGATCCTTATCTATAAAATGTCACAACTCAAACACATTTTAACCACCCTGGGAGTACATAATGTACCTCAAACACTACAACCATACAGACATTTTTTTTCCAATGACAGCAACTGTGGAAAATCAAAAAAATTTCCCCAGTATAAAGGTTTTTATAGAAATACTGTACTCCTTGCTTCCTTCCTCCACTATCTCATCCCTTGGAAAAAATAGCTACCCCCAGCTAGAAGCACTTCCAAGTAATAATGGAACTTAAGAGAATCTTCTAGGAAAACTGTGGTAACTAGTTCAGTCCTGCTTATCCAGGTTCCTCCTATAATATGTGGCAATGTAGAAAAAAAGCTTGAAGATCACTAGAAAGAAACATATATGCTCACATACTAGCACTTTCTATGTAGTGTCCTTTGAATTAGTTATCATAAAATGAAAGCCAGATATTTTTGCCCATAGATTTTAACCCTGATAGCCCAAGTAAACCATTTGCATTTGTTCTAGAGAAGCCAATTTGAATGAACAGTCTCAATTCTCTTCTAAAATTCTACTCTTGCTATATTGTACACAACCCAGTAAATCAACCATCCTTTCTTCCATCCTTCCTTCCTTCCTTCCTTCCTTCTTTCCTTTTTCTCTTTCACTTTGGATTCTTTAAAAAAGCACTTGTTACTTGTGATCTAGTAGACACACTGATGCAAGACAAAGAACAAGACTGTTTTAGCTACTACCCTCTGACCAAGGCTGTTTAAGAGAAAAATCAGAAATGTGATAGGAGCACATTTAGAAGGGATTGAAGAGAACCCTTGAGGTGGAGAGCTCTCAGTCTAGTATGAAATGATGTGCAAAATGTAACAGAATGATTCCTTCTTCTGAGCTAAATGAAAAGGGATTTAAGAGAATCCTGTTTCTAAATTTAAGGAAACTCAGGTTTTCCTTCCCATCTAAATGATGGCTGATTTTTAGAAACTCAGTCTTCTCTATGCTGTTAGTGGATTTTGCAGTCTGTAGGTGCAAAAGGAGGTACCTATTTACAGCCCAAAGAAATCTGGCATCAGGAAGTTTTAAGTGCAAACAAGAGAGCAAGGTAAGAAGAGAGGGATTAAGAATTAGGCCACTTAAGATGACTTAATTAACAAAAATATGAATGATATTCCTGAGGGACAATTTTATGCTACAGAAGGCAACTGGACATGTATTGCTTTGGTGAGACCCTGCCCAAGAAGGCTGCCTGCCTGGGTAATAAGCCCCAGTAGTGGTAGGCTGATGGGGTAGCTCTTGTTCTAAATGCTGATACAGGTAATAGAAGGTTAATCAAAGTATGCAGCACGAGGGAACCATATAGTACATGTGTTCATGATGATCTACCAAAGAACCAAGAAACTGACCCACAAAAAGACAATAAGCATGTGGAAACCTACAAAAATAATTAAAAAAATAATGGCAAACTTCAATATGCTTCCCCTAATTTCTTCTTTGATTTGTTCCACCACTCTTCCCAATGGAATTGGAATTTCTCAGTCCTTCTTTCCTTTTAAATAGCCAATAGCAGGAGGGTCATGGATAAATGAAAGAAAAAAAGGAAACTGTAACAAAAATGTCACATAACACCCCATCTCTGTCTATTGCATATCCTTAGGCATAAATTAGTGGGATAAAGTGTCTTGAATTGGTTGTGAAATTGAAGTTCTGATGTAAGCCTGAGATTACTATGTTGTTGGAAAGCAATCTAAAAAGAAAGGGGCATCAGGGTGGCTCAGTCAGTTAAGCCTCTGCCTTCAGCTCAGATCATGATCCTAGGGCCCTGGGATGGAGCCCTGCATTGGGCTCCCTGCTCAGCGGGGAGCCTGCTTCTCCCTCTCCCTCTGCCTGCCATTCCCCCTGTTTGTTCTCTCTCTCTGTCAAATAAACAAATAAATAAATAAAATCTTAAAAAAAAAAGAAAGCTATAAAATCTGCTTCATGTATTTTCCAGTGGAAAGGAAGGAGTTTCTACAGTTCATTTGCAAGCAATCAAATAAATAAATACAGTGAGTTTCAATAATAGTCCATGGATTTTAATCCTTTTAAGAATCCATTCATACAAGTATAATCTGATTAAAGTATGGGTAAGTCAATCTCAACAGACCTTATGAAAGTCCCAAATTTAAGAATAGATCTGTTTATATAGATACATGTTTGGAATATGTGGAACTAAACTGATTATGAAATCAAGATTATGTCCATTGAATAAACACATTAAGTATCTGTGATTGTAGAATAGAAATGTTTGCCTAACAACAGAGTATCAGATTATGTGATGCAATGGAAGCTAATGGAATTATAAAGAAAAATAGAGTTGACTATTATAGTTGAAAACTTTAACACCCCTCTAGCAGAGATGGGTAGATCTATCAGGCAGAAAAATCAGAAAGGAAATGGTTGAACTCAAAAATACCATCAATCAAAACTGGATATAATTGAAATTTATAGACTACTTCATCCAATAACACAAGAATACACATTGTGTTTAAGCTTACATGGGACATTCACCAAGATAGAGCACATTCTGGGCCATAAAACAACAAATTTAAAAGAACAGAAACCATACAATATTTGGTCTCAAGGTATAGTGTGATTAAACTAGATATCAGTACTATAAAGACACCTGGAAAATCCCCAAATACATGAATATTAAACAAAACACTTCTAAATAACACAAGGGTTAAAGAATAAATCTCAAAAGAAATTTTAAAATATTTTGAATTAAATGAAAAGGAAAATACATAAAAATTTGTGGGATGCAGCAAAAGCACTGCTTAAGGGAAGTTTATAGCACTGAATGTATGTATTAGAAAAGAATAAAGATCTAAAATTTCTTTTTTTTTTTAAAGATTTTATTTATTTATTTGTGAGAGAGAGAATGAGAGAGAGCACATGAGAGGGGGGGAGGGTCAGAGGGAGAAGCAGACTCCCTGCCGAGCAGGGAGCCCGATGCAGGACTCGATCCAGGGACTCCGGGATCATGACCTGAGCCGAAGGCAGTCGCTTAACCAACTGAGCCACCCAGGCGCCCTAAAGATCTAAAATTTCTAATCTGAGTCCCACCTAGGGAGACTAAAGAAGAGCAATTTAAATATAAATTTAAAAAAGAAAGAAAGAAAGAAAGAAAGAGTGCCTGGGTGGCTCAGTTGGTTAAGCATCTGCCTTTGCCTCAGGTCATGATCCCAGGGCCCTGGAATCAAGTCCCCATTGGGCTCCCTGTTCCACAGGGGTCCTGCTTCTCCTCCTGCCTATGCCTCTCTCTCTCTTTCTCTCTCTGTCTCTCATGAATAAATAAATAAAGTCTTTAAAAAAAAGAAAAAAAAGAGTAGAAAGCAATAAAATTGAAGACAGAAAATCAATAGAGAAAAGTCAATAAACCAAAAGTGAATTCTTTGAAAAAAATTAAATTGATGAGCCTCTAACCAGGCTAATTTAAGAAAAAGAGAGAAAACAAAATACTAATTCAGAAATGAAAAGAGGGACATCACTACATATGATCCGGTGGACATTTAAAAGATAATAAAGGAATACTATGAACAACTCCATGCCCACAAATTTGATAACCTAATTAAAATGGGCCAAATCCTGAAAGATACAACTTATCAAAATTCATGCAAGAGAAATAGACAATATGGATAGACCTAATCTATTAAAGAAATCAAATAAATTAATAATTTCCCAAAGCAAAGAGCACCAACCCTAGATGGTGAATTCTTCCAAACATTTGAGGAAGAAATTATGCCAGTTCTCTACAATATCTTTCAGAGGATAGAAACAAAGGAAATGCTTTCTAACTAACTATTTATGAGGACAGCATTGTTGGGGTTAATGTAGAGCATGAAATCAGTCATAGTACCTGGCTTGCTAAAATGTAACACAGAGGTGGCTGGGGGCAAGGGAGGATTTTGGAGAAGGGCATGGACCTTTGGAATGCTGGGGCCTGCATGACCACTCTGCCATTGGAATGCCGTGGGGAGTTACCTTCCCCGAAGCTCTTTTAGCCCTGTGATCTAAGAGATGTATGCATTGTCCCTTAGGCTATGTTTAGTAGAACATGTAGATTAGCATATCTTATCTTTCCCTGTAAATCCTCTCAGTTTCAGTAAGACCCCTTGTCACACATCATGTGCTTGAGAAACAGTGATAAGGATATCCTGAAGGACCAATAAAAGTGGGAGCAAAGAAGAGCAAAGGCTCTTCATCTCTGAGTGTTGACCCCCTTGCCTTCTCCTCTCTTTCATGGCTAAGTTTGGAGTAATCTTTCATCTGTCAGTACAGAGATTGCTGGCCATTCCCAACACAGCATTACCTTAATACAAAACCAAAGTCATTTTTTAAAAAAGAGTACAGACCAGTATCTCTCATGAACATAGATGCAAAAATACTCAATAAAATATTAGCATATTAAATCCAACAATGTATAAAAATAATTATACAAGTTGGCTTATTGAGATGTATCCTAATATGAAAGGCTTGTTTAACATTTGAAAATCATTTAATGTAATCCATCACATTTATAGGCTTTTAAAAACCACATGATAATAATAGATGCAGAAAAAGCCTTTGACAAACTCCAGTACTTATTCATGTTAAAAACTCTCAGCAAACTAGGTATAGAGGAGAACTTTCTCAACCTGATAAAGAAAATCTACAAAAAACCAACAGCTTAACATTATAGTTAATTGTTTGAAATTTAAACTTTCTCACTAAGATCAGGTGTAAGGCAATGTTCCCTCTCACCTTTTCAATATCAGTCTGAAAGTTCTAGTTCATTCAATAAGGTAAGAAAACATACAAATTGGGAAGGAAGACATAAAACTGTCTTTGTTCACAGATGACATGATCATCTATGTACAAAATCTGAAAGAATCAACAAAAAATTCTTGGAACTAATAAGAGAGTATGGCAAGGTTGCAGAATATCAGGTTAATATACAAAAGTCACTTGCTTTCTTTTGTAATGGAAATGAAAAGGTGGAATTTGAAATTAAAAACACAATATGATTTATGTTGGCTCCCCCCCAAAAATGAAATACTTAAATATAAATCTAACAAAATATTTACAAGATTTATACAAGGAAAACTACAAAATTATGATGAATGAAATAAAAGAACTAAGTTGAGTAATATTTTATGTTCATGGGCAGGAAGACTCAATAATGTCAAGATGTTACTGCTTTCCTAGTTGGTCTATAGAGTCAATAAAATCCCAGTCAAAAACAGCAAGTTATTTTGTGGATATCATCATATTGATTCTAAAGGTTGTATGGAGAGACAAGACCCAGAGTAGTCAATATAAAATTAAAGGAGAACAAAGTTAGAGAACTGACACTACCCAACTTCAAGACTTACCATAAAACTGCAGTAATCAAAACAGTGTGATATTGGATAAGGAGTGAACAAATAGATCAATAAAACAGAATAGAGACTCAAGAAATAGAATCTCATAAATATAGTCAACTGATCATCAACAAAGGAACAAATGCAATGCAATGAAACAAATAGTTTTTTCAAAAAATGGTGATGGAACAATTAAACATTCACATGTAAAAAAATAATTCTACACACAGACCTTACACAAACCCTCCTCAAAAATTAACTCAATATGGATCATAGACCTAAATGTAAATCATAAAAGTATAAAACTCCCAGAAGATGACACAGTAGAAAACCTAGATCTTGAGTATGGTGATGCCTTTCTAGATACAACATCAAAGACATAATCCATGAAAGAAATAATTGATAAGCTAGACTTCTCCCCTTTTTCCATACTTCACTTTTTGGGATGGAAGTCACTATGTAAACTCACAGTTAAGAAGTAGGAATTTGGGGCACCTGGGTGGCTCAGTCGTTAAGCGTCTGCCTTCAGCTCGGGTCATGATCCCAGGTTCCTGGGATCGAGCCCTGCATCGGGCTCCTTGCTCTGCGGGGAAGCCTGCTTCTCCCTATCCCACTCCCCCTGCTTGTGTTCCCTCTCTCACTATGTCTCTCTCTGTCAAATAAATAAAAAAAATCTTTAAAAAAAAAAAGAAGTAGGAATTTATGGAGCTCTTGGGTGGCTCAGTCGGTTAAGCATCCAACTCTTGATTTTGGCTCAAGTCATGATCTCAGGGTTGTGAGATTGAGCCTGGTGTCAGCTCCATGCTGGGTGTGGAGCCTGCTTAAGATTCTTTCTGCCTGTCTCTCTCTCTCTCTTTCTCTTAAAAAAAAAAGTAGGAATCTATGCTTCACTTCCTTGAGAATGTCTATACCACTTATGTGGAATTCTTCTGCACAGAATTTATTAATATTTAAGATCATACTGCAGTCATAACTCTCAAGCAGAATCTGTACAACATCACATCCATGATACAGAGTGATTGTAATGCTTCAGTTTGAACCATATTCTCCTCTGTAGGAAAGAAAAGGAATCCAGTGTCTCCAAAATGCTGGTCGACACAGGGGACTGGAAAGATGGGCTCTTTGGACATGACTACACATAAGGTGACATGATTCACTCTCTTAATATTGAACTATTTTCTATATCGATGCAGAGAGTGGTATGCTCTGATTTGTTAAATTGTATTTTGAGACTGTCTCAAAATTATCCTTCTAAATTCATCTGGAGACTCCTAAGCAGGTCAGTTTTCACTTATGTCTACCCTAAATTTCATACACTGTAATGTAAACCATTTTTTCCTTTTATTCTTTCTTGATCAGATAGGTTCTTGAATATTACGAGGTCAGGGTTCTCCAGAGAAACAGAACCAAGAGGATACATACATATAAGGTAGTTCCAGTTTGAAAGCCAGCAGGCTCATGCCCCAGGAAGAGCCAATGTTTCAGTATGACCCTGAATGGAGGGAAAAAGAACAAACAAACTGATGTTTGGGTCAAGTCAGTCAGTCAGGAAGAGTTTCCTCCTACTCCAAAGGCGATGAGGGAAAAATATTACAGTTCAAAGGCAGTCAAGCAGGGGGGAATACTTTCTTATTTGGCAGAGGATCAGCCTTTTGTTCTATTCAGCCCTTCAACTTATTTCATGAGGCCCTTCTGTACTAGCAAGGGCCATCTATTTATTCAGCCTACCAATTTAAATGTTAGTCTTATTAAAAAGCACCCTCACAGAAACAACCGGAATAATGTTTTCATGAAATATCTGGGCATCCTGTGGTCCAGTCAAGTTAATACATAAAACTAACCATCACCTTAAAGTAGAGTATTAAGATACCAAGACACCAAGAAAGTCTGTATTGATTTAACAAATATTATGCAAACTTATGGATTTCAGATTTCAGCTTCTCTTAAGAGACTTGGGTGATGTTCTTTCCCAGTAAAGGGTTATAGTAATAAGTAATAGGACACTTAAAAAGGAGAAAGATGTAGTAGTATTTTTATACAAAATCTGGAACCAGAGATATAAACCCTTTAAAACAAAAACCAAAATACAACACAACAAACAAAGGGAAAGGAAGGAAGGGAATAATATCATGAAATCAATGACAAGGAAACAAAGAAACCCAAAATACCTCTCATAAATGAAATTGTCCATGTTTTATTTATTAATTTATTCAATAAATACATGTTAGGCACTTTTGGTGCTTGGGAGAAAGCAGTAAACAAAGCAGAGGAAAGATTTCTCACAAAGCCTACATTCTCACAGAGAGAGACTGACAATAGATTAAAAAAAAATCTACTTGCAAGCTGGTGACAAGTATCATGGGAAGAAGAAAAAGTAAAGGAGGAGAAGGATCACAAACATTGGTAGTTGAAGAGATGCAATTTTAAATAAGGAGTGAACATGAGACTCATTGAGAAGGCAATGTTTGGATAAAGTCTCAAAGGCAGTGAGTGAGGCAGAGGGTACATTTGGAGCAAAGGAGAAGGATGACTCACATGTTTGGGGAAAGAGGCCAGAGTGGATAAAATGGAATCATTGTGCCTGAAAGGGTAGTGGGAGTCAAGATCAGAGAGGTGGTGATGATGGTAGATGTGCAGGACAAAGATGATGTGGGTCTTTGTACTGCAGCTTCCTTCAAATATTATTCACACTCACATGTTTGTGTTTATTTAAGATTCTGGAGCTTTGCTTATCTGGGGCAGTGTTTGGGTATCACTCTGAGTGATATATATCCATAGAATATATTACGAAAGTTAGCCTCGGGGCGCCTGGGTGGCTCAGTTGGTTAAGCGACTGCCTTCGGCTCAGGTCATGATCTTTGGAGTCCCTGGATCGAGTCCCGCATTGGGCTCCCTGCTCAGCAGGGAGTCTGCTTCTCCCTCTGACCCTCCCCCCCCTCATGTGCTCTCTCTCTTATTCTCTCTGTCTCAAATAAATAAATAAAATCTTTAAAAAAAAAAAAAGAAAGAAAGTTAGCCTCATTTTGGTTTGATTTGAGACTAAATCTCATAAAATATTCTATGGATTCATTTATCATACATAAACTTAGATGTGAAAAAAAAATGTCACCAGATATTGGAATAGGAAGAAATAAAGGGAAATAATGGAATTCTAGAATTTATAGTAAAGTCATGCAAAGCCATAAGGTTGCTCACTCCATCTACATGCACAAAACTGCTTCCTGTGACTTGCATTTTTGTAAAGCTGGATTCTGAAATTTAATTTGAATTTTAGGGATCTATTTCAACCACATTAAATAACTAATCTTTATCATTAATATTTAGGAGTTAATTTTTTGTGTGTGAGGAATCAACTAGGTGTTAAGGGAGAAAACCCTATTACAACCTAATTTGAAAATCAAAATGTAAATCAAAACTAATGATAGTTTAATCATGCAATTTCCAGGTAATAGTTATATTTTCATAAGATACTTTTTAATGTACGAAGCACTTTATATTCTCAACTTCATAACAACCCTGATTAGCATATAGTATTGCTCCTTCTTATGGTTGAGAAAATTGAGATAAAACAATATAAAATTTAAAAAAGAATCTATGTCTCTCATGTCTCTATTTTAATTATAAATATTAAGATTTGTGTATGTCCATGATAAGTATTAATTTTACCCTCTTGTATAGAAGTGCTATATTTAAAACAAAACAATGTGTTGGAATATATTTCAAAGGGAACGTAGAAAAAAAAGAGTATATATTGCCTACCATATGTACTTTTTCCATGCACAATATACTAATTTTCCTTAAAATGATGCTATAAAATAAATATTCTAATTTTTAGTTAATAGACGATTAAATTGAGACTTGTATGGGCTCTATGTTTTGAGAATGTCATCAAGCTAGTAAGTCAGAAGTAAACTATGAACCAACAGTTCTGATTCCAAAGTTAATTCAGAACATATTTAAAGCAGTTCCACATTTTAGAGAATAAAGTCCTATTACAGACAAACAGCACTGTGACCCTTGATAATTTGTAACATCTTTGGATTCTTGTTAGACCTCCCATTTATAAATTGAGGGCCTTTTTTGTCATTGTTGCTGTGATAAGATGGGAATTCTACATCTAGAAGTATATTTCATAAAAAAATAAAATTTACTGTAAAACATCTATTTTTCTCAAAATGTTCAAAGAATATATTTTTTCAATTCTTATCCTATGTAGCTACTTTTATCACACAATTTCCAGGAAATAGTTTTAAGAGAATAAATGAAAGCTATGACATAAGGCTTAATCTTTTCTAAAATTGAAGAATTCCCACTGAAGTATTCTATCAAAAATTCCACCTGGGGGGCACGTGGGTGGCTCAGTCATTAAGCATCTGCCTTCGGCTCAGGTCATGATCCCAGGGTCCTGGATCGAGCCCCACATCGGGCTCCCTGCTCGGCGGGAAGCCTGCTTCTCCCTCTCTCACTCCCCCTGCTTGTGTTCCCTCTCTCGCTGTGCCTCTCTCTGTCAAATAAATAAAATCTTAAAAAAAAAAAAATTCCACCTGGGTCTTTCTAACATTATCATTACCGCTTATAAGTATACTGTGCTCACCACAGAGTCTTTTAATTTAGTAGCTGAGAGAGCATTCAGGGGTTTGGCTGAAAGAAGGGATATAGAGAATACACTTCTTTCTGTGGATGGGGGAATCTATGGACTTAGGCCAAATCTAATTCATTGGCTGACATATCAAAATATGATTATAGGAATGATTTTTACAGATGAACATTTGCAATAAATTTGGTGATAGGGAACACTAACTTTGAACCTCCATTAAATGAAATGTTATCTCAAAAAAAATTCCATTTTTCACATTAGTAAGCCTATATTACCAAAAAGGGTGTTATTCAATTATTTTTATTATTTGAACACCATTAATAAAAATTTAGGGGAAATATTTTTTCTCACTGTGTAAGTACTTCTATAATATTCTTGAATTTGCCTATTGGCAAATTTATAAAGCATAAAATATTTACTATTTGGCATTTCACAGGAAACATTTTCAAACTGGTGAGATACTAAATTGCAATCTTCAGTCAAGTGTGAAGATGTCCCAGCCCGAACCCACTTCGGTTCCAGCCATCCCACCAGAGTACCCTTTGTGTGGAACACTGCAGGAACCCTCATCCTGAACCCACTTCAGCTTCAGCTGCATGGAAAACACCCTGCTCCACACCCACTTGAGTTCCAGTATCCCATGAGGGTGGTTTTATTTGGAGTGTCCCATGACCCCCAAACCCATGCCTGCTACAGCTCCAGCCAGCCAACAAATGACTCTAAGCTCATGCAACCTACAAAGGGAGAGACTCTAGATAAGCAATGATCTGGTAAGCAATGTATCTGATAAATAGTTCAAAGTAATTGTCATAAAAAGGAGGCATGACTACACAATGGGGAAAGACAGTTTCTTCAATAAATGATGTTGGGAAAACTGGACAGCTACATGTAAAAAGATGAAACTGGCTCACTTTCTAAAACCATACACAAAAATAAACTCAAAATGGATTAAAGACTTAAATGTGAGACCTGAAACCATAATATTCCTAGGAGAGAGCATAGGTAGTAAGGTAGTAGGCTCTAACAGCCATAGCAACATTTTTCTAGATATGTCTCATAAGGCAAGGGAAACAAAAGTAAAAATGAACTATTAGACTACATCAAAATAAAAATCTCAGCATAAAATAAAAAGACAATCTACTGAATGGGAGAAGATATTTGCAAGTGATATATCCAATAAGGACTTAGTATCCAAAATATATAAAGAACTTATACAACTCAATGCCAAACAATTCAATTAAAAAAGTGTACAGAAAACATGAATAAACATTTTTCTAAAGAAGATATACAGATGGCCAACAGACACATGAAAAGATGCTCAACATCACTAATCATCAGAAAAATGCAAATCAAAACCATAATTAGATATCAATTTACACTAGTTAGAATGACTAAAATTTAAATGATGAGAAATAAGCATGGTGAGGAACCCTCATGCACTCTTTGTGGGAATATAAATTGGTGCAGCCTCTGTAGAAAATAGCTTAGAGGTTCCTCAAAGAGTTAAAAGTAGAAATACCATATGATCCAATAATTCCACTACTGGGTATTTACCCAAAGAAAATGAAAATCCAAATTTGAAAAGATAAATGTACCCCCATGTCTATTGCAACATTTTTTTTTTTTACAATAGCCATGATATGAGGGCAACCTAGATATCCATCAATAAATGAATAAGGATAATGTGTGGGGGAGTGTGTGTGTGTGTGTGTGTGTGTAGTGAAATAAGCAGAGAAAGACAAATACCATGAGTCCACTCATAAAAGGAATACAAAAAATTGAGTAAATAAGCAAAATGCAGAATCAGACCTATAAATACATAGAACAAATGAATGGTTGTGAGGGGGTAAAGGGATGGTACAAAATGGGTAAAGGGAGAGGGAGATATAGGCTTCCTGTTATGGAATGATTAAGTTATGGCAATAAAGTCACAGCATAAGAAATATAGTCAATGATATTGTAGTAGTGATGTAACAGGACAGATAGTAGTTACACTGTGGTGAACATAGTATAATGTAAAAGTTGTCAAATTACTATGTTATATATCTGAAACTAATATAACACTGTGTGTCAGCTATACTCAAAACAAAACAAAACAAACAAAACAAAAAAACAAAGTAATAATCATAAAGATATTCACCAGACTAAAGAATGGATGAATTCAGTGAGAATGTCACCAAGTTCTTTTAAGAAAGAACAAGAATTTTCTACAAGTTGGAAATACCAAAAAGAACCAAAGTTGAAGAACACAATAACTGATATGAAATATACTAGGAAGGAAAAAAAATACCAGGAATCAATAGCAGAGTAGAGGATGTAGAAGAACAACTCAGCTACCTGGAAAACAGGGTAATGGAAAGCACCCAAGCTAAACAGCAAAAAGAGGAGAAAATGTTTTCTTTAAAAAAGTGAGAATAGGTTAAGGGATCTCTGGGACAAAATCAAATGTACTAACATTTGCATTATAGGGGTCCTAGAGGGAGAAGACACAGGCAGTGATGGAAAACTTATTGGAAAAAATAATAGCTGAAAATTTCCCTAACCTGAGGAATAAAATAGATATTCAGGTCCAGGAATCACAGGAAGCCTCAAACAAAATGAAACATTTAACAAGATGAAACCAAGAAGGTCCACTCTAAGACACATAATTAAAATATCAAAGTTTAAAGGTAAGGAAAGAATCTTAAAAGCAGCAAGAAAGAAGCAACTAGTCACACACAAGGGAAAACCCATAAGGCTATCAGCTGACTTTTCAGCAGAAACTTTGCAGGCCAAAAGAGAGTGGCATGATATGTTCAAAGTGTTGATAGGGAAAAGCCTACCACCAAGAATACTCTACCCAGCAAGGTTATCATTCAGAATTGAAGGAGAGATGAAGAGTTTCCAAAACAAAGAAAAAAGGAGTTCATCACAACTAAATTGGCCTTACCAGAAATGTTAAATGTTAACAATCACTTACAAAGCTAATATGAAAGTTAAAAGACAAAAATAGTAAAATTATTTAGATCTAAAAATTAGTTAAGGGACTCACAAAATAAGATCTAAAATATGACAACACATGTGGGGGCATAAAAAAGAAGTTTTTTTTTTTTAGAATGCATTTGAACTTAAGGACCAGCAACTTAATATACACTGCTATATACTTAGGGTATTATATATAACCTCATCGTAACCACAAACTAAAACCATAATAGATGCACAAAAAAAAGTGAACAAAAAGGAATATAAGCATAACATTAAAGAAAGCCATCAAACCACTAAGGAAGAGAGCAACAGAAGTAAAAAGGATTAGAGAACTACAAAAACAACCAAAAAACAATTAATAAAATGGCAATAAGTACATACCTATCAATAATTACTTTAAATTTAAGTGATGTAAATATTCAAATCAAAAGATACAGGGTGACTGAACGGTTTAAAAAAGGACCCATCTATATACTGCCTACGAGAGGCTTACTTCAAACCTAAAGACACTCAGATTGAAAATGAAGGGATAGAAAAAGATATTTCATGCAAATGGAAGTGGGGAAAAAAAAAGCTGGGATAGCAATAATATATCAGACAAACTTTAAGACTAACAAAACTGAGGATTCTAAAAAAAAAAAGCATTTATCATCATAAAGATAACATGTTAATCCCTGACTAAGGAGTACATAGTATGTTTAGGTGTTTTTTTTTTTTTTTTTTTAAAGTCGGCATGTATATACATACAGTACATCCAGTTCAATTGTTCGTGATAGCATGTATAGGAAAGCAATCTGGGGGCCAAAAAACACTGTATTAGGAGAAAGAAACTGCATCAAAATAATCTGTTGATTAAATTAAAATGTTGTTTCTTGGGTGCCTGGGTGGCTCAGTTGGTTAAGCGACTGCCTTCGGCTCAGGTCATGATCCTGGAGTCCCGGGATTGAGTCCCGCATTGGGCTCCCTGCTCGGCAGGGAGTCTGCTTCTCCCTCTCCCACTCCCCGTTTGTGTTCCCTCTCTCGCTGTGTCTTTCTCTGTCAAATAAATAAATAAAATCTTTAAAAAAAAAAAAAATGCTGTTTCTTGGGCAATCCCCCAGAACTGTTGAATCAAATTCTGTGTTATTTCCAGTCCAGGAATATGGATTTTAAACAAATTCTCCAAGAGATTCTTACAGAAATTGAAGTTAAGGAATATCGGAAGAGGTAATCTGAGTATTGAGTATCTGTGCCTATTTTTACTAAATATGACAAGGATGCAAGTCCCTAATCATTCTTTACCCAGTCTATTTCTAGGGTTGTGTCTTTGCTCACAGTGGAACAGTGACTTCCCAAGCATATAGTTTCGGGACTACAATGCAAACTCACTGCATACACAGCACCCAACTGGTTTACTCACCAAGTCCCATCACCCCTGTGGGACTTGACAGCATGCTTGCTGTGCTGTAAGTAATAAAGTCCGTTGCCTCTGATCTTGGAGTTTCACATCATCTGGCAGCACCCACAAGGTCCTAATAAGGTAACTTTTTATCCTGTAAATAGGAGGAAATAACACACCCTCGAAAAGAACAACTGCACCGTTCAGATGTAAATGAATTACAAGACCAAACCTGTTTTTTACGGAGCAGTTAACTGAAATGCAGACTGAATCCCCAAATGTCTTAAATCAGAAGCATGTATGAGTCTGTCTGCAGGAGGCAATTGTTCCTTTTTGCTTCAACCTTCTACTACTAAAATGACCTCATTTTATAATATTTAAAGACAGAAGGCTTCACTCAATTTAATTAGAGAAGCTAATTCTCTACCCCTAGAGAATTCTAGAAGGTTTTCTCTGTCCCTATTAAGAACCAGAGAAAAGCCAAAAGATTTTAAAAATGAAGAAAAAGTAAAAGTAAAGTAGAAAATCACTAGGGACTGAAAATTCTTATAGATAGGCCAACAGTATTTTTATATGTTTTTGAAAGTATCTCACTGGATAGTAAGAAGAAAAGAGAACTCAGATGGTCTCATTGTCCATAATGATAAACTAGCACCCAATCGCCAGGGAACATGAGAATCTCTGCCACAGTCAACAGCACAGTGACCTCAATGTGCTCAATCAGATGTAGAATGTAGCTGTAAGGGAGTCCTTGTAACCATGATCTTGATATTCTAGATTCCTATTATTAGGGCAAGGAGAATTAAGAGTAGTCCTTCAGAGCAGGCTCCAGTTACAGAGAAATGATATGCCAGTCCATAATGAGGAGCGGAATCTAAGGTAGCTTTGAAGAACATGGTGTGGAGGGGAGTGAGGAATAAAAAGAGATTTAAGGAGGAAAACAATATAGGCACTCACACGCAGAGGGAATTTCACCGAATTAGAGCCCTGATGTGGAAAGAAATGTGAACTGCTGGGGAGGGAGAGAGCATGAAGATTAGAGTTAAGGCAAAGATGGGTAATTTCGTCCAATGTTTCCCACTAGGAAACAGGCCTCTTTTCTAATGGATTGAGTAAAAATCCTGATATTCCAGTCATGGAAGTGTTGGCATGCCGGATGCCAACAGAGGTACAGGAATTTTAATTACCTAAGCTCAGGTCAAGTCTGAGATTTCAATATGGGACTTCAAAAAATTAAAGGAGCAATAAACCCACCAGAAAAATTTTACACAGGCTAAGTCTATAACATTTCATCATTATTAAGAACAACATCCTTCTACCCATATTGGAAGGCAAGCATAGGTATACTGGAAATGAAACATTCAGAACCACCTATACTGGAAAAAGAGGACTAACGACGGTTACTTGCTAAACTCAGAGAAGAAATTAGAAAATCTGCATGTAATTAAAGAGCATCTCTGTGCAACTGGCTATTTAATGGGTGCAATGGGAAAAAATTGAGGAAATAGTTTCTGTCCTCACATAACTCTTCTTTTAAGGTTTTTTGTTTTTGGCTTTTTTTCTGAGAGAAGAGTGTGTGTGTGTGGGGGGGGGTATGGGGAGGGACAGAGAGAGAGAGAATCTTAAGCAGGCTCCAGACCCAGCATGGAGCCCTATGCGGGGCTCAATCCCACGAACCTGAGATCATGACTTGAGTTGAAATCAAGTCTGTCGCTTAACCAACTGAAACACCCAGGTACCCTGTCCTCACATAACTCTTAATTTCAGAAAACAAGATCAACAAACAGGAAATTATCATCACCACAACTACCACCATCAACATTATTTTAAGGTAAGATAGATTTACAAAAGCTTACAACAGAAATTGCATATTATAAGCTATGGTAGTAGGGGCTACCATTCACCGTTAGAGAAAGGTGTCTTGAATAGGTGGAAGGGGAATATTGGAGAACAACATAAAAAAGACATCTAGATGAGAACAGGTTTGCAGACATGTCAGACATACAGAACACAGGAATAATTATATTTTAAGGTTTGTATTATGGCATAGGAAGAAAAGAGACTGAGCAGAGATGAGAAAGATGAAAATAAAAGGATACCTTTAATGTAGTCCAGACATGGGCATATCCATTTAATGTCATTTCAGTGTAGAAACATTATAACCTTTGAATTAATAGAAGACTGAAAATAGAATCCAGTCCTGACCATATGAGAGTATACTCAGAAAAACAGAACTTGCACTAGGTACTTCAAGAGGGTAGATTCCAACTAGGATATTAGTAAGCTGTTATTTGTGGGAGTGGGTGGTGGTAAAGGAGCACAAAGTGAATTCTGGGGTACTGAAGGAAATGACTTTTGGGTAGAAAGCATTTAATACTCCCATTAGGAAAACAAAATGGATAGGACTGGGTTCCAAAAATTTGGAAAGGTCAGGTGAGGTGATCTCAAACCAAACAGGAGAGCATTAGCCAGTGCCTGAGGCACGTGGTGGGGAGGTCTGATGGACTTGATTCTAGGAGTGGTAAAAGAAGCTGGAGCCCGGGACACTGGAGCCCACTTTCCCACTTAGCTCACCATTCTAGAACCTAAAAAAAATTGAACTGACAAAAAAATCTGAACTGTAGTCCCAGCTGCAGAGAGCAGAGTGTAAAATATTGGCTTTGACCAAAAGACAATGGATGGATAAGCAACAGTCATGTTCAACTCCTTTCTTTACTTCTTTAATGATTAGATGTCCAGCACTAAACTTGGAAAGCATTAAAAATTAAATACTTTATCTACAATTGATATTCATTATACCACTGAGGACTCAAAATAAGTAGTTTTTTGCTTCCTGGCTTGGCTGAAGTTTCTGATATGTTTTCAAGATTGATTTCAGAACAGCAAAACAACTGTGAAGGAGACCAATTAAAGAAAATCCCTAACTTAAGGATTTTCTCTTCTTTTTATCTTCCTCAGTCTGGGAATTTTTTTCTTTTTTTTCTTTTTTTTAAAATCTGTCTAACCTCCTTCCCTGCCCACCAATATGAATGAAGGCAGCCTATTGATTCCCATTTAATAACCAGCATCATGAATTGATGACCACATTAGTGGAATGAACCTCAGAGGAAAGTAGTAGGAATAGCAGCACTGGGCAATTATAACCAAAAAGAAATAGCTTATTACTATCTCTATGTTAGTTTTATTTCTATAGTGGAAGCCCATTAGAAAACTAAAGTATTAATATATGAGGGTGTTAAACCATTATATCTAGATATTAGTCTCTAGACAAATGTATGCCTTCCTTCCTTCTTTCCTTCCTCCCTTGCTTCCTCCCTGTTTTTCCTCCTTCCTATCTTTCTGGTTTACCTTAGCAACTATATTGAAAGTCCTATGCTAGGGAACATGGAAACACAAAAGAGTAAGAATGATCCCTGACCAAAATGACTTTTACAGTTTATTGGGTTAAAAAGTTTGTAACCAGTAAATGGAAAATATGTGTTGTTGATGACAATTACTACAGAGACTCTGAGAGATAAGGTCTGAAAGACAGGCACAAGGTGTGGAGGCAAGAAGTGAGAACTAAGGCTAAAAGATTAACAGAATAATGATTATGCTGAATTAGATGTTATCCTGAAAGCAACTAGTCTCATTGAGAGACCTTAAACCAAAGAGTAATTTAATGAGATTTGCATCAGAGAAAGACAATCCTACTGAGGAAAGAATGGACCAGAATGAGTGAAACGAGAGGCAGAGATTTCAGCAAAAAGACTTTTGTAGGGGCGCCTGGGTGGCTCAGTCATTAAGCGTCTGCCTTCGGCTCGGGTCATGATCCCGGGGTCCTGGGATCGAGTCCCGCATCGGGCTCCCTGCTCTGTGGGGAGCCTGCTTCTCCCTCTCCCACTCCCCCTGCTTGTGTTCCCTCTCTCGCTGTGTTTCTCTGTCAAATAAATAAATAAATAAAAAGTCCTTTGTAAAAATTCAGGCAAACATTTCGACATGGGGTTCCGCAATGGGCCTCAAATAGTGCTAGATATATGCAGCCCTCAACCTCTGAGACATGCATTTGCTTTGTAATATGTATGGAGAAGAAGGAATAAAAGGGTTACGTTTCCTGCTAGTATAGGGTGCTGTCAAGAGGCTAACAACTGATAGGGCAATAGTACATTTCCTCCCCATTTCTGTGCAGAGCATTGTGGCAGTAGGCCCTACTGCAGAGAGAACCACAGGGAGGGAAATAGTACTTTAAAATCTCAGGGGTTTTGGTACTTGGGTTTGACTTGTTACTTGGGAACCAGCACTCTGGCGGAGTGGCATTTTCTGAGAGGAATAACAGCAGGGTACAGCTGTAGCCCATTATGCCCAGGGTGGAATGGACTCCCAGTGGATAGGTCAGATGCCCTGCACTCTTGGCAGGAGAGCAAAAGCAGTCTGTAGGGGGGGATTTCTTTGAGAACACATATAAGATACCCTCTAACGACTACCCAAAATAGTTAGAGACTGAAGCTTTGTATTTTTAACAAATATCCCAGATGATTCTTCTGTGCATTACAATTTAAGAACCACTGTCCTAGGCTTTTTCTGCCGTTGAAATAAATCTTTTTCTGGTATCTCTCTTACCTATTTGTGTTAATAGCAGCAATAGTATCCAGACTTTTCCTGCCACTTCATATTCTAATTTTTGTCTTTTAATCACCTGTTCCTGAATGGAGAGGCAATTATATCTGACTTCCAATAAGAAAGTCACCAGGGACCATGTTAAATATCCTTAACTCATCTACAGATCCCCAGCCACGATTCTTTTTCTAGCTTATTTCTTGAGGCCAAAGTATACATCCACAGAATCCATAGCCCAGTGACATAAAATAATGTACTAAAGGAACATAGTCTATCAAACTACAGCTAGAGCCTACAATTATAAGCCTCTTATTATAAGCATAGTTGCCATTCAAATAATATCTCTTGGTTTTCACAAGTAATCTCATGTTAATCTGTTTTAAGTAGCAAGTATATGAATTTGCTACTGTTACTTTTGAAAAAGCCATACTGGAAAAGTCAGCCCACATAGTCTAGAGAGAAGGGCATAGGTGCTATATGGCATATAGAGCATAGAGCATAGGACATATACTTAAAACAACAGAGTTCCTTACTAGCTGGGCAGGCAGTTAAAAGAGGAGGCTCACACTTTGAGATTCTTCTGTATTCTCTAATACACTGAAGTGACAAAATAGGAAAGAGTTGCAAGACAAAAGCAATGGTGAACAATGCCAAAAGTTGCAGTGAATTGAGAAGAAGGTCTGAAAAATACTCATTTATTCAGCAAATGGGAAATCATTATTGACCTGCAGTAAATAGTTTTCATGAAATGCAAAGAGCAACAGGGAGAAAGCAGAGATTTGAGAATGTATTTAGGAATGTGAAAGTAGATTGCTTCTCAGCCTTTTGGCTAAGATCAAGTGTAGGAATGTGAAAGTAGAAACAGTAATTATTTTATTCTATGATGGAAGACCTGAATTAATATAATAATAAATAGTAACTCATATGTGCATTTTGTTGTATCTTCTTTAATCCTCACTGCAGTCCTAGGACAACTGTACTCTTATTATCTCCATTTTTAAATGAGGAACAGGAAAATTAGTTAACTACTTGGCTCACAATCACAAAACAATTACATACACTATTAGAAATTTAACCCAAGTGTATTTGAGGTTTTAACCACCATAAAAATCTGGAACTGCTCTTAATTTTGACAGACATTTGGAAATTTATTTGCATTTCCATATTGTGAAGGAGATTGTATTTCTTTTTTTTTTAAGATTTATGTATTTATGTATTTTATTTTTTAAAAAGATTTTATTTATTTATTTTTTGACAGAGAGAGACATAGCGAGAGCAGGAACACAAGCAGGGGGAGTGGGAGAGGGAGAAGCAGGCTTCCCGCAGAGCAGGGAGCCCGATGTGGGGCTCGATCCCAGGACCCTGGGATCATGACCTGAGCCGAAGGCAGACGCTTAACGACTGAGCCACCCAGGCGCCCCTGTATTTATGTATTTTAAAGAGAGAGAGAGCATGCACAAGTCCTACACATAAAAACACTCGAGATCATAAAAATACTAAATCAACTAGAAAGAGAAATACATTTTCCCCTACTAGTCCAATTTTTTCTGACAAGAACTTTGAGTGGTGCTTGTGCATTAAGATCCCAACATCATGTGCCATCTTCTTGTTAAAAGTTGCTCTCTACTCACTACCAAGCCTTGTCTGAAGAAGCTATCCCAAGAGTCATGTTAACAAGGGACAGAAAAGTTTCCACCAAGGCCGGCATTTATAATTGTACATTGAAATATTAATCCCGCATATCAGAAAGGCTCTGGAAGAAAAAAAGAAACAACAAAAACACCTCTTACAGAAGGAAAAAAAAAGTGATTTTCAAGAGCTGCGGTGAAGGGAGGCTACATGTCAAAAGAAAATTATTGAATGTCTCAATTTGTACTAAGAACGGAGAAATTCCTTTGGTGTTTCTCCCTCTTATGTGAAAGCATTTCAGTCTTTCTCAAAGCATGAGTCTGTAAAAATATAGTCCTAAGTCAGAGAAAAACAAGTACTATATGGTATCACTTATATGTGGAATCTAAAAAGGTCACACTTGTAAAAACAGAGAATAAAATGGTAGTGGTTACTAGGGGTAGGGGTAGAGAGATAGGACACATATTGCTTAAGGACACTAACTTGCAACAGGTAGTAAATAAGCCCTAAAGACGTGATGCATGGTATAGTGAACATAGACAATAATATTGTAGTATAATCATCAAGCTTGCTAAGAGACTAGAACTGAATTATTCCAACCACTAAAAAGAAAGGATAATTATGTAAGTGATAGAGGTGCTAATTATTGCTACAATGGCAATCATACTACAATATATAAATTATCAAATTAACATGTATACCTTAAATTTACAAAATGTTATATGTCAAATATATTTTAATTGGAAAAAAAAGAAAGAAAAAGAAAACACAGTGTCTTTTTTGTTCCTTCTAAAATGGAAATCAGTGGGAAATTAGATCCAGCTTGACATTAGGAATGCGAACAGGAAAAATAGCATGGTTTGTCAAAACTACCTATTATCTGTGATTGAATATGAACACAAAAACCATTATAAATATTTTTCCTTAAGAGAAAACAGAAGTAAAACCTTCCAAACCAAAGAGAAACTAAAGATTACCTGACATGTCAGGAAACATGAGCAAAGGCCTGGGGTAAGGGGGCACCTTAAAAACAAAAATAGATGAGCAAAAGCAACAAATAAAACATTGTGATTTCATACCAACTTGTGATATAAATTTGAATCTCAATATGGAATCTCAATCTATATATGGAAATATGAGATCATTAGCTTATTTAGTTAAACTATCAGATTACCTCAAGATCCAGAGAAGATTAGATTTCAAAAATATCTCAAAATTATTATCTCATACTCAAGTCAGTTCTTAAGTTTAGTACATGAGTGCAGGGCACATAAACAGTCCACCTCCAAGAATGCCTTAAAACTTGATTCTGTTGTATCCCTAATTCCATATTGTTTCAAACTACCTGAAAAAGAAAACTTTGATTTTTTTGCTGTGCTTATAGTAAACTATTGAAGAAGGGCTTAACAAATAATAGTGACTTTCTCAAGAAAACCAGAGATAAAAGTATCATTTCCTCTATGGTCATCCCCTAATAATTAGATTATATTGTTTGAAATTCACCAACCTTGGTTGTGTTAATTTTAATTGTATCTAATACCTATGGCTTATTTGAACAAATAAATGTAGCAGTAACTTATTATTTCAGAGTTTTTAAATATTATGTTACTCATTCCTTAAGATTATTTTATCAATGGATACTAACTCATGGTAAATGAATGTAGTAAACTCTTACAGAAAAAAAAAAAAACCCACAAAGGCTCCAATTTGCTAAACCATAAAAGAAGGCAAAGAACAAGTAGCCTTTAAAAATATTTTGATGAATAAATCCTACCTTTTATCAAATCTTGAGGTAAATTAGATTGCTAGCATTGCTGAGTGCTGGTAAAACACCTTTGGATCAATATGAATCTGTTTAACTATGGATTTCACCTCATAAAGTCGCCAATGGTGAGATGAATTGCATCTTTGCTTTCTTTGATCATGTTCATACTATTATTCAGCAACTGTGAAATTACTTATTTTTTCCATGAGAGTCATGTCAATCTCAAAATATCATATAACTCGATAACGTCACAAAGGCTGGTCATCCCATATACTGCTAAAACTGATTTATACAAAACATAAGTTAGAGATACATATGAGGATTCTAATTATTGTTTTACTATTTAGCAGAAGATAATGAAGGAGGCTGGGCACATAGGTTACCACAAGGATTTTTTTTTTTTTTTAACACAAGCAAAACCTATCTCCATCTCCTTCTTTCATTTTGGGCGTGGTAAAGGAATGGGAAGATTTGATTTTTTTTTCAACCTTACCTTGTTCTCCCATAAAACACTTTTAAAATGATCATATAATTTAATGTATTATAATTGTTTTGTGGCAGTAGGAGTATTTCAACCCATCAGAGCAGAAATAGAACATTTTAGATATCTAAAAGAGAGCCAATGTACTATTCTCTGTGCTATTAAGTCATATTAATGGTTTAAATCATAATCAAGTATGTACATTTTTGTTCTAATTTTAATCTATGATATATGAATAAGCCTGTACTCACTTGCCCTTTGTTTTCTTCCCACGATCTATACATATGTGCATCTCAATTATCATGTAGATTCCGCAAAACAAAAATATATCACTCGTTTTCTATACAAAGATGGGACTGTGTGTGTGTGTGTGCGTGCGTGTGGGCGTGCACAAACTTAGTCAACTTTTAAATACCACCTTTTCTGTACTTAAGATAGTCTAATTATATTCTTACTCAGTCTTGATGTAGTTTAACAGATGTCCATACTTGGGCTCAGAGTACTTAGATGACCTTCTAAAGGACTTTCTAAAACCAAAAGGTACTCTAAGAAATTTGAACACGTGTACCTCTTCTATCTACTTTATCCCATCTGCTCCCAGAAAGAAGTGTCCTGGGAGTTCTTCATGTTATGGTGAAGACTGTCCAAGCATTCGTTTACTCTCTTTCTCCCCACCATTGGCCTCTTTCTTTGGTGAGCAGCAGTTTAAAAGAAGAGAAGAAACTTTGTGCAAACCAATGAGCAAAGACAGCACTCAAAGGGATACTTCAGTTCTTTTGACAGGGATGCTATCAATGTCTGAATGATGTTTTCTTCTTTTGTACACATACACACAGACACATATACATAGACCAACATGTGTGTGAACTTACATCTCTCTTTTTTCTTTCTTCAGCTTTGTTTCCTTGACTATACTTATTAACCTAATGAGTTAATCTTTGGAAAAGAGTTATAAAGAAACTCATCCCATCTCTATATCTCCATCTAAACTCTTACAAATATGCATTGGGAATTTATTATACTCTTACAAGTTTGAATGCACAGCAACCTTAGTTCCAATCTAGCTCTGCCCCTCAGCTAGCTCCCTGGCCATTCGGTTGCTGGATATGTGGGTGGGTGGATAGAAGGAAGGAAGGAAGGAAGGAAAGAACACATTGCTTCTTACACATTCTCTTCTTCCTCTTCTAATCAAACTGATCTACTGTTTACACAAAAGAGATAAATATTCTCTACTTTTATTATTATTATCAGTCTTTCTTATTTGGATTCTCTCTCTTCTCCTCTCCTCTCCTCTCCTCTCCATGTATCCTAGTCACAGTAATCTTTCAGGACTGAGCTTAAGCCCTGTTTCTTCCAGGAAGCCTTTCTAGACCATCCTGGCCTACAGGATATTTGCTGTTCTCTTCTAAATTCTTTCCAATTATTTTATTTCATTTGACATTATAACTGACTTTAGCTGAATTTTTATTTTCAAATATATGTTTGTTCTCTCCCCCTAAATTATAAATGCTTTCAGAGCAACAATTGTGATTTCTGTTTTTTGTTATATTCCACATCATTGTGTAGTAGAGGTGTCTGTACATCTTGAATTGAAAATGTTTTCTAATGATAATAGCCTACACCTTATTAGGGTTTTAAGACACACCAAGAATGAATAGACTATAGGCCTCAGTCAAAACTGTGAAGTTACTACATAGTTATACATATTTTATACATATTTTATGTATAACTATGTAGTAACTTCACAGTTACTACATATACATATACATAGCTTTATATGTATATGTAAATTTTTGATGGATATAAACTATATTCTCAGAGGAAAAACTGGAACATACAAAATAACAATTAGTGATATGACTGATGTTTGGAAATATGAATGAATTAACTTTTTTAAAAAGATTTATTTATTGAGAGAGAGAGAGAAAGAAAGAGTGCAAGTGGGGAGGGAGGGGGGAGATGGAGAGAGAGTCTTTTAAGCTGACTCCACGCTGAGCACAGAGCCGGACATGGGGCTGATCTCAAGACTCAGCAGAGACTGTGACCTGAGCTGAAACCAAGAGTTGGACACTTAACTGACTGAGATATCCAGGCACCCTTGAATTACCTTTCTAACATATAGTGTTAATGTCTCCATTTTTTTTCAGGTTTTTTGTTTGTTTGTTTGTTTGTTTGTTTGTTTTTACTTTAGATGGGAGCTGAGTATCATTTCCAAGATTATAATAATTTCATCTTTAGGATTGAACTTTAAAACTTGAAGCATCTTGGGGCGCCTGGGTGGCTCAGTCGTTAAGTGTCTGCCTTCGGCTCAGGTCATGATCCCAGGGTCCTGGGATCGAGCCCCACATCGGGCTCCCTGCTCAGTGGGAAGCCTGCTTCTCCCTCTCCCACTCCCCCTGCTTGTGTTCCCTCTCTCGCTGTGTCTCTCTCTGTCAAATAAATAAATAAAATCTTTAAAAAAATAATAAAAATAAAACTTGAAGCATCTTTAGGTTGTACCAATTCTTTACTAAAATACAAAAAAAAATATTAGGAGAGTAACATCAAAGATAGTGACAATATCTTGTCATAAGTTAATCTTTAGGTGAATCAACAAGTTGCTGAATTAAATCTTGTAGGAACTCAGGATATGTTTAACCAGTACTTGTTACAGGCCTTTCCTTTCAACTAGTCATCTCCCTTAAAAATAAATCTCACTCCACCTCTGTTTCTGTGTCAAGGGACCTCAATCAGTTATAATTCTGTCTTGTCCCTGTGCTCACTCACTTCATCAGTTCTGGTGAATTCTGAACGTACCTTTGGGAATAGAAATTGGCATGTGCCGATCCTTCCCTGTTTTGGGGAGCCAGCTGCCCAGACAGAGCCAACTGTTCTCTCATCAGATGGGTCCCCTCATGCTGTACATTTTACACAGGTACCCCTACATGGTGAGGTACATGGTGAGGTCTGGGGTTTCTATTGGAATCTGACTCCGGTTCATTATTCTGAAAAATTATTGGGTTTAGAATCTAGAGACATATTATGACTACATAGTTAAGGTCAAATTGCTAATATAAGTATGAACTTTATCATTCATACAGGCCACTGTTTTGTGAAAATAAGGAAAATATGTAGAATGGAGTCAAGAAGCCCTGAAGGGAGATCTGTTTTTGTTTTTATTTTTTAAGTTTTTATTTAAATTCCAGTTAGTTAACATACAGTGTGCTATTAGTTTCAGTTGTACAATAGAGTGATTCAGCATTTCCTGTTAAGTCATCCATCCTATCCAAAGCGGGTGAAACACATGTATTGGAAGAGCTCTTGGAAAACAGGTCTCCCCACAGGTAAGGCATTTTAGGGAAACAAAAGGCAAGATAGGTTCTACCTGGTCCTTGGACCAGGATCTTGTGCCTTTCTGAAAAACTGGATGAACTTTTGGATAATTTGGAATTATAATGGCCATACTGAGGATTCCTTTGTTTTAGATAAGTCCACCTTAAGCGGCAACTTTAAAAAAGACAATGGAATGGATTCTTTGATTGATATGCAGAAGTTTCTCAAAGATAAAATGACTTCAAAAACAGTTCTAAGAAGATCCTTACAGCAAACAAATTAGTGAAAGATTTTGGCCATTTGTGCAAGTAAACTTAAGAAACTCAATTGGCCAGAAACACAATTTGGATCCAACTATTCTTTTGAGCTTTGTACTTGAGATAAGGCTAAAATTCCTAAAATAAAAGGTACAAGATCTCTACCTATTTATATGTTGCCTATATATATATATATGTTATAGATATATGTTATTTTTCTACCTGCAGATGGTATTGCCAAAATTAATTTGTCAAGAGCCCTATTTAACTGGCTTAGAGAAAATTAAATATATGTCAAGTATACTCTCAGAAATTTAGAAACTAACCCAAAAGTTTTTCAAGTTTATATTATCTTGGATAATCTTTAATAAATAAAAGCTAATTTAATAATTTAAAGCTGATTTAAACTTACCGGTTTAATAAAAGCAGATGTGCCTTCAAAACTTGTCAACAAGAAAAATAATATAATAGTTAACTATTTGATGTCTAATTCAAGTATAGTCATTAAAAAATAAGTAATTTAAATTATGTAAATAAAATCAAAGCTTATACTAAGTTAAACTACATCATGGATATTCATTGAATATATAAATCATTTCCAAATAATATAAAATAAAATGTTAAACATAAGCTTATCTACTTTTAGCTTTTTCATTTTTACGGAGAGACAAAATACATTTGAGCCTATTAATAAACATGTTTTATGCCACAGTGAGAAAAGTTTGTTATGAAGAAGAGTATACTTCTAAAAACCAAAATGTACACTTGACCCTTGAACAATGTGGGGGGCTAGGGGTGCTGTTCCCCTGCACAGTTGAAAATCCATGTATAACTTTTGACTCCCCCAAAATTTAGCTACAAGTAGACTATTATGAACCAGAAGCCTGATAACATAAACAATGAACAAATATGATCTCACTGATATGAGGAATTCTTAATCTCAGGAAACAAGCTGAGGGTTGCTGGAGTGGTGGGGGGTGGGAGGGATGGGGTGGCTGGGTGATAGACATTGGGGAGGGTATATGCTATGGTGAGCACTGTAAATTGTGTAAGACTGTTGAATCACAGACCTGTACCTCTGAAACAAATAATACATTATATGTTAAAAAAAAAAAAAAAAGAAGAAGATAGTAGGAAGGGAGAAATGAAGGGGGGGGAAATTGGTGTGGGAGATGAACCATGAGAGACTATGGATTCTGAGAAACAAACTGAAGGTTCTAGAGGGGAGGGGGGTGGGGGGATGGGTTAGCCTGGTGGTGGGTATTAAAGAGGGCACGTTCTACATGGAGCACTGGGTGTTATACGCAAACAATGAATCATGGAACACTACATCAAAAACTGATGATGTAATGTATGGTGATTAACATAATAAAATAAAAAAATGAACAAATATTTTGCATGTTATATATACGATATACTATATTCTTACAATAACATAAGCTAGAGAAATATTAAGAAAATCATAAGGAAGAGATAATACATTTGCAGTGTTTTACTGTAGTTATTGAAAAAAAAAATCCAGGTAAAAGTGGACCTGTACAGTTCAAACCTGTGTTGTTCAAAGGTCAACTGTTATTTATAAGTTTGCTACTCTACTACTACAGGGTACTAATAATATGATAGTTTAAAATTGCTTTTTTCCTAGTGTTCACTGCAAAGCACAAATTACAAATAGTTTAAAAAGTTGAAAGAATTGAGATTACAAAGGGAACCAAAGAGAAAATGTCAGAACACTTAGAGTAATAAACATAAATTAACTCTGCACAAACTATGTTTGGTACTGAGGGAATGTAGGCAAAGCAGCAGGCATCCCTTTAGAAGGTAAGAAGCAATGGAACTCCCATGAGAGCTTTCTCCAACTGTGGAAGGATTTAGAATAACTTCTTGTTTTTTAAACTCTGGTCACAGATCATTGGTGAATTATGATTAATATTTATTTAAATAGAAAATATACATATTATCTATATTGATATAGATAAATGAATAATATATAACTTCAATTATATCTATAATTTCTAGATGGATTCATTACAGATTTATTATTTATATATAAATAAAATAATTTCACAAAATACAAAATAGAATGCATGCATGTCATATCCTGAAAATAGGAAATATATGTCAGTTTATTACATTTTTATTTCGGTTACTTGTGTGTTTTATATATGTAGGTATGTACTGGGCCATGATATATACTATATTTGTTACTGCTGAATGACCCAACATGTTTAAAAGCCACTGCTCTTAAATCACAATAAACTGAACAACAGAAAGGGTCTATGTGGCCAGCTGAAAAGGCCAATACAAGAACCACCACCCTTTCTGTCATGTACACATACAGTGATAATTCCTCAAGGCCAGGCTGTAATCATTCTTTGATAGGCTTATACTTTATTGCCTTGTCTTTTCAGATTTGCAATGAGGCAGCAATCTTTGTTTGAAAGAATTTCCCCTATTTCTTATAACTGCTTGCAAGGCTGGGAATTCTGGCGGTGGCTTCCCAGATATTTATAGATCTGCCATCAATTTATAAGTTGTCCCATTTTTCAAACCCTTATTCTTTCTACTCAGCTTAAAGCAACCCTCTTCAACAATAATGTGGGGATCCTGTTGTCCTACCTGTTCTTTAATTTCCAGTCTAACAGAACAATGTCAGGATGAGCCTACAGAGGGGAATGAATCTCATACTGGTTAATTTCCAGAAAGTGTATGGTTAATTTTAAATATATTATATGGAGGCAATTTATATTTTAATGTAATGCGTAAACAATGATGCTATCCTTTAAGAGTAAATCTGTAATTTTTCTGAACCAACCGCTTCGCATCGTTTCTTTTTCTAGGTAAGCTTTGTAAGTTTTTGAAATCGAGAAAATGATATTTGAACAAAAAGTTGAAATTGTCAGCAAAAAAGGTTTTATTTTTTTTTACAAGACTACTAGAAATAATAAGGGTGGAAGAAAATGTATTTTTAAAAAGGATGTATGTTTTCAGTAAAAGAAGGTGTGAGGAATGGAAATACATTTTTTTGGTAAAGGAGGAAAAAAAAAGAAAATAATTTTGTTGTAAAATAAAATGATTGTTCCAGAATAAGAATGGAAAAATAAAGGACAAAACCTAAATGGATATAAAAAGTTGTAGAGGGTTTATGGAAAAGGAATCTAGAGAAAGAAATTTTATATATGTCAAGTTGACTAAAAAATTATTATGGGATTTTAAAATCCAACGTTAATACCAATAGTGTACTTATATAAAACTAAAAATTTTTTTCTATCTGTTAAAAGGGTAAAGTTTTCTTGGAATACTGGTCTGCTTTTGATAAGTTATGAAAGATTTTCCTTAACTTTTAAAGTAATCTACTTAAAAAAAAGATCTTGTGTTTTATCGAAATGACTCTTGTACTTCATGTTACCTTTATCATCAGATCTTTAATATCTTCTAGATATTAAAAGAGCTAAATTTTGCTCAGAACTATATAACCTTCTATATTTGCCTTCGACATATTTTTGTTGTTTTGAATGGGCAACTGAGGACTGTATCATATTCATCTGTGTTCAAACCTTTGATATTTTGACAGGTTTCCCCAAATCAAATTCTAAATGAAATCTTTCTGCCTTAGAAATAACTTTAAGATATGAGGTACTCCAGAGTGTCCTGGAATTTGTTCTCTCTCATTTGTTCTCTCTCATTATAAAAAGAGAGATGTTGAAATAATTAGGCTTATTTGGTATGTTATGTGGTAAGCATTGTCAAATAAGTGATGCTCAATCTTCTCAGATTATATTTGTATGAATATATGTTAATATAAATATTCTAGAAATTATATAAAATTTCTAAAAGTCTGATATGTGCTGGTAAAATGTTATCAGTCATAATTCTACTTATTATCTTGAAATGTATGTCACAGAAATAACCAAATTTCCTTGTCAATACATCATAATAAATTCTCATCGGATCTCTAACTATTGCTATTTTTATGTCTTGTGCCATTTACAGACACTTATTATTTCCAGTGCTTCACCTTAGAAAAAGACTTTGATAAGTATTCTATAAGGACTCTAGGTTTTGAAATATTTAAGATCATAACACTGGACTGGGTAAGAATTTCTAAAGCCCTAATGGAAAATTAATTGTTTAATGTTTTGTTTTTCAGATTTAAAAGACCGCTTTTTCTCTTCTCTTTTAAACTATTTATAACTTACAGCAATTTGGTAAAATGTAATTTTACAATAAAAGTTGAAGCATTTATCTTTTTCTCCCTACCTGATCCCCTTAGAATTCTGAAACTCTTATTAAATATTTTTATTTTTCATGACAATGTATATATTTGCATGAGTTCAGTAAGACTTTTCTTTTTGTAACAGAACACCCAATGCACCTAGCCCCTGCTTCTTTTGATCTGCAGCTGAAAAGAGGACATAAACTTCAATACCATAAAGACCTAATTGTTTATATTGAAAATAGCCATGCTTTAGTAGAACAGTGTGATCCCAGGAGACAAAGACCTCAAACATCACACCTTGCAAACTGATACTTCATCTATTGGAAAAGACATCTCCAAAAAGACTTTCAACTCTGTTGGAAAGACTCCCCTCAGGTACTGTTAACCAGCCCTTGTGCTGCCAAACTTCAGAGAGTAAACTCTTGGATTCATGTATCACACTTAAAAATGGGGACTAAATCCAGACTGGACCTGCACTGGTGACCTGGAGATCTGAAGGTAAGGATTTCCAGACACAGAAACAGATGACAGCTGAAACATAACTGGACCAGGCCTGCATATCTTTTTCTTGTTGCTGATTCTTACCTTGTTTTTTTTTTTTCTCTTTCTCTAGAGAGACAGTGCTCTTATCCACATTTCTCAGTCTATTGCAAAAGGGGGAAATCTGACTGTTGGTCAGTCACCAGAAACTTCAATCTGCTTGTGATATTGGAGAGCCCTTGGTCTTACCTGCAACTAATTCATCTTTAGTCCCAAATGCCACTGCCTATTATACCCATATGCCCATGGATGTTACTTACCTATTGGGTTAGGATGTTATGACCAGGTGTCCCTATACCTTATTTCAATCTTTCCCATTATAAACATACTAGCTCAACTAAACACCTCCCCCTTTGCCAGTCATACGGACTTTGCTCCCCCTAGTCTTTTCCTTATCTAAATATGATCTGTTTCCCTGCACTAAAAGGAAAATACAAGCAGGTTTACACCTTTTTGTGAGGTTTTTAGAAAAGAACACTTTAGGAAGGAATAGCTTTTCACAGAATGTCATCCCAGCTCTTCCAGCCAAACACAGCTTGAAAGGGTCAACCAGGAAATTCCATCTAATAAATCTTTTGATAACCAGACCTTAGCTGGAGTCCTCTATACTCAACTTGGTTTCATTTCTTTAGTGGTGGAGAGCATTTCCCAAAAGCACATAATGTTTAGATAGCTGATGAATCAGAGTAAATGCCAATGAATGCATGATCAAAAATTTCTCCCTAACATTAGGAGAGCTAGCAGACTTCACAACCAAAGCAATAACAGCCTACCAGTGATCACTTGATTCATTAGCTAAAGTAATTGTGGATAATCACATAGCCCCTGATCATCTACTTACTGAACAAGGAGGTATTTGTATAATAGTGAATACCATCTGTTGCATGGTTAAATTGCTCTGGAGAAGTGGAAACCCAACTGCATAATATCAGAGAACAAGCACATCGGCTACAATGAATTATATCTGACAACCCATAGTCCTTTGATCTATTTAGCCGGTTACCTTCAGGTTTAGGCTCCTAGTTTAGGACTATTAGATAAACTGGGGTTGTCATTCTGCTCCTCAACTTGTTTTATATAATCATTTTTATGTTCTGTACCTATTGCTTGTGAAATCTTTTCAGAAACAATGTACCCAACAGAGTGATGCTAACTCAGCATCTGTAGTGTTTATGACTTTCATAAGGAATAGACTTTAGTTAAAAAATGCCCGAGAGTTCTCTCCTCTTTTTTTAAATAAAATGTGGCCTCATTGTTTTCCAACCTGTGCACATTTCTTCTCATGTGGAACGTGACAACCAGGATAGGTCCTTTCTGTCACCAAGGGACAAAACCACTAAATGTGGAACACCTGACTCTTGATCAGCAATGTTTTTGAGTCAAGATTTTGATCAAAAGGGGGAAATGTGAGAAAGGAGACAGGAAGCCCTGAAGCTCCTCAGCTCTCACACATATATCACTATTGCAACCTGCATAACCAGCAGCAAGAAGGAAGATTCGAGTAATCTTGCAAAGGAGGACATTTTTCACATAGGAATTTCATCTCCTGCTTTTAAGAAAAAAAAAAAAAAGATCTCTCCTTGCCCCTTGCAACAAAGCACTAACCACTGCTTGTAGCCAAAGAAACCACCACCAACCTTGAACTCCTCTTCTTTTCCAATGAACTGTTGTTTAAAACAACCCTCTTCAATTTCCTCCTAAAACCCAATAAAAGCTGACTTTCCTTTTGTCTCTAGATTTGCCTATGGTTCACCACAATTTGCTTTTCCCAAATTGCAATTCCTCTGCTATTCCCGAATAAGCTCATTTTGCTAATAAAATTATTAGCTATTTTATTTTTAAGGTTAACATTACCATCTCCATCAATTAAAATTTTTACCTTTTAACTAATTCATAGTTGGGAAAAAGACAAGAGTTCTATGCATCCTATAAATTAATACCCTTCACTCACCTGTCACTTTTATTTATTCTTACTCATTTATTCACACCCTTCTCACATATTTATTTGGTCTTTATATTCCCTTCACCAAAAGTATGGAAAACAATTCCATATCCTTTTGTACTGGTAGAAAAGAGTACTTAGGAGAACATTTTCAGATTATTTGGTAGGGGTGGGGTGGTATTTCCTGAGTAAGAGAATAGAACAAACACCCTCTTGATCCAATTGCAGAGGATCAATGAGCTATTAAAATATACCACAGAATAGAATTGCTAGCAATGTTTTTATACCTGGATTTTGAGTTTATTTGCATGGATTTACATAAGGACAACTATAAATTCACTTTACTACCTGGAAACCATACAGCAAAGACACAGTCCAAAAATAAAAGGACAATGCAGTCCTGGTGTCTTTTGAGAGATTATTATTACAAATGAATTTCTTTTCTACAATATAAATTTATTTAAGAGAAAAAAGAAAGAAATACAAAATAAGAAATGATATGGGAAGAATAACCATTAAAAGAGATGAAATTTTCAAAATCATAACAGACTACTTTGCATAACTATGTAAGTTGAAAACCAAGATCAGATGAAGTAAATAATTTTGTAGGGAAATACAGCTTGAAAAAAATTATCCCAGTAGAGATAGAAAGTCTAAACCAACCAATTTCCATAGAAGAAATTGAAAAGCAATTAAAGCACTATCCTAGCAAGAGTCCAAGGCCAGATAATTTCCTAGGAAATTCTTCCAAGTATCTAAAGACCAAATAATCAAAATACTACCTATATTGTTCCAGAAAATAGGAGAGCAAAAGTGAAAACCTCAAAACATTTTTATGAAGCTAGTATACAGTAATAACACAAAGATAGCATAAACAAAGGAATCTACAGATAAATTATTAGAAATTATACTAGAGGCAAACATATAAAATGTAATGGCATTCTATATATCAGCAAATCTGTAATAATATCACTTATAACATCAAAATTAACAAACACGTATGAATATATCTAACAAAGAATGTACAAAATTCTAAGCAAAAAAACTATAAAAAATGATTGAGAGTTTAAGGTAATGAAAAATAAACCAGGGGTGCCTGGGTGGCTCAGTTAGTTAAGTGGCTGCCTTCGGCTCAGATCATGATCCCGGGGTCCTGGGATCGAGCCCCACATTGGGTTCCCTGCTCAGCAGAGAGCCTGCTTCTCGCTCTCCCTCTGCCTGCCTCTCTGCCTACTTGTGCTCTCTATCTCTCTGTCAAATAAACAAATAAAATCTTAAAAAAAAAAAGAAAAAAGAAAAAGAAACCAGAGATTGAGAGAAAATATATGCAAAACATCAGTTTTGCACATATCATATCAGATAATGGATGTGTGTATTCAAAATATACAGAGAGCTCTTAAATTCAATTTAAAAAAGCAACCCAATTAAACAGTTGGCAAAAGATCTAAATCAACAACTCATACAGCAAATAGCATATGAAAAATATATCTACATCATATGTAATTATGGATTGTAAAATAAGACATTGAGATATCACTACACATCCATTAGAATGGCAAGAAAAACAAAAACAAAACAAAACAAAGCAAAAAAACCCAGAAAACAATACCAAATACCGCAAAGGTGTGCAACAATAGGAACTCTCATTCATCACTTGGGAAAACCGCAGATTGGCACAACTATTTTGGAAAACTCTTTGACATTAACTACGGAACTAAATATATGTTATAACATGACCAACACATTTTACTCTTGATTATATATCCAACAGAAATGTTATTCTAAGAGTCATGTACAAGAATGTTTACAGCATCTGTTTTTACTGGCCCCAAAGTGTAAACTTAAATATCCTTTAACAGTAAATGTGTAAACTGCAGTATATTCATTCATACATTGGAATTCTGTAATGAAAATGAACAAACTATAGCCGTGCAGCAACACAGATGAGTTTCACAAACATAATGTTGAGCAACAGAAGCCACACACAAGAGCACATACTATATTTATCCATTTATATAAAGTAAACTGCAATGCTTTGATGGGAAAGAAAAACAGAAAAGTAATTTTCCTGGTAATCAAGATCATGGTTATCTCTGAGAAGAGGAAAAGGTAGTGCCTGGATGGATGCATAGAGCAGCTTCCAGAGTGTTAACAGTGTTTCATTTTTCCCTCTGAGTGGTGGTTGCATATGTGCTCACTTCAGGATACATTGCCGAGCTATACAAGGTTTAAACTTATCCAAACCGAGCACCCAGTTTTGCCATGAATGTATCAGTGGGGCTACCTTTACATCAGCGCATTCATTCATTCTTCATATATTGATCAGTAGCAAACACTATGTTCCAGGCCAAATTTCAGTGATGGAAGCTGAAGTTATGACAAGCCAAGCAGGCTGTCCCTACTCTCCAGGAATCTACTCTTTGGCAATGACTAATCTGTTCTCCATTTCTTTGTTTTCCTTTTCTTTTCCCTTTCTTTTCCCTCCCTCCCTTCCTCCCTTCCTTCTTTCCCCTTTGAGAATGTTATATAAGTGGATTCATATAGTATGTTACTTTTGGGGACTGTCTTTTTCATTAACCATAACTCTCCAGAGATTCATTCAAGTTGTTACATGCATCAATAGTTTGTTCCTTTTTATCATTGAGTAGTATTCCATAGGATAGGTATACCACAGTTGAACCATTTATTTTTTGAAGGACATCTGGCTGTTTCCAGTTTGGGGCTATTACAAATAAAACAGAGACAACTATAAATTCACTTTATTACATGGAAACTATATAGTAAAGACACAGATCAAAAATAAGCAGATAGCAGTCCTGGTGCATTTTAAGAGATTATAATTACAAAAGGACTTTGTAAATAATATTTTGAAAGAGAAGTAATTAAGAGTTTTGTAATTTAATATTTCATTTATCTTTTTATCTGGACTGCATTGAATCACATATTCACAACCTCTAAATAATATTCTGATATTTTTAATTCACATGAAATAAAATATTTTTTATTAGCTGGAGGCATTTTTTAAGTGAAAAAGTAGATTACCTATAAAAAGAAGAACTTACAGTTTCCTACAGTAAAATCTTAAAATCACCACCAGGGTGTATCCTTCTCATTGTCATCTCCAAGTTATGGAAATAAACTGCTTTAGCATTTGTAGAATGGCATGTTTATCATTTCCTTGAACCTTCAAAATAACCTTATGAAGTAGATGTTTTAGGAAGCATGTTTTTCCCCCTGATGAAGAAAATAAGGCCCATAGAAAGTAACTTATGCCAGATCATGAAGTCAGACATCTAGAGAACCTGGAATCCTATCCACATGCAGTCCCTGTTTACCAAGTTTTTGCAAATTAATGGAATTGGGAAAGCATCCAATGGGGAAGAATTGGGAAAATATCTGATAGGAAAGAAGTCAAACCAAACAAACCAAATGAAACATATCTTGATAAACAAACATGTATTTCACATCAAGTTAATAAGAGTGGCACTGGAAATCAATAGAACAACATTATACACTGAAATAACAGTAGAGAAATATGGTAAAATAGAGAGTAAGAGCATGAACTTTGAAAATAAATAGGCCTCTGTTAAAATCTTGTTTTTTTTTTTTACTCTCTCATCTTTGATATTTTACACTTGCCAGCTGAGGGTCTTTTGCCAATTATTTAAACTCTTTGGGATTCAGTTTCCTGATTTCTAAAATGGACATAAAACTACATGCATCACAAAGTTACTCAAGTATTAACATAATGTTTAAAAAGTACATAGTCTGGGACATAGCAAACAATAAGCTCAATAAATTCTGTTTAAAAGGATACACTATTTTCCTTTAAAGTGTGGAGGTTTGGTGGAAGAAGAGGGAATATACTAGGCAAGTGGGAAATAATGTGGTAGACATTTTACAAAGGACTGAGGTTGGAGGTTAAATTTGTCAGCATCAATTAGGTTGACATATAGACTGATATTGTGATTTGTAATGTATAACAGATTTCTGGTCTTCATCCCTTTTCCTGTCACAGAGCTCCTAAAACCCTTGAAATTTCCTGAGTGATGAAAAACAATAAAGGTGTCTTATTATATTAATGAGGTGATTTTTGGAAAGCCCCCAAGTAAACTACAAATGGGAGCTAGTTGCCAGGGGAACCAAACTTCTGATTAGAGGGTGGGAACTTTTAGTACTATCTCCTTTCTTTTGGGGGGGGGGGATGGGCTGGAGACTCATTTTAATTACTAATGGCCAATGATTGAATCAATCACACCTATGTAATAATGCAGCCTCCATAAACTCCCAAAAGGATGAGGTTGGGAGAACTTCTGGGTTAGTGAACACTTGGAGATTTGAGGAAAGTGGCTTGTTCAATGTATGGAAGTTCTGCACCCCTTCCCACATACTTTGCCCTATGCATCTCTCCCATTTGACTATTCCTGAGTTGTATGCTTTTATGATAAACTGGTAATCTGGTAAATAAAAGGTTTCTTTGAGTTCTGTGAGCTGCTCTAGCAAGTTAAACCCAAGGAAGGGCCCATTAAAACATCCAGTCTATTGCCAGCCAGTCAGAAGCACAAGTGACAACCTGGAGTTTTGATTAGCATCTGAAGTGGGGTGTAGGGTATTTTTGTAGGACTGAGCCCTTAACCTATGGGATCATGCACTATCTTCAGACAGATATTGTCAGAATTGAGTTTATTGCTTGGTGGTGAGGGAAAAAACTCACACATTGGAATTGGTGTCAGAATTATATAGACCATCTCTGGAGCAGCTGAATAGTGTTTGAGAAATGAACAAGAAGGAAAGGGGAGCTAACACTTGTTTCTCTTTGAAGTCTTGATAATTGTATTGCATTTTGGGTTTTGAGAAACTGCAAGCAAGTAATTATTTTCAAATTACTTTTCAGCTGCTGGTCTATGTTTCTTTGAGCAGAACACAATACTAAGCCATGTATCTGGAAGGCCATAGACTCAAAGGGGAATGTTATTATTAAAGAATCATGGGAAATGACTAATTTTTGGTTGGGCATTTTGTTTTGTGCATGAAAAAGATTCTGCAGAGAGAAAAAATGAGCCTAAATGAGCCATGTTAGGGTTTTATGCATGTTATTTCATTCATTCTTTGCTCTAATCTCCATTTATTAGAGGATTATTATTCCCATACCAATAATAGGAAAATTGGGGCTCTGAGCGCTTAAATTACTTCTTCATAGTTGCACATTATATAAGGGACTAGAATTATATCCAATGCATGTTTGATCAGCAAAACCCTTGCTTTCTCTTATACCTTCCAGTCAACAAAAGATAAATAGTACAATACCTAGAGAACAAAGAATATTGGTTCAACACAGTTTCCATGATAAGCATAAAATATTCTTTAAAATATGATTTTCTTTCACTGACTTCAATGTTTAATAGATAGCCTTATGATTTTTAAATTTAAATTCATTTATATCCATATGATTTTAAATTTCAATTCATTTATTAAACAGTTTAGGGATGAGGGTGTCAAATATCTAATATCCAAGTACATTCATGTGTTTGTGTGTAAATGGATGCTTGTGTGTGTGTGCATTAATATGTATTTATATGTGTATATGTCTCTGTGTAGTCTTAAGCAATTACAAAATGGATTTCCAATACCTTGCAGATGTGGAACCTCAGGGACTAGGTATGCCCAAATTATCTCAATACTTATAACAACTTTGTAAATTGAAAACCCCATCCATCATTTTGTAGTTGAAGAAACTTAGAATTAGAAAGATTATAAGTCAAAATAAACCATAGACCAAATCAAACCCTGTGCTCCTCTTCTCATTGCCAGAAGGCATGAATCCAGTTTACTAATTCTATATACCCTGTGTGTAATTACAAACCCAGCGCATGTCAGAATGAATGAATAAATGAATAAATGATTTAGACTCCATGCAGATAGTTTATGCATGTGTTGATATGTTTCACCTGATGTGTGTTGAATACCTGCGTGTTCAGCCTGTCATTTGCAACTCACTCCCATCCACTCCTAAGCCTCATGCCTACGTAGTTTTTGAAGCAGTGGTAGTATCTCTCCTTCCTTTGAATAAGAGATTTTATACTAGAATTACACTTTGATAATCATTCTAATATTAAATAAAACATAATTATTACAAATAGATTGTTATGTAGAGATTTCTCCAAGTGGAGGAAATAGTAGGCATGACTCAACTAGATGGAGTTTTTCCTTTCTTTTGTACAGCCTTATTCAGAAGCCATATACACTAAAAGGTAACACATTTAGCTAAGTCCAGGATATTTTCCAATGGATAACTAGCAGAAATTCAAATTAAGGAATAATTCTTTACAAACATTTTTTTTTAAGATGAAGTTGATTAACTGACAAGAGATTAAAAAAGATTTAGAGATTTCAAGCACCAAGGTCATCAAGGAAAGTATAAATCATTATGCCTTAGAAGAGTTAAGGATTTCCCAGATTATCTATCTTATCAAAAAGCTTCAGAAGTCAAATGCTAAAGGAGTCCAAGGAAGGACATTTCTATGGCTTCACAAAGAGACCATGGTAAAGTCAGGGCTAGAACAAAGACCTCCTACTCCCATTTAAATTCCTTTTATCATTCTACCATTGGATGTGAGCAAATCTGTTGCACTATGAGTTGTCTCCTAAAACTAGTCCGTATCTTAGTATAATACTCCCTGCCTTCCTGGTTCTACCAGCACTACAAAAAGCACAGTAGACAAAAATTCTACTACACTCACCATAGAATCCTCAAGATGTAACATATGCCTTGGAAATATATGATGCTCAACAAGTATTTATTGACAAGGTGGTTTTCCTTGAGAGTAGAAAATGATGAAAAAAAATGACATGAAAATATGAAAAAAAGGAGCCAACTGTACTCATGAAGAAGTTGAATTTTATTTCTATTCAATCTTATTCATTTGCCAGGAGAAAACAAAATAAAACAAAATAAATCTTACTCCTTCACAATATGTCTTACCAAGGTGAGTGGGCAGGATCCTAAATGTGATTTATTTAAATCAAATCTCATTTACTCAGAATATAAACTTGTCTATGCCCCAGTGACTGTGGGAGCTGTTCTGTAGCACATGTGTAATACAGTAATAGCATCATAGCTGAATCAGGATCGTGGGCTGGCAAACTAAAATGAAGTTACAGATGATTCCAACTGTACTTGGTTTGAGAAGGTCTAGGTACATGGCCAGGAAATCACTTCAGACGCTAAATTGATGGCAGTAAGAATGCTCAAAACTCTACATAGTAAGATGGCATGGGTCTGATCTTGAATATATATTTTTTCTAACTATGTAATCCTCACATCACTTCATATCCCCAGTTTGAGTTTCCTTATCTGTAAATGACATACAATGGTTAAAATATTTCCCCTGTTGCAAAGGTCATTTTGAGGATAAAATAAAGCAATGTACAGAGAATATATAAACATTCCCTTATAAACTGTAAAGCACAGTAAAAGCACAATAGATCAATTAGAATAATGCTACGGTGGTAATTATTTTGCAATCTATAAATATATCAAATCAACAAGTTGTACACCTTATATTTACCCACTCTTATATGTCAATTTTATCTTGGTAAAGTAGGAAAAATATTGGTGCAGGCCATATTAAACAACAAAAAAAAAGAGTAGCAAAATATTAGGATCAGTGATTTGGGAGTCAGGAAATTTGCATTTAAATCAGATTCTGACACTAACCTGTGGTATAATTGGATAATTACTGAGCTGAACAGTATCTCCTTAAAATTTCCTTTTAATTAAATCTCCCCAAGCCTCTATTTTATCTCATTTCTTTTCTTTAGAGAAACAAGGTAATTATATGATTTTCAGCTATGAAGAAAGAAAGCCTCTGAAGTGAGAAAGTGTAATGATGAAACAACACTATAGAATTAGGTTTTTAAGAAAACCCAATTATTGCTTAGTCTTTCAACCTTATCTCATCTGAATGTCCCACCTACTGTAGCACCCAAGTATCAGAAGCTACAATAATAAACACAAAGGCACTCTCTCATCAGAGATACTGATAGAAAGGTAAATTAAGATTTGAACAAAAATGAAGTAGGACAGCTCTATTTTCTAGCAAGTCTCATAATTTTCTAAAGAAAAAAATCAGATGAAATATAATAAATATGGCAGACCTGTTCTGCCTTAAATATATCAAGGAACAATAACTGATAAATATAGGAATTTTGTATTTCAAAGAAGATCTTTGATGTCAACATTATATTTTAAAGTAAATCTAGCAAACTGTAGAATTGCTACTAATATAATTCATGCTTTAGAACTTTAATTCCCATAGACTTCCATAAAGCTGACTAATGGTAGTCAGAAATTTGCTGTCCAAATAATACTATTCCTTTATTAAGTATCTTTTTTTAATAAAGTATTATACCAACCAACGTTTAGGCATTCACATCCAAACAGATAAATTTTATATATACATTTAAGGAAGTATTTTCAGAGTTCCAAATCATTTATCTTATTATTCATTTACTTAGATCTTCCTCACTCTCTTTCCTATGAAATTATTGGGAAACTGTCCTTTTGAAATCAAGCAACTAGGCAGCTGCTTTCATCTGAATTGAAAATTCAGTGGAAAATAATCATGCATTTATGTGACATCGAATTGATTTAATTTTACATCTGTGTCCACATTGCTACTACCAAATCTCGGTGCAGTTGTAAATTTAGCAGCCAGATTCTTGGTGCCAAGGTGGAATAATATATTCTATATTTCTAGGTGTTGTTATTGATTAATATGGAGGATATCTAAGAATTCCTAGATTTCCCTTCCAGAGTATTGAACCCCACTACAGATCCATTCCATCTCTAAGCCCACAGTACCTTGGCCCAAAAGCTCTCAAATTGTTTCAGACATAAGAGACAGACATCACAATAACTCTGAAATTGAGAGCCTAGGACCATGGTGATAGAATTACTAGCTGTGTAATTCCTATGAGCTCTGTAATTCTAAATTAATTTAGAAGTCTAAATACCATGGGGTTTATTATAGGCTGAATTGTACCCCCATTTCCCACCCCCAAAAATTCACATATTGAAGTCCTAACCCCTAGTACCTCAGAATGCGACTATATTAGGAGATAGGGCCTTTAAGGAGCAGTTAACATGAAATGAGGTCATATGGGTGGGCCCTAATTTAATATGACTGGTGTCCTTATAAAAATAAATTAAAACACAGATATGCACAGGGGAAAGACCATGTGAAGACAAAGAGAGAGAAAACAGTCGTTAAAGCCAAAGAGAAGGGCCCTCAGATGAAACCAACCCTGCTGACACCTTGATCTTGGACTTTTAGTCTTCAGAATCATGAGAAAATAAATTATTTAATCTATCCAATCTGTGTTACATAGTTATGGCAGCACTAGCAAATGAACACTTCTGGAATTTATCAACCCTTTTTAAGGGAAAGACCTGGTACTTTTCTTACTTAAAATCCATCCCTCATAACAAACTCTATAAACTCATTTGCCCAAGACTATCTTCAAATCTGGGTTTATTAAAAAAAAAATCACTCATGCCAATACTCAGCTTTCATGGGTCACTAAAATTATGTGAATGCCTGGATTCTCTATCTTACTCTTAGTGCAGGACCATATATGAAATGGAAGATGGGCTCACCTTCCGGATTCAAAGGACAAGAACCTAGATCTCATAAGTATCCATCTCTGTAAGGAAGACAGCTTTGCATATCCTTGTGAAAATAATAGTCTATATGAGGCATGTAAGATGACAGCAGCTTTCTGTCATTTACCATCAGGTATATCCCCAGGAACTAGGATTTCATTTAATATTGAGAAGATAGGCATTTTTTAGTGAAAATGGAGAATGTTTCACTTAATATTCTCTACTAACTAAAGAAAGAGGAATGAAAGTTTGTATTTGTTTGTTTTTGTTTTTTCATTGTGCCTACTAGATAATAGAATGGGCTGCATCAAACAGAAGCAGAAAAGCAGGGCCTTCTGTTATGTGCCCCCAGGAACATCCAAGTTCATATCTGCGGCCTTACTGATTTAGTAACTCATATAATATTTTATAATTCACATTGTCTCATGTTTTTTCATATCTGAAATCAGGAAGCATTTTACCATTGTTTGTGTTTTAAATTCTAAATGGCATTTTTTTCTTAGAAATATCTTATAATCAATAACATCTAAATTCCATGAAATATAAAAATATTTCTGAATGGTAAAACTATTAGTTAGCTTGGGTTAAGAGAAAATAAATGTGTCCTTTTATTTGGTAAAATTACCATACACTTTTTACTTTTAATTGTAAATCAATCATTCTCTTTAAGAAGCCATACATTTCCAACACTACCATCTTCAAATTCCTGGGTAGTGGAAAAGTGCTTTTCCAATCATTGCTTGCTCAGGGTAGGAAAAGAAAAACTAAAATTCAATTTAACAATGACCTAACAGATTGTTTCTAGTTCCTACTAATAAGGAACAATTACTATATTTAAAATAGTAGGAAGTCATAGGGTCTGTATATCCTACATTCTATCTAAGTTCATGTAGAAGACTAAATCCCTTGGGAGTTGTCATGGGATGATTTGTGTCTCCTATCTGCAACTGGTCACCTGCAAATCATACTTATTCCTTTAGTTTCACTTCTCAGCCCAGACCACCTTTCATACTAACTGATGAGCAATCAGTCATCCTGAATTTTTTTTTTTAAGTTTTTTTTTTTTTTTTAAGATTTTTATTTATTTGACAGAGAGAGAGATAGCGAGAGCAGGAACACAAGCACGGGGAGTGGGAGAGGGAGAAGCAGGCTTCCCGCCAAGCAGGGAGCCTGACATGGGACTTGATCCCAGGACCCTGGGATCATGACCCCAGCCGAAGGCAGATGCTTAACGACTGAGCCACCCAGGTGCCCCAGTCATCCTGAATTTTTATATTCAAGTGCCTTATAATTACAAATGGCCCCATACCAAGAGGCATTATCTGTTCCACAAATCTGAAAGGAATTCATAATGACATAATTAGCTGAAAGCTTAAACCAGACAACCATGTTCTTTGGGCAATAATTTTATCCATACAATAAGAATCGTTTTTTGGTATTTTTTAAACACAAAAACCATTATTTGATAATTTCGAAAGAATGGTCAATCCTTAAAGAACTAATTTTTAAATTTTTCCATTAGTAACTTAAAACTATTAAACCTAATCTTAGATAAGTTGAAAGTCAGTAATTCCTTATATCATGTACATTTTAAAAATGTGCTCTAATATGCTCACTCACTTCACACATATTTCCAGAGCATTGACCATATGTTGGGCCTTCGAGACACAATACTCAAGATCTCTTACAATGCTATAATCAAAGTATTGGCCAGGCCTGAGGGCCCATCTGAAGACTCAACTGGGGAGGATCCACTTTCAGGCTCACATAATTGTTGGCAGAATTCAATTCCTCATGGGTTGGACTGATGGTTCCAGTTCTTAGCTCAGCTTTGGATGGAGACTACCCTGAGTTCTTTCCCCCTTCAAACTGGCAGCATGTTTCATTAAAGCATACAGGCTGAGAAAGCCATTGTCTCTCAGCAAGATGGGAGCTACAATCTTTTGTACTGTAATAATAGAACTGAAATCCCTCAGTGTTGCCATCTTGTTTGTCAGAAGCAAGTTACTCATGAGTAAGGGTTTCACTTTGCCATGAATACCAAGAGGCTGGTATCATTGGGGGTCATCTTAGAAGTCTGCCTTTTAGATATATTCAATCAATCAATCAATAATGCTATCAATTAAAATATAGAACCAGAGGGTTTTTACTTCTTCTCTACTCTATCTGTATACATACTTTCTTCTACAAAGCTTATCTTGATTTTCAAGGACAAAGGGAAGGATAGGATATTCCATTTACTTTAACATATATTAAACACTCGATAACATCAGATTATCATCATCAAAAGCAATAATGATTAGTGACAAAGTTATTTTTTTATGTTTTTTCCCATGTGCCCCCATAGTTGTACTTTACCTACATTGTCTGAATATAGAACCATTACAATCTGTACATTCTCTTTTAATTCTCCTGTAGTGTCACTTTTACAAGTCACTTTTATTAAATCCCTACTTTCAAGCCTAGAGTTTTAAACTGATATTTTTCCAATCAGTTTGCTTTTGTGCATCTGTTCTCTACTCGATTTCTCAAGAGGTGCTTACTGAAGTTACATTCCCTAAGTTTTTGGAGGTTGATAACAATTTGCATTCTTAACCCTTGATTGTCAGTTTTTCTTGTGTAAAATTGTTGGCTCACATCTTTCATCATTTCTTCTAGCATAAAGTGTTACTGCCAAAATGTCTGATGACAATCCAATTTTCTTTCCATTATAAGTTATTTTTTTTTTTTTTGCTGAGTGACCAAGTGATTTTTGTTTTGTTTAAAGTTCAGTAATTTTACAAAAATATGTGTGGCTGTTGATCTTTCTAGGCTTCTAATCTCAAGTATGAAGTATTTTCTTACAACTTATAATTTTAAGTATTTATTATTACCTTACTTTTTCTTCTTCAGGGACTCTTATAATCCATATGTTGTTTATTAATGCTTTGCATATTTCTCACTTTAAAAAAACTTTAACTCTATCTACACATTTTTTTTTAAATTTCCTCTCTTTCACTTTCTATTTATCTTAAGGGATTATCTATTTTATTTGCTCTTATGTTTCTTCTAATTCAGAATTTAACTGTGAATTGTTTTTCTTGTATTTTTAATTCATACCTAAGTTATTTTACATCATCTGTGACGTTTTTCTTAGTTTTGAAAAGTATTTTGTTTTTTCATGTCATATCATTTTTCTTATTGTATTTTATCTTATTTAGAAATACTAGGTTAGGGGCACCTGGGTGGCTCAGTCGTTAAGTGTCTACCTTCGGCTCAGGTCATGATCCCAGGGTCCTGGGATCAAGCCCCCCATTGGGCTCCCTGCTCAGCAGGAAGCCTGCTTCTCCCTCTCCCACTCCCCCTGCTTGTGTTCCCACTCTTGCTCTGTCTCTGTCAAATAAATAAAATCTTTAAAAAAATAGAAATATTAAGTTATACTTTTGATCTGTTTTGTAGGCATAGCTCTCTGGCATACTATCATTGACCACTGCAGTGGTATTTTGCCCCTATTCTTTTTTTTTTTTTTTTGAATTTGACAGTCATGTTTTCCTTTGCTTTTTTTAAAGAGATTTATCTGAGAGAGAGAGAGAGAGTGTGCAGGGGGGAGGAGCAGAGGGAGAGGGAGAATCTCAAGCAGACCCTGTGCTTAGCATGGAGCCTAACATGGGGCTCAATTTCATGACCCTGAGATCATGACCTGAGCTGAAACCAAGAGTTGGCCACTCAAACTGAGCCACACAGCCACCCCTCCATTGCTCATCCTTTTTTTTTTTTTTTTAAAGATTTTATTCATTCATTTGAGAGAGAGAGAGAGCACAAGCAGAGGGAGAGGCAGAGGGAGAGGCAGAAACAGACTCCCCGCTGGGCTGGGAGCCCAATGTGGGGCTCAATCCCAGGACCTGGAGATCATAACCTGAGCTGAAGGCAGACGCTTAACCATCTGAGCCACCCAGGCACCCCCATTGCTCATCTTTTAACAAAATTATTTAATCTCAACTTTTAAAAGGTCCAAGATAGATTTTCTAACTTCACATAATTCCAGTTATGCTATTGTGGAGATGTATTTAAAAATATAGCAACTCACTTTCTGAGATTTCCTGGCTGTGTCCTTCTCTCCCATGTTTATCTAGACCTCCTTCTTTTCTTCATTTCTACTGTTCCTCTTCTTTTTCATTGCAATTCCTCTCCTCAGTGTTAGGTTCTGTCCTGGAGGGTAGCTTTATCTGGTCAGTTTCAAGACATGGTGTGGCTCAGACTGCCCCAGGACCTATGAGAAGTTACTCAGTAACCCTCACACCATTTTGCTCTAAGTATAGCAAAACCCAATAGCTCCAGGAATTCTCAGATTGGTTCAGAGGGCCTTTTGGTGAATAGCTGTTGACTCTCTGGGGAGACTGAGTTCGCATTTAGAGGTTCTGAGGAAAATCTGATTTCAAGCTGATTCTATTATCAGAATTCACTTTCCGGTTGTAGAACTGAGTTTGCTATCTCCTTTCTTGCTCTTATCCACATTCTTTGCCATGTGGCCCCTCCATCTTAAAGCCAGTAATGGCCCATCAAATTCTCCTCATGTGTTGAATCTCTGACTTCCTTTTGTCTCTGATCACTAGATCCAGATTTGCAGGCCTCACATATTAGTCAAACCTACCTGGATAGTCTCCCTAACTTATACTCAAGAGATTTGGCATCTCAATTACATATGGAAATTTCCTTTTGCAATATAGGGGTAATCATCATGGGACGAAAAGGCATCATATTTTCAGTCCCTAGGATTATGCTTGTACAACACAAGGCAAGGATCTTGAGGGCTGTCTTAAAATTGCGCCTACAAGAGCACCTCAATCCATATAATATCCTCTTCAAGTTGGTGTTTCCACTGTGCTGTTAACAGACTATTAAAAAATGAGCAGCGTCTAGGCAGTGCAGTACAGGGCAGGACTAGTGGATTCCATGATGTGTTACCACATCCATATCTCTTTTGCAATAAAATAGATCCCATAGTCCGAGTTACATTATGCAGGGTCAATCACATGACAGAAGATCTAACACATTTTATGATATTGGAGAGAATACTAGCTAAGGTCCTGCATTCAGGAAAGGCAACCCATAAATGGAATATAAGCTAATGGCAGTCAAAAATTTTACTGACCTCTCCAGGATGTAAGGGATCTAAGAGTCAACTTGTCACCAAGCAGAGATAATATTATATGGGGGACTTATTGTCTCCTCTAGAGATAATATTATATGGGGGACTTAGCTTGAACATCTGTGAATGTTACCTTATGTGAAAAGAGTCTCTGCAGATGTGATTGAGTTAAAGATCTTGAGATAAGGACACTGTCTTGGATTATCTGTGTGGGCCCTAAATCCAGCGGCTATGTCTTTTTTTTTTTTTTTTTTTACAGAGAGAGAGACAGCCAGAGAGGGAACACAAGCAGGGGGATTGGGAGAAGGAGAAGCAGACTTCCCGCCAAGCAGGGAGCCCGATGCGGGGCTCGATCCCAGGACCCTGGGACCACGACCCGAGCCGAAGGCAGACACCTAACGACTGAGCCACCCAGGCGCCCCCAAGTAGCTATGTTTTGAAGGGTGGCTACTCTACTGCCACCAGCAGCTAAAAAAAAAAAAAAAGTTAAATTCTCCCCAACAGCCTCCAGAGGGAGTCTGATCCCACTGACTCTGATTTTGGGCTTCTAGCTCCCATAATTGTGAGAGAATAAATTCCTAGGAGTTTTTGTGTTTTAAGTGACCCAGTTTGTGGTAATTTGTTATGGCAGCCCTAGGAATCTAATATCCCCTATTTTCCTGATCTTCTAATATTTTCTAGGCCCCTGACGAACCAAACCATTTCTTTCTATAAAAAAGTAGATGATCAGGTACCGCACCCAAAGCTGTCTTTAGGAGAATTTTTCCTCACTCCACTGTTCATTATCATTCCTGAATGGAATGGTAGTGCAACTGTAATTCATTGTCCGTGCCATATATTCAAGCAGCAGGGCCATTTGCTCTGTAGCATAGTTTTGCAGCAAGCAGACTCTTTTCTTGTGCAGAGCCTCACTCAAAGTGAAGTCTTTCATGTGATCTGGTTAATGGGTTGGAACAAGTGTGTAATGTGTTGCTTTTTAGAACCCAAGGAAGCTTACAAGACATTGTGTTTCCTTCATAGAATAGGTGTGGGATTCAACAATGTGTTCTTTATTTGTAGAAGATGCCCTAACGTTTCACAGATCACTGGTCTCCTAAAAACTTCACGGACATTACAAGCCCTTGAATCTTCATGGGTTTTTTATCTCCCATTCTCTAGAGTATGTGTGTCTTACTAAAACCTCCAACAGACTTATCACTTTGTGCTCATCTTATTCTAATAAAAATCTATTCAATATACTGTTCCAATTCAGACAGTCTAGATCTAGATGTTTCTGGTTCCCCCTGATAATATAACAGAGGACAAAAAAGTTTACATAGCCCTGGGACAAAACCATAAATGTATTTGGGTATCCAACTGATGTCAACTATTTCCAATCCTCCTTCCTGATAAGTATGAAAAAGACGACACACACCAGCTCAGTGGCCAAATACCATACACCTGAAGCCCTGATAATTTACTTTAGCAAAGATAACACTTCTGGCATAGCAGCTGCAATGGTAGCTACCACTTAGTTGACTTTGTGATAGTCCATTATCATTTTACAGGTTCTGCCTAACTTCTGTGGTGACCAAAGTAGTGAATTAAATGGGAATATGATAGGAAGCACCATTATCACATGCTTTAGGTCTTAAAGGTTGGCACTAATTTCTGCTATCACCACACTGAATGTGATATAATTTTGTATTTATTAACACCTTGCTGAGAAATTTTAGAATTTTCTTATCTTTCCCTACTATAATAGTTCTTACCCCACACATCGAACAATCAATGTGAAGCTTCTGTCAGTTACGTGTCTACTCTGACTAAACATGCGCAGATGGGATAATACCAGGCGGGATCATTAACCTAATGTACTGAGTCCATTGATAACTCGTCCTTTTAAGTCCCTATTCTAAAAGTGGAGCCATGGCGTTGTTTCTGTTCCCTGGTTATTAATGTCAGCTTCACCCTTTGCCAAATGGTCTTCAAAATGTTTGAGTATTGCCTTTGTCTGGTGTACAGTTAACCAAATAAATGGCCATATGTATCTTTTGTGGAGGGCTGCAGAAATCATTACCCTATCTCTACAATATGCACACAGAAATCATTACCCTAGCTATACACTGTTGTGATATTGTTGGGACATTCCTCCCAAGGAGCCTGCTTATACTTCAGTCACTGTGTCCTGAGTCCAAAAACTTAGTCAGGTCTGGAAACTGGGCAAGGAATTGTGTCTTTTATGAAGTGGTTGCATTCAACCTCTTGATTAATCATCCATGATTTGTCTTGGATTTGGAGATTGAGCAATACCTTTGTTGCTGGCCCATCTAACTTGCCTCTATACAGATACTGTGCTCTATTCACTATTCCACAACTCTCTGTGGAATAGTGCCACTCCCAGATGACTCTTTGATGTTACTAGTCGTTACAATAACTGCACCTATCTTGTTTGAGTCAACACCACCATCTGCCTTCTGTTATTTTTAGTGCTGTTTAATACCCATTGCAGTCAGAGAGCCCTTTTATATAACATCTTCTCTTACCATAAGCCTTGTCTTACAGAGGTCAGCCACCACTGTATGTCTCAGTGATGCCAGTTTCTCTCTTACCAGAGCTTTGGTAAATGAATGTCCCCTAGGAATTCCCAGAGAATATATCACCTTGTGTTTTTTCTGGCCTTAATTCTAAATATTGGCCTGGTGGCCAGGAGGAAAGGTACAGATCTGAAGATGATAAGTATATACAAACAATGAATCATGGAACACTACATCAAAAACTAATGATGTAATGTATGGTGATTAACATAACATAAAAAAAAAAAAGACCGAGACCTCTGCTTTGTCTTCAAACAAATGGGGAATTCAAGTCTTTAGCAGGGATGAATGGGCCAACATTTTTGTTGGTATCACTGTTCCATGCCTTAGCATTCCACATTTTCTTAATCAGGGACCCTACCTTGATCTGGAAGAACTTTGAAAATTTAAATACCTCTCTGATCCTTTTATAATTAAGTTTTGGGTTATATCACAAGTTTTTTCTGTCTTCTAATTGTAGGAGATAAGAACCTCTTTATATACCTTTAATATGTTAAGTATCCTGGGCTTTTACATTGAATGCCTCCAATATATTCATGCTCAAGTTCCACACTCTTTATCATTACAATTTCTTTTGTATTTCTCAAACACCTGATACACTTCATGTGCTGGTTCGTTTCTTCCACTGTATCATACCAGTTAAATTCTATGTGAAGATTGAAGATTGCAGCACTACCATCCACTATGGGCTATTCATGTTCCACCTACCACCAGTGGTCGAGTTCTCATTGCTGGTGAGCTGGTGGTTGATTGAGCTCCAAAATGTTAATTCAAACTTTCTTGGACTTTTTCTGGTGCCAATCCAGGTTTCCTAGGAGGCAGACTCAGCTAGAGATTTGCAACTAAGATGTTTATTATGAAGTGCTCTTGAGATCAACACATTTAAGGGAGTGAATGATGTAGGTTTGTGAAGTGATAATTGAATTGTGATAAAGTTGAAACAAAGTTCTCAGCTGATTGTACAAGGATAACTGGAATTGAGATAGCTCGGGGCGCCTGGGTGGCTCAGTCGTTAAGCGTCTGCCTTCGGCTCAGGTCATGATCCCAGGGTCCTGGGATCGGGCCCCGCATCGGGCTCCCTGCTCGGCGGGAAGCCTGCTTCTCCCTCTCCCATTCCCCCTGCTTGTGTTCCCTCTCTCGCTGTGTCTCTCTCTGTCAAATAAATAAATAAAATCTTAAAAAAAAAAAAATTTAGAATTGAGATAGCTCTTTGGAGTTGTCCAAAATTGGAGAAATGGGTCTGAGACTTTATTCCCTTGCAGCTACCAATTATAACCTTGAGTAAAATAGCTTTGTTCAGCCAAGGCCAAATACCAGAGAAATATTTAGCTAACAGTTATCATCTACCATCACTTTTACAGCTGCAACAATGAATACTTCAATCTTGGGGAGGAACATAGCATCTATTACACCCACAGTTTAGAATTAAAATGAGTTATTCACTTTCTTCGTATTCTCTCCCCACCACCCCCAACAAAACACATGCTTGCTCATTTGCTATGATCTCTGCTGAGCACAACCATATTATTGTCCAAACATGGTATTTTGTCATCAGTTTTCAAATATATGACAGTTTTAAGACTATTATATAAACATGGAGGAAGCAGTATGGAGGTATGGAAGCCAGATCATGGGACAAGATAGGAACTTGGATAATGGGTGGAATATACACCCCCACTCACCCAACAAGAAATGGCACAAATTCCACTCACAGACTTAAGCCCCTTACAACTTTATGTAGTAGTGTAATTGATTGACATCTCTGGAAAAAATCAATATCCAGTATGTTTAAAATATTATCTTGGTCTAGAAAAGAGGAAGAAGCCTGCCTGACTTATGTATATTATCTTCGGAAGGCTAACCATTCGACCAACTTATGAAAATTATTTCCTCCAATAACTGGGAGAAACCAAGTCTTTTACTTTTCTCTTTTGATGGCATTGTTACTACTGAGTATAGTTTATATATTCTCCTCACATAACTTCTCACACTGAGAACAGCTCGGAGATCTCAAGGTCAAATCAAATAAAAATTTAAAAAAAATTTAATTTGATTGCATTTATTACATGCATCTGTAAAGTGATTTATCTTCAGATGCCAGATACCTTTTCCAGGATACTTTTTTTTCAGTTTCTTTAGTGAAATTCTGAACTCCATATCTTTGATATTTATGCACCTGCTTTTATCCTTGACCTTATTTGATCCTATAACATTTTTACGTTTCCTGCTTTCTTATTTTTCCTTCCCATGCTTCCTATTCATTAATTTCTGCTAAGAAAAATTGTCTGCATACTGCTATGTCTCATATACTGATTAAAAATGATGATACAGTCTCTATGATTGATACAAAAAATATATTAATGTAAGAACAAAAGTTTGTAGGTTAACCTAAGTATTATTGATTCCTTGGGACTGGATAATTTTTTTCAGAGTCTTTTAAATATTCTGAGAGGGCAGTGTCTCATACTGGAGCATTTTCAAAACAGAGTCTTAGCTGTCCCTGTTAAAACCAAAACAACAACATTGAAAACAAAATCCCTCCACTGCCTTTCAAATCAGTTTACATTTTTCTGAGAGGCCAACTGTGAAAAAATTATATTTTTCTTTTCTGCTTTTTATTGTGAGATATTACATAAATATTAATGAGCACATATAAACTATATTTTATTTATACCTTCTCCTTTCTTAATTTTTTTCAGTTTTTCCAAAAAAACAAAATTTGTTTTATATTCTCTCTTATAAATTTATTCTTAAATAAGTGTTTGCATCTTGAAAGTTTCCTTTCTTGGATTTTCTTCAGATATATATATATATTTTCTAATTTTTTATTTGGAAGCCTAGTTCATTTACTTTCAGGTTTTCCCCTTTTTATTTTTTTCTTTCTTATTTGCATATGAATATCCAATTATCCCAGCACCATTTGTTAAAAAGACAATCCTATCCGTATTGAATTAATATGGTTCTGTTGTCAAAAGTCAGTTGACCTTAAAAATGAGGGCTTATTTCTGGATTCATTTCTGTTCCATTGATCATGTCCCTACTTGCCACATTGTTTTGATTACTGTTCCTTTATGGTAAATTTTTTAATCAGGGAGTTTAAGATCTTCACTTTTGTTCTTCTTTTGCAAAACTGAGCTGGTTATTCCAGGTCTTTTTCATTCCACATAATATTTACGTCAATTAATAGGGAGGAAGAAGTCTGCTGTGATGTTGCTAAAAACTGAATCTATAGATACATACATTTGGGGTATATTGACATCCTAACAATTCTGAAACATACCGTTGTGAATGTGTTTTACCTATCTATTCACTTTAATCTTTAATTTCTTTCAGCATGGATTTTGTAGTTACCTTTTGTTAAATTTATAACTGTTGTATTCTTCTTGATGCTGAATGGAATTGTTTCAATTTTTATATTTCATTTTACCTTGTTAATTACTAGGTCATAAAAATGCAGTTGATTTTTGCATACTGATCTTTAATTCTAAAACCTTGCTAAACTGGTTCATTAGTTCAAGAAGTTTTTTTTATAAAAACTTAGACTGCTTAGGATTTTCTACAAACAAAATTAGGTCTTCTATGAATAAAAATAGCCTTACATCTTTAGTTCTAGTGTGTATGTCTTTCATTTATTTTCCTGACATTTTATACAGTCCAAAACCTCTAGTAGATTCAATAAGAATATGGACAGCAAATGTGCCTGCATTTAAACTGTAGAACTATCTTTCCCTATAATGTGTAGGCTCTGATACTCATGTTCAGATTTTTAAATATTTTTTTTTTTTTTGTTAAAGATTTTATTTATTTATTTGACAGAGAGAGACACAGCGAGAGAGGGAACACAAGCAGGGGGAGTGGGAGAGGGAGAAGCAGGCTACCCGCAGAGCAGGGAGCCCGACGCGGGACTCGATCCCAGGACCCCGGGATCATGACCTGAGCCGAAGGCAGTCGCTCAACCGACTGAGCCACCCAGGCGCCCCAGATTTTTAAATATTTACTTTATATTTTAAGCCTGGCTTCCCAGGCATCACCACTGTTTCTAATAGCTTATTGTTTAGGCAATGTAAGAGCAATTGTTCTCAACCTCCTCAAGCCTCATAGGTCTACCCTGTACCAACTGATATATGTTGGGGAATACATTCAGAGTTCAATGAGTTTTAAAATTTTAGTTTAACTTTACAATAGGCTATCTTAGATCTAGTTCCCCTTCAGTCAAGGATACATGGAGAGCTGGTCTAACTCTTCTATTGTTTTCTCATTTCTGGGTCTCCTCAATAAATTTCAGACTGATCCACTCCTCATTGTGACTAAAATTATAGGCTCAAAACTCTGGGTTTTCCCCATTGGTAATGAAGTTACAATTTTAGCTGATAAGGCCTTAGTTTTCTCACTCTTCCCTGTCCTAATTAAGTCTTTACCTCTAGCTAAAGAGCAGCATTTATTCAGGACCACATCAATGTTGGTAAAACCATGAATTTCATCATCCCAAGTCAGTAAAAGTACCATTTTTGATAATTAAATGGTAGAGTGGAGAGATGGGAACAGCTCCAGCTAAGAAGACTATAATCTCTGCTCTTACAAAATCTGTAGCACTTTTCTAAGAATAAATATTTCTTGTTTGAATAACTCTCAGAGTCCTGAAATGGTTGCTTTGGACAATTTTGCTCACTATTCTACATGTTTTATTCTGCACAGATTATTCATCAACTTCTTCAGAAAGCTCTTCCACTTGGGAACTCTATTAATTGACTCATAAGCCTTAAATCAACCTTGTATTTCTAAGAAAAACTCCATTTATTCATAATTAAATTTTTGCTATTTGACTTGTTGAAATTTTGCTGAGAAATTTTGCCTGGAGCTACCATAAATATTTCCATGCTCTGAAAAAATCAAGCCATGTTGAGAAATATGTGTAGGTGCTATGTTTTGCTATTCCTCAAGTCCAGGAGCCAGACTTGTGAGTGGATAAGTCTTCGGATGGTAGTAATGCCCTGCCGTTGAATCACCACTGCCTTTAAGTCCTCTGAGCTGGAATCTTAGACATTCTGGAGTCGAGAAAAGTGACCCAACATGCTCTTTTTGAATCCTTAAACAATAAAATTTGTGATGTAATAAAATGGTTATTTTACACTACCAAGGGAGCGGGGTCATACATCGAGACACAACTGGAGCAGAAGAAATATGATTGATGTTATTTCCTTCACCTTGTTAGAGTAATAATATGGCCATACCAAAATTTATTGAATGCTTAATATGTCACTCATTGTGCTAAGCAGTTTACGTATACTATTCAATGCATAGAATATTTTTATGAAAATTTTCATTTTCTCACATTTTACAGAAAAATAAACATAGACTCACAGAAATTATATATACCAAGGTTACAAACCATATTAGCCATGGTTTGGTTGAGGAATACAGAATTCATTCTACTGAAGTAAAAAAAAATTGATTCTGGCATAATAAATGGCTTACAGTATTGTTGAGAAGGCTAAAGAAACAGACCACTGCTAAGCTTTAAGGTGATTTCCACAGTCAATATACCAAAACTAGGTTACCAGGGAAGCTGATTTATTTGCCCGGGAGCCTACCTACTCAATATTCAACCCACCTTTCAACCTGTTTATGCAATAAGAAAGTAATTGCAGAGCTGATGGCTTCAAAACCTTACCAGCTCTGGGTCCATTTTCTATTTTTCTTTCTATCTCTTTCACTCTTGCTTTTTTTCACTCATCACTCTGTGTGTGTGTGTGGGGGGGGGAGGGTAAGTGTAGGTGTGTGTGCATGTGCACATCTTACTGCTCCTCTAGAAGGAAGAATTTGGTCAACTCTCTTTTTTCTCAGATGTCTGTCTTCTTAATCATCATCATTATCATCATCTAATGTTAGTATTTAGATGAAGAAGAGATCTCTACAGTAGGCATTTGAATTTACCTGAAAAACAAAATTCCGTGTCCTTTCTAGCTTAATCTAAAGCAAATGATGCAGCTATATGGCTTTTGTAAAGTGCCTCCTTTGTTCACGTTGGACTTCAAGTTAAGATTACCATCCAAAGAAGTCAAACTGGCAATATTTGCCCTCCCATATGCCATGCTTCTTGCTGCTATTGCAGTTCACTTCTCTCACTCTGCTGCAATTCACTGTATACTCTTTTCTTCTCTTTCTAACCTTTATAATACTATTTTGCTTTTCTAAAAGGAGGACCTTCTGTGCCATTAGATGTAAGAATACTTTAATCAAAGTGTTAGTAGATGGGCAATACAAACCTGGGGATGGATAATAAAGCATTAAAAGACTTGCCATGTGACTGCCAAAAGACTTCTTGGAAAAACTTCTATTTAAGGAGATGTATTCATGAAAATATTCTGAAGGATACACAAGTTACAAGGTAATCTACAAGCCACTGAGTGCTTTGCAATTATACTGACAAGAAGAGGTTTGCATGAAGATTTCTTTTACCTCTATTATTTGCCAAATGAAAGGACTTCATTGTTCCAAAATGCCATTAGTATCCATAAACAATGATTTGAAAAGTGTTTGGATCCATTTCTTGGAACCAACAGCACAAGGATTTTCCTTGAAAAGAGTGGTCATTATACTTTACAATAAAGCTATTTTTACTTCATTTATGACAGTTGGTAAAGAAATCACCATTAACACAAGTTTTTCCATTGTAGAGAATAGGTGAAGGTAATCCTCTGTAGGAAATTAACAGAAAGTCAAGGACTAGATACTATTTCTTTTATCTGATTATTTTGCAGTATGATGTTAGCTAAATCTTTTCACTTTTCTCTATCACACTCTGTCCATTTGTAATATATTAACACTCTTTTAACCATTTTCTGGAAGGTTTTAACACATGGCAGTAACTGACCCAATAGCACAATAATTGATTCAAAGGAAAACAACAATAGCAAAGCAAGAAAGACAACAAGGACAACAAGATGTAAACAACCAGTTGCTTAATATATGTAGTTCTGAATAACCTATCTGAGCACTTGGGATAATTTTTTCCAGTGAGTTTGTGGATTGGAAGATTATTGTGCAAAACAACAAAAATAAAAATGACACAATTTGAATGAAATCAAGCCAGCTAAATAATTTCATATTACAAGCAAAAGCACTAAAAAAATATATTCATCAGACAATGAGTTGAGACATAAAAATCAGTTGTTTGATTATTATTTCTTCTAAACATATTTAGAAGCTGTATAATTGAAGGGACTTTTTAATAAAGAGTGTGCTTTTATATTCAAGGTAGAATATGAAAAGTAAGTGACCTTTTAACAACTACAGTAATTTAGGCAATCTTTTAATATCTCTGAGCCTCCTCTCCTTTTCATAGGTTCTTATGATTAAAAAAAAATCAGATGGTTTATGAAAAACACCTTAATGATGACTGGTACAGTAATACATAAGTCACTTCCTTATAAATGTTCTTTCCAAATATTTAGAAAAGTAAAGAACACAAAAATAAATTATCAGCTGAGCAATTTCAGAAGCAGAGTGTCAAACTTCCATACATCTAAACACCAAAAAAAAGAATATGTTAAAAAATACACAAAGATACCAAAAAATGACACTAAAAAAAGTTATTTCAGTTAATGCCTTTCTTATAACCTTCATTGGGAAATCTAATCGCATCTGACATTCACACATAAACAAATCTCTTCTTTCCTAGAATTGGCTTAGCCTTTCAAGATCCAGTATAAAACAAAATATAATAACCTATATGTATTTAAATTTTTTCAGATAATTTCCTATTTAATATAAAAGGAAAGAATATGGCTTATCTTAGAAGGGTTAGAAGAGATAAGAGAATTTCTCTCTGTTGACAATGTCTAGCTTTATAATGAATCAACATCTTTACCTGATGACACTAAAGAAATAACTTTTGCTATTCTTTAGGGAAAAATTATTCTAGATGCCTGGCATTTCCTTTTTTAAGTACGCTGGAAATCTTCCAGAGGCATATGACTGAACTTCTGCAAGGTCTTTTAAAAAAGGAAACTAAACAAAACAAAACAGAGGCAGCATTCACAATTTGCCTCTTTGGCATACCTGAAAAAAAGTTTTTGCCTTCTACTGTATTTTGGGCAGGGGGTTTAATATATCCAGAAGATAATTATAGACCTAGAGAGAGGTGTTCAGAATTGATTACTTACCTTGATTGATCATTTGTCGCAAAATATATCCAGGCCAATGTTCAATGAAGAACTGGACTTTTGTGTTGAAAACATTATGGTATAGGGACTACCTTAAAGCCTCACAATACTCCAAATTGTGTTTTGACTAACTCTTTAATGAATCCATGAGTGTTATCAAATCTGCCCAAGTTAAGTAGATGTCTTGCAATATGGCACTGTCTAGTGTACAGATTTCTAAAACTCTCCTGGAAAAATCCATTTCAGAAATTCCAAGTTAATATACTATCTAATGACTATTTCTTGGCTGCTATTTATTTTCATTTTGTTTAGTAGTAGAACTAAGAGTTGTCTTCATATTTGAGCAATCTGAGTAGACTTTTATATGTTTTCATCAAAAAAGATAGGTAAAAACTAGTATCATTTTAAATCAAACCTGCTATGTGAACACAAATACCATCTTGGAAAGGTCCATGAAATCTATAGTGTTAAAACAGGAGGCAAACCAATCAAAGGCTTGTGGAAAAACAAAAGTTTATATTACTGAAATAAATAAATTCTCTTGTACATAATTTCTACAAAAATGTATAGATTTCTACATACACTTTCTGGTGAATTCTTTTTAAATCTCCATTTGTAAACCTTGATAAATTTCCTTTGTTTGAGATTTTAAAATTTTTCTGAGTTAATTTACATTATAGATTATAGATTATAATGGGCTCTTTTGTAGAATCATCTTGAGCCGTAAGAAACATTGTGACTATGATCACTTCTGTAGGGATCAGGCTAGTGTGCTGCTCTTGCTTCCATTAACCTCTACACTTTGAGCCATCCATTTGTGGCAAGCCCTTTGTCAGGCTGTGGAACCCTTCATTCCCTTTTTTAAGGAATAGCATAGAGGCTTTAGTTCTGGAATCCAGCGATTCATTTATTATTGCTGTGGGTCACTCTGAACTTCAGCCTGGTTCCGCACCTGAATCCCTGCCTTATTCCTCATTGCCAGAAACTTAGCCCATGAATAATATCTGGGTTCCTATCTTGGTTTCAAGAGTCCTATTTTTTTAAGCCCTTGCCTCCAAATCTTTGTGTCAGTCCTTCCTAATATTGGTTGACAGGCTGAATGAATTTATTCTCTCTTGTGAATAAGATGTCCACAAATTCAGAACTATCTGATGTCTTCTAATGTGTCAAATAGAAGCTACTTTCAGTTGTATGTAAGCTATCATAAACCTTATTCCGTACAGAAAAGTTTTAAATGAATAAATTATTATAATTTGCCAATAGTCTTTAACCTTAAATCCAAAATTCAAAGACACATCCAAATCAATAAAATTATATCATTACTGTGTTTCATATAGTATAAATTCATAGACATACCTATATCTTTCTTTTTTCCTCTGAATCTCTCTCTCCTTTTCCTCATCCTCCTTGTTCTCCTTATCCTCTCTCCCTTCCTTCTACTACAGCTACTTCTTCTCTTTGCAAAAACAAAGGAAAATATGTAGAAATCCATAGGACTCAAGGTAGCTAGATGGCTGACCTTCACACAAAAGCAACTCACATGATGTCATGAAAAAAAGCATGGGGATCTGGCTTCAGAAGAACCTATGTCTAAATCTTAGATGGGTCCCTAACATACTTTTGGTATACTATAGTTCTTAATTATTTTTAATCTGTAAAGTAGATAAACATATTCATCACTCAGAGATTTTTAAAGATCCAATGAAATAGTAGACATAATATACATAGCATAGTATCTGGCATAAAGTAAGTGATCAGCAAATTTTTACTTTGTCCCTTTCCTAATTTCTTTCTTGTTGATAATTATATATAGTAATAAATCACTATCTGCATACCTCATTTATTTATGCTAACCACTTGGCATTTACATATATATGTATATATATATATTTTTTTTCTGATAGATCCAAATACACATTTATTAATAGGTAAATATAGGAAAAGAATTCTGTACTATGATACTGTATGCTGTCAAATATATTTCCTGATGGTAAGAGGGGCTATCATTAGTTTTCAGCCGTTAAGAATGTGTAAAGCAGATGGTGCTCTAAACCCTCTAGGATGAGCATTGCTACACCACCATATGGTCAATATTTTTAGCCAAAATTTTAGATACTCTACTTATGCAAGATAAGCATGATCAGCAATGTATAGTGTTTATTGGATGCAGGATCCTTTCTTTCTTATCTTTATTTGATATTCTAATATCAACCCCTTATGCTTAATAGTGTACAAATGATAATGCTGAAGAATAAAATGCCAAAGAATAAAAATAACAGCAATATATTGAATAAAAGCACAAACATAAGATTTAGAGATTTTCAAGGGGCATCCAATAAACTATTCCAGGAAACAGAGAAGAAAAATCAGCTGGTAGAATGTGAATGTTGAACATCCTTTGATGCTATGAGAGTTAGGATGAACATTGCTGCAATTATTAGGACAGATCAACTATTCAGTGAATGACAGTGGGAAGAAATTACAGCTCAAGAATGTCACAAATCTACAAAATTAGAAGTGATGGGGGACTTCTAATTTTCAGTACTGGAAATACATCTAAAAAATAAGACTTACACAACAACCCAATGTGGTTTTGATACACTTAATGCTTTGTTTTCTGGAGTGCTTCCAAATTATATGCCACAGTCAAAATTGAAAAGAAACTGGCAGAATATCGAAACCAACTTTCAACTTAATAGAGATTTTTTTTTCCTACATCATAGACAATTAATTCCTAAATTTCTACTGGAAAAATTTTAATATTAAAGAGCTCACTACTTCACACATTAGCTTCTGGAATTTTATAGACTTAGTTATCAGAAGGAAAGAGATAGTATGTTCAAGAAATTTAACTAAGAATTTTTCATGCAGGTGCTAGTTACAGAAGCATGGGAAGGATTAATAGAATTGCTAAGAAATGGTGAAGCACCCATCAATGAGCAACAGTGGGAAACTTTTGATACCTCTAAGCCTGAAGGGTCAGATATCCTTCCAACCATACCCTTAGACAATCCTCATTATGCCCTCCATAAAAATTCTTGAGTATAAATCATGCCATTTGTGGATTCCCAGGACATGGTTACTCAATTCTTAGTAAGAGTTTTAGCTTCTATATCATTGTTATTTCCTCTAAAACTGGTATTCATATTAGTTGGTAAGATGAGTCTTTGAACACCTGACCTCAGTTTTTTGAAATCTTTCTTCCCAAAGATTTTGTCCTCCACCTTCCCTCATCCACTCACTCTCATAATATTATGCTAGTCCTTAACACCACAAGTAACCACAATCTCTCATTACCTCACTGAACACCAATTATTATTTTTCCAAGTCACTGTTTCAGCCAACTCCAATAATATTTTTCCAACTTGAGCTGGAGGATTCCCATAACTATTATGAAGCATGAGCTCTCTGTGCTCTCGGAAATCAATCTTTTTATTTTTTACACTAGATCCTACCCCAATTCTGCATTAAAGGACATTACACCAGCAGTATTCCCTTCCGTTACCTACATTATTTTTTTTAATTGTTCTCATCACCATACAAATATGCACTTATTTTTACCATATTAAAAGCAAAATAAAACAAAAATATTCTTCTATTTCCACTTCTCTTAACACCAGATCTTTCTTTATATTAAAACCCCTCTAGAGGGAGGGAAGATGGTGGAAGAGTAGGGGGCTCTCGTTTCATCTGGTCCCTTGAATTCAGCTAGATAGCCATCAAATGATTCTGAATACCTGTGAATTCAACCTGAGATATAAGAAAAGAATTGCTGTAATTCTACAAATAGAAAATTGATCACTTTTTGCAAGCAGTGAGGGCAGCCTTCAGAGAACAAAAGCCACATAGAGCAACCCAAAGCAGCTTACACTGAGCCCAACCCCCTAACAAGGGGTGGTGCAACTCCACCCAGGCAAAGACACCTGAGAATCAGTCCAACAAGCCTCTCCCCCAGAAGACCAGTGGGAAAATCAGCCAAATATCAAGTTTACAGATCACTCAGAACTGAAAAACTCCTGGGTTAGGGGAAAAGAATATATAGAATTAGATTTTTTTTCTCATGAGTCTTTAATCTTTCAGTTTAAAATTTTCTTTCTTTTTCCTTTTTTCCCCCTTTTCAACTAGTTTCTCATTTTATCAACTCTTTCTTTTTAAGTATTTTTAAAATTTTTATTTTTACATTTACATTTTATGGATATATTCTTCATTTTTGGCTTCCTTTCACTGTATTCAATTATATATATATATAAAATACACACATGCACACACACACACACATATATATATATATATATATATATACATGTATATAAGAATTTTTAATGCAGGCGCTAGTTACAGAAGCATGGGCAGGATTAATAGAATTGCTAAGAAATGGTGAGGCACCCATCAATGAGCAACAGAGAGAAACTTTTGATACCTCTAAGCCTGAAGGGTTAGATATCCTTCCACTCATACCCTTAGACAGTCCTCATTATGCCCTCTGTAAAAATTCTTGAATATAAATCATGCCATTTATGGATTCCCAGGGCACCGTTACTCAATTCTCGTATTCAATTCTCATATATATATATTATACACACACACACATATACTATATATAAAATATATATATATATATATGCTTAGAAATATATATGAGCTTTTCTTTCTTTAAAATTTGGGATGTAGTGTCTTCTAACAAACCAAAATACACCCAGGACCAAGTCAATCACCCTGTTTGTCCACCTCTGAGATTAAATTCTCTTTATTCCCTTTTTTTTTTTTTCCTTTTCTTTTTTGGTTCCCGACCTCTTCAGATCTGTCTGTGTGTTTTTCGTTGGGGTCATGGTTGATATTTTTTATTTTGTTCTCTCGTTCATCTATTTGTCTCTGGACAAAATGTCTAGGAAGAGAAAGTCACAGCAAAAGAAAGAATGAGAGGTAATACTCTGCCATATATCTAATCGATATGGATGTAAGTAAAATGTTGGAAATTGAATTCAGAATAATGATTATAAAGTTATTAGTTGGGCTTGAAAAAAGCATAAAAGACACTAGAGAATCTCTTAGTGCAGAAATAAAATCTAATCAGGCTGAAATAAAAAATGCTTTAGATGAGATGCAGTCTAAAATAGAAACTCTAACAGCTAGGGTAAATGACACAGAAGAGTCAGTGACATAGAAGACAAAATAATGGAAAGGAAGGAATCTGAGGAAAAGAGAGAAAAACAACTAATGGACCAGGAGGGGAGGCTACAAGAAATCAGTGATACCATAAAGTGAAATAATATTAAAATTATTGGGGTCCCAGAGGAAGAAGAAAGAGAGAGGGACAAAAGGTATATTTGAACAAATTATAGCTGAGAACTTCCTTAATCTGGGGAAGGAAACAGGCATTCAGGTCCAGGAGGCACAGAGAACCCCCTCAATATCAATAAAAAATAGATCAACACCCTGACAGACAATAGTGAAGCTTGCAAATTTCAGAGAAAAAGTGAAAATCTTGAAAGCAGCTCGAGACAAGAACTCCTTAACCTACAGGGGTAGGAACATTAGACTGCCAGCAGACCTATTGACAGAGACCTGGCAGGCCAGAAAGGGCTGGCATGATATATTCAGGGTAATAAATGAGAAAAACATGCAGTCAAGAATACTTTATCCAGTAAGACTATCATTCAGAGTGGAAGGAGAGATAAAGGGCTTCCAGGACAAACAGAAACTAATAGAATTTGTGATCACTAAACCAGCACTGCAAGAAATATTAAAGGGGATCCTATAAGTGAAGAGAGCCTAAAAGTAACATAGACCAGAAAGAAACAGAGACAACCTAGAGACAGGGGCTTTACAGGTAACACAATGGCATTAAATTCATATCTTTCAATAATGACTGAATGTAAATGGACTAAATGCTCCAATCAAAAGACACAAGGTATCAGAGTGAATAAAAAAGTAAGACCCATCCATAGGCTATCTACAAGAGACTCATTTTAGACACAAAGACACCTCCAGATTGAAAGTGAGGGGGATATGGTAATGCTAATGGACATCAAAAGAAAGCTGGGGTAGCAATCCTCATATCAGACAAATTAGATTTTAAATCAAAGACTGTAGTAAGGGATGAAGAGGGAAGTGCATAACAATACAAACTTTCTCAAAAAATTAGAAAAGTCTCAAATACACAAGCTAAACTTACACCTAAAGGAGCTGGAGAAAGAGCAGCAAATAAAACCTTAACCAAGTAGGGGAAGAGAAATAATAAAGATTAGAGCAGAAATCAATGAAATAGAAACCAAAAGAACAGTAGAACTAGAAGCTGGTTCTTGAAATAATTAATAAGATGGATAAACCCCTAGCCAGAATTATTAAAAAGAAAAGAGAAAGGAACCAAATTAATAAAATCATGAAGGAAAGAGGAGAGATCACAACCAACACCAAGGAAATACAAATAGTTATAAGAACATATTATGAGCAACTATAAGCCAACAAATTAGGCAATCTGGAAGAAATGGATGAATTTCTAGAAATTGATAAACTACCAAAACTGAAACAGGAAGAAAAAGAAAGCCTGAACAGACACATAACCAGCAAGGAAATTGAAGCAGTAATCAAAAATTTCCCAACAAACAAAAGTCCAGGGCCAAACGGCTTCCCAGGGGAATTCTACCAAACATTTAAAGACCTAATACCTCTTCTTCTGAAGCTGTTTCAAAATACAGAAATGGAAGGAAAACTTCCATTTCATTGATCTCAAAACCAGACAAAGACCCCACCAAAAAGGAGAATTATGGACCAATAACCCTGATGAACATGGATGCCAAAATTCTCACCAAGATACTAGCCAATGGGATCCAACAGCACATTAAAAGGATTATTTACCACAACCAAGTGGGATTTATTCCTGGGATGCAAAGTTGGTTCAACATCTGCCAATCAATATGATACATCACATTAATAAAAGAAAGGACAAGAACCATATGATCCTCTCAACTGATGCAGAAAAAGCATTTGACAAAATACAGCATCCTTTCTTGATTAAAATTCTCCACAGTGTAGGGATAGAAGGAACATACCTCAATATCATAAAAACCATCTTCAAAAAGCCCACAGCAAATATCATTCTCAATGGGGAAAAACTGAGAGCTTTTCCCCTAAGGTCAGGAACATGACCACTCTCACCACTGTTGTTCAACATAGTACTAGAAGTCCTAGCCTCAGCAATCAGACAACAAAAAGAAATAAAAGGCATTCAAATTGGCAAAGAAGAAGTCAAACTCTCATTCTTTGCAGACGACATGATACTTTATGTGGAAAACCCAAAAGACTCCAACCCCAAATTGCTAGAACTCATACAGGTATTCACTAATGTGGCAGGATATAAAAGTGAATGCACAGAACTCAGTTGCATTTCTATACACTAACAATGAGACTGAAGAAAGAGAAATTAAGGAATTGATCCCATTTACAATTGCACCAAAAACCATAAGATACCTAGGAATAAACCTAACCAAAGAGGTAAAGAATCTGTACTCTAGAAACTAAAGAACACTTATGAAAGAAATTGAGGAAGACACAAAGAGATGGAAAAACAGTCCATGCTCATGGACTGGAAGAATAAACATTGTTAAGATGTCTATGCTGCCCAGAAAAATCTACACATTCAATGCAATCCCTATCAAAATATCATTGACATTTTTTACAGAGCTGGAACAAATAATCCTAAAACTTGTATGGAACCAGAAAAGACCCTGAATAGCCGAGGAATTCTGAAAAAGAAAACTAAAGCTGGTGGCATCACAATGAAATACTTCAAGCTATATTACAAAGCTGTAATCATCAAGACAGGATGGTATTGGCACACTTACATCAATGGAACAGAATAGAGAACCCAGAAATGGACCCTCAACTCTATGGTCAACTAATCTTTAACAAAGCAGGAAAGAATATCCAATGGAAATAGGAGTCTCTTAGTAAATGATGCTGGGAAAATTGGACAGCTACATGTAGAAGAATGATACTGGATCTTTTTCTTATACCATGCACAAAGATAAACTCAAAATAGATGAAAGACCTATTTGCGAGACAGAAATCCATCAAAATCCTAGAGGACAACATAGGCAGCATCCTCTTCAACCTCAGCTGCAGCAACTTCTTGCTAGACCCATCTTCAAAGGCAAGAGAAACAAAAGCAAAATGAACTACTGGGATTTCTTCAAGATAAAAAGTTTTTGCACAGCAAAGGATACAGTCAAGAAAACTAAAAGGCAACCTATGCTATTGGAGAAGATATTTGCTAATGACTTATCAGATTAAGGGCTGGTATCCAAGATCTATAAACAACTTATCAAACTTAACACCCAAAAAACAAATAATCCATTTGAGAAATGGGCAGAAGATATGAACAGACATTTCTCAAAGAAGACCTACAAATGGCCAACAGACACATGAAAAACACTCCACATCACTTGGCATCAGGGAAATACAAATCAAAACCACAATGAGATACCACTTCACACAAATCAGAATGGCTAAAATTAACAAGACAGGAAACAACACATGTTGATGAGGATGTGGAGAAAGGGGAACCCTCTTACACTGTTGGTGGGAATGCAAGCTGGTACAGCCACTCTGGAAAACAGTATGGAGGTTCCTCAAGAAGTTAAAAATACCTATGACCCTGCAATTGCACTGCTAGGTATTTACCCCAAAGATACAAATGTAGTGATCCAAAGAGGCACCTGCACCCCCATGTTTATAGCAGCAATGTCCACAATTGCCAAACTAGAAATATATATATGTATACACACACACACATACATATACACACAATGGACTTTACTCAGCAATCAGAAAGGATGAATACTTACTATGTACAACAACATGGATGGAACTGGAGGGTATTATGCTAAGTGAAATAAGTCAATCAGAGAAAGACAATTATCACTCATATGTGGAATATAAGAAAGAGCACAGAAGATCATAGGGGAAGGGAGGGAAAACTGAATGGGAAGTCATCAGAGGGGAGAAAAACCATGAGAGACTCTTAACTATAGGAAACAAACTGAGGGTTGCTGGAGGGGAGATGGGTAGGAGGGATGGGGTAATTGGGTGATGGATATTAAGGAGAGCATGTGATGTGATGAGCACTGGGTGTTATAGCAACTGATGAATTACTGAACTCTATATCTGAAACTAATGATGCACTATACATGGGCTAATTGAATTTAAATTTAAAAAAGAAAAAAAATTTATAAAACTCCTCCAAAGACTTGACTGTATTGTTCCTCTGATTAAAGTGTTTTAATGGGTCCCAATGTCATTCAAAGTAAAGACCAAATTCTTATAATGGATCAAAAGACCTTACAGGATCTGGCTTCCGAGTTCATTGCTAAAGTCTTTACAGACTATTGTCCTGATATTGTGCTTAGTCCACACAGACATACTAGCCATCTGGCATTCCTTATGTAGTCTCCCCTTATCCTCAGGAGATGTGTTACAAGGTCCCCACTGGATTCCTGAGACTGTGGATAGTGTCAAAGCCTATGTATACTACATTTTTTTTCCCTATAAATGTATGCCTATGATAAAGTTTAATTTATACAATAGGCACAGTAAGAGATTAACAACAATAACTGATAATAAAATAGAATATAACATATGCTGTAATAAAAGTTATTTGAATGTGGTGTCTCTCTCTCTCTCTCCCCCCCAAAATATCTTATTGGACTCTACCAACCCTTCTTCTTGTGATGATGTGAGATAATAAAATACTCACATGATGAAATGAAGTGACATGAATGATGTAGGCATTGTTGGGTCACCACAGACCTTCTGATGATACATCAGGACATCAGGAGGACCATCTGCTTCTGGATTGCAACTGACCACAATTAACTGACACCACAGAAAGCAAAGCCACAAATAAGGGGGACTATTGTTAGGCACACCTTTACCTTAAGTCTACCTCTTCCTGGAATACTCATTCTCCATATATTCACATGCCTACCTGCCTTACTTCTTTCAAATCTTTCTTTAGCTGTCACTTTCTCAATGAAGCTTACCTTTACTACACTATCTAAAATTTCATCTCTTCCCACCAGACTCACATTCCTCAACCTCCTAAACTTACTATACTTTTTTCTTTTTTCCATAACACTTACATAATATAAAATGTACTTATTGATATGCTATGTTTACTGGCTATCTCTATTTCTTGAAAGATCCATGAGGACAGAAATGGTTCTGATCTATTTACTGATATGACCCAAATAACTAGAGTAGTTTGCACACAGTAGGGACTCAGTATTTGTTATATAAACAAACAAACAAATAGCTGTTGAAATACTTGTAAGTAGATAACTATAAAAGAATCTTTTAGGGCTCAGGAAGAGAGGTATTGAGAAGAGGGCTGGCTTGCCTTGTGTGGAGGCAGAGAGTCAGTTGTTTATAGTTTGAAGACATGAGATAGACCATATATCTATCAGATCTTGAGGACTTGGTCTAAGGGCTCTCTCTATATGTAAATATATCTAGAAATTACAGCTTGATGAATTTGGAGGTTCCTAAGACTATTTACCTATTCAAGCAAAATTTCTGATTTGGGGTCCAGGAATCTATAACTTAATAATCTTCTTCAATGATGCCTATGTACAATACCTTTTAGAAATACTATTTTGAGTACTTATAAATAATACATCACTGGCAAGCACATATCTTAACAGTTTGAGGAATGGTACAGAAGAGATATCTGCCTGGGTGTGGAAAAATGAGGGAAAATAATACCTGAATGAAAATGTCTGGTCATAAAGGGCAATAAAACAGTAAGAGTAACAAGGGCAAACTATTTTATAGGTCTGTTCTTCCCCACAGGGCATGGGTAATTGCAGTGGAAGACAGACTGGAATTTGAAAGAAATCAGTATCTTGGAAACAATCATATTTTATATTAAATTTTATCCATTTTCATGCATGATAATTAAATATACTTATAATCCACATTTTGCAGAAGATGTAATCACATTTATCAGAAGACAATTAGGAAAACAATTTCCAGTGTTTGTATACCTATAACAAATGTACTTTTAATGAAACTCACATTTGAGAAATCAACAGAAAATTAAATAATTATTTTTGCTATTCCCTTGGCTACATAAAACATAGACACCCTTATATGGACACCAGCATCTCTGGGGACTGCTACTAAAAAAGAGCATTATGTCATTGCTTTAATTTACTATTTCAAAGTCACACAAAACCCAAACACTCTCCATATTAAAGATCATAAAGTTATCTTATTTCAACTGATCACCATTTAACAGAGGGGCTCTCAGTAAGATTACTATCTGACAGGTTGGGGAATTAGGGAAGAGATTTCCCACTGAAGACAGAGAACTCAGATGGGGTTAATGAGGGGGAAAAAAATAACAAATTGCATTCTTCAGTCTTTAGTCAAAACTCCCAGCTTCAAATATGAAAAGACAGAAATCTCACATTGCCTCTGAAAATACAACACAAAAGATATTCTGAACAGCCTAACCATAAGGTTATGAAAGCACTTTTGTGCTGCCATCCTGGTGAACTCAAGGTGATACTAACATTCCTTTCCTTTTTTTTTTTTAATCTCAAATCTAATGGGAAAATATACAAAAGGTAAAAAAAGTAGAACATAAAAACTGTTGTATCTAAATCAAAGCTCCCCAAAATGTTTAACTCAAAGTGTTTTAAATCACTAACACCCAAGTTAGAAAATAATATTTCATATTCCATTACTTCTAAATAGGTCTTAAAAATAGTCTCTGTCACAGAAGGCATGATTCTTTTAAACAGATCCTTCTTTGTCAATATGTTACTAATCTAAAGGGTAGGGTCACATGAAGCATCTTTCCAATAAGTGCTAATTAATCAGCAAAACAAGGTAGATCGTCTTAGAAGAAATTGTTGAAACTAGGAAAGTTAGTCAAAAATTAAAACATCTTCAGAGAGGAGAAGAAGGTGGCAGTGGAGTAGGAGGACCCATGCCTTGTCCCACAAATACAACTAGATAACTATCAAATCATCCTAAATGCTCCAGAACAAGGAGCAGAACAAACTCCACAACTACAGGAAGAGAAGAGACTAAACCAAAGAAGGCAGGAAATGCAGAAACACCACTTGGGAGAAAAATGGATCTTGGCTACACTGTGGTGGTGGGGAACCTTGGTTGCAGAGAAGCGCTAGAGATGACTAGCACACACGGAAGCACACAGTCCCCATAGAAATTGGTTTAGAAAGCAAGAGGGGCCAAATTTCATGAGTTCTTGCAACCAGGAGGGATTAAAGACTAAAGTTCTAAAGGTCAGTAGGCTTGGCTAGGGAAGAGCCTGGAGGTATTGGGGCTGCTCTTGGACAGAAGGCAGGGCAAACAGCCTGGGAACATACAGTGTGAAAACAGCAATCTGAAGAACACTGGGGCACACACGGGGGGTGGTTATTTGCTCATATCAGAGGGTGTCCCAGAGAGGCAGCTTTCACAAAGAGACACCCTCCAGGGAAGGTGGAGAAATTTCCTTCCCCCATCTCTCAGCATAAATGCAAAGCCACCTGCTGGAACCAGTACAGCACCAAAATTTGATACCTAACATTCTTACAGCAAGTGCCCTCCTCCCCACTCTGGCGAAATCACCCTTCCCAGTCACACTTGCCTCTGTTCCAGTGCAGCAGTTTGCCTCCCCAAGAAGACCAGCCCAAACCCCTGTCATCACTACATCTCCTGACCTGTGAGTTTGGTGAGGCCTTGGTTCCAGTGGCAGTGGTGACAGGTCTCATTTCACAAGCAGACCAGAGCACACTTAGATAAAATTCACCACATTCAGGCCATGGACCAAACACTGCCCACAACAGGCAAACAGAGCCTCTGCAGATGACTGGCCTAAAGGATAAAGTAGCCAGGATACAACAGTAAAGTGCATGTAGCACATATTGGAGACCCTCCCAGAAGTGCTAGACCCTGGGGAACAGGGGACACTATACTGCAAGGTACTACAGGACCTCTTTTTCATAAAGTTGTTACCCTCAAATGGGAGACATCACTGACTAACACAGAGAAATAGGCACAGGGACTTAGACAAAATGAGAAGACAGAGGAATTTGTCCCAAATGAAAGAACAGAATAAGGCCACAGCAGGGAATCTAAGCAAAACAGATGTAAGTAACATGCCTGATGAAGTTAAAGCAATGATAATAAGGATACTCACTGGACTTGGAAAAGAGTGGAAGACATCAGTGAGACCATTAACACAGAGATAAGAAATAGCACAGCAGAGATAAAGGACTTAATAAACAAAACGAGAAACATGCCTGATGGAATGAACAGCAGGCTAGAAGAAGCAGAAGAATGAATTAATGACCTAGAAGACAGAGTAAGGAAAGTAATCAAGCTGAATAAAAGAGAGAAAAAGGAATGGTGCAAAATGAGAACAGACAAAGGGAACTCACTGATGCCATCAAATGTAATAACATTCACATTATAGGAGTCCCAGAAGGAGAAAGGGAGAGGACAGATAATTTATTTGAAGAAATAATACCTGAAAATTTCCCTAATCTAAAGGGTGGGGAAACAGATACCCAGATCCAGGGGTGACAGAGAAACCCCCAACAAAATCAACAAAGGCAGATCCATACCAAGACACACTGTAATTAATTAGCAATAATTGCACCATGGATAAACCTCATTGGCTATGACACTGACACTGCACAAAGCATACTAACATGGCAAAATATAGTGACAAAGAAAAAATTGCAAAAGCAGCCCCCCCCCCAAATAATTTACATACAAAGTAAGTGCTATGAGGCTATCAGTGGATTTTTCAGCAGAAACTTCTCAAGCCAGAGGGTCTGGCATAATATATTAAAAGTACAAAATGGGAAAATCCTGCAGCCAAGAATACTCTATCCAGTAAGGTTATCATTCAAAATAGGAGAGATTAAGAGCTTACCAGACAAATCAAAACTAAAGGAGTTCATGACCACTAAATCAATCCTGTGAGAAATAATAAAGGGGACCCTGAGTGGAAAAAGATAAAAAATGACAGTATGAAGTTAAGAAAACCAAAGCAGTAAAAATGAATATTTTTGTAAAAAAATCAGTCAAGGAACTCAAAAGAATGTAAAATATGACACCATATATTTAAAAGGTGGGGAGGAGAGGAATAAAGAATGGGTTCAAACCTAACTGACCATCAAGTTAATATGGACTGCCCAAATGCAAAAGATAATCTATAGAAACCTAATGGTAACCACAAACCAAAAACTACTAATAAATATGCAAAAAATAAAGAGACAGAAATCCAAATATATCACTAAGGAAAATCAGCAAACCATGAAAAAGAGAAAGACAAGAAAGGATCAGAGAAAATCTTCAGAAACAACCACAAAACAAATAATAAAATGGCAATAAGTACATATCTACCAATAATTACTGAATGTAAATGGACTAATTGTTCCAATCAAAAAAAATAGGGTGACAGAATGGATAAAAACAAAAAAAGACCCATCTATATGCTGCCTACAAGAAACTCATTTTAGGCCTAAAGACACCTACAGATTGAAAGTGAAGGGATGGAGAAATATTTATCATACACATTTATGATACATTTATCATTATCATGCATTTATCATAGCATTTATCATGGATGTCAAAAGAAAGCCAGACTAGCAATACTTATATCAGACAAAATAGACTTTAAAACAAAGACTGTAACAAAAGACAAAGAAGAACACTATATAATAATAAAGGAGACAATCCAATAAGAAGATATGACAATTATAAATATTTATGCACCCAACATGAGAGCACCCAAATACATAAAACAATTAATAATAAACATAAAGGAACTAATCAATAATAATACAGTAACAGTAGGGGCTTTTAACACCCCACCTATATCAATGGACAGATCATCTAAACAGAAAGTCAGTAAGGAAACAATACCTTTGAGTGACACACTGGAACAGATGAATTTAACAGATATACTCAGAACATTCCATCCTGAAAAAGAAGAATACCCATTCTTTTCAAGAGCACATAGAACATTCTTCAGATCACATATTAGCCCACAAAACAAGCCTCAACAAATTCAAGAAGATAAAAATCATATCATGCATCTTTTCTGACCACAATACTATAAAATCTAGAACTCAGCCACAAGAAAGAATCTGGAAAGATCATAAATACATGGAAGTTAAATAACATGGTACTAAACAATGAGTGGGTCAAATAGAAAATAAAAGAAGAAATAAAAGAGTACATGGAAACAAATAAAATGAAAACACAATAGTTCAAAAACTTTGGGATGCAACAAAAGGGGTTCTAAGAGGGAGATTTATAGCAATATAGGCTTACCTCTAGAAGGAAGACAAAACTCAAATAAACAACCTAACTTTACACCTAAAGGTGCTAGAAAGAAAAAAACAAAACAAAACAGAAAACAAAAACTAAAACTGGCAGAAGGAAGGAAATAATAAAGATTAGAACAGAAATTAATGATATAGAAACTAAAAAAAAAAAAAATCCAATAGAACAGATCAAAGAAACCAGAATCTGGTTCTTTGAATAAAAATCATTAAAATTGATAAACTGCTAGCCAGACTTATCAAGAAAAAAAGAGAATGGACTCAAATAAATAAAATCACAAATGAGAGAGGAGAAATAACAACCAATACCAGCAATATATAATTACAAGAGATTATGAAAAATTATAAGCAAACAAATTGGACAATCTAGAAGAAATGGATAAATTCCTAGAAACATAAAAACTACCAAACAGAAACAGGAAGAAATAGAAATTTTAGACAGACTGATAACGAACAAAAAAATTGAATCAGTAATCAAAAAAACTCCAAAAAATACAAAAGTCCAGGACCAGATGACTTCCCAGGGGAATTCTACCAAACACTTAAAGAAGAATCAATACCTATTCTTCTCAAACTATTCCAAAAAATAGAAAAGGAAACCTTCCAAATTCTATGAGGCCAGCATTACCCTGATATCAAAACCAGACTAAGACTTCACTAAAAAAAGAACTACAGGCCAGTATCTCTGATTAACATAGATGTAAAAATCCTCAACAAAATACAACAAAATAGCAAACCAAATCCAACAATGCATAAAAAAATTATTCACCAAAATCAAGTGGGATTTATTTCTGAGTTGCAAGCATGGTTCAATATTTGCAAATCAATGTGATCCATCACATCAGTAAAAGAAAGGATAAGAGCTTATGATCATTCCAATAGATGCAGAAAAAGCATTTGACAAAGTACAACATCTATTCATGATAAAAACCCTCAATAAAGTAGGTGTAGAGGAAACACACCTCAATATAATAAAGGCCATATATGAAAAACCCATAGTTAACATCATCTTAAATGGAGAAAAATTGAGAACATTTCCTCTAAGATCAGGAGAAAGACAAGGATGTCCACTCTTATTGCTTTTATTCAACATAATACTGGAAGTCTTAGCCACAGCAATCAGAAAACAAAAAGAAATAAAAGGAATCCAAATCAGTAAGGGAGAAGTAAAACTTTTATTATTTGCAGATGATATGATACTCTATATAGAAAACCTGAAAGACTCCACCAAAAAACTGCTAGAACTGATAAATTAAGTGAAGTCACAGGAAACCAATGTACAGAAATCTTTTGCATTTATATACACCAATAATGAAGCATCAGAAAAAGAAATTAAGAAAACAATTCCATTACAATGTGCCAAAAATAATGATACCTAGGAATAAACCTAACCAAAGAAGTGAAAGATTTCTACCCTGAAAACTATGAAACACGGATGAAAGAAACTGAAAACAACACAAAGAAATGGAAAGACATTCCATGCTCGTGGATTGGAAGAAAAAATATTGTTAAATATATATACTACCAAAGCAATCTATACATTAAGGCAATCCCTATCAAAATACCAACAGCATTTTTCACAGAGCTAGAACTAACAATTCTACAACTTGTATGGAATCACAATAGCCAAAGCAATTTTGAAAAATCAAAGCAAAACTTGAGGCATCAGAACTCTGGACTTAAGTTATATTAAAAAGCTGTAGTCATCAAGCCAGTATGGTACTGGCACAAAAATAGACATATAGATCAATAGAACAGAATAGAAAACCTGGAATAAACCCACAATTATATAATCAATTAATCTTCAGGAAAAGCAGGAAAGAATATCCAATGAGAAAAAAAAAGTCTCTTCAACAAATGGTATTGAGAAAACTGGACAGCAACATGCAAAAGAATGAAACTGGACCACTTACTTTCTATCCCTATACACAAAAATAAATTCAAAATGGATCGAAGACCTAAATGTGAGACCTGAAGCCATAAAAATCCTAGAAAAGAGCACAGACAGTAATTTCTCTGACATTGGACATAGCAAATTTTTCTATGCAAAGGAAACAAAAACAAAAATAAAGTATTGAGACTACATCAAAATAAAAAGCTTCTACACAGTGAAGGAAACAATCAACAAATCCAAAAGGCAACCTACAAAATGGGACAAGATGTTGCAAATGACGTATCTGAAAAAAAATTAGTATCTAAAATATATGAAGAACGTATACAGCTTGACACCCAAAACCAACTAATCCAATTAAAAAAGTGGGCAGAAGACATGAACAGACATTTCTCCAAAGAAGACTTTCAGATGGCCAACAGACACATGAGAGGATGCTCATTGTCACTCATCAAGGAAATGCAAATCAAACCTACAATGATATATCATTTCACATCTGACAGAACAGCTAAAATCAAAAACACAAGAAACAAATAGTGTTGGTAAAGATGTAGAAAAAAACCCGCTTGCACTATTGATAGGATTGTAGAAAATAGTAATCACTGTGCAATCACTGTAGAAAACAGTATGGAGATTCCTCAAAAAGTTAAATAAAACCCTATGATCCAGAAATCACACTACTGGGTATTTATTCCCCAAATACAAAAGCAGTAATTCAAAGGGACACATACACCCCTGTGTTTATAGCAGCATTATTTACAATAGCCAATATATGGAAGCAGTCTAAGTGTCCATGGATTGATGAATAAAGAAGATAAAAATACACATAATGGAATATTATTCAGCCATAAAAAACCAAAGAGCCCTGCATGGGGCTCTGCACTCAGCGTAGAGTCTGCTTGTCCCTCTCCCTCCCTCTGCTCCTCCCCCTGCACGCGCTCTCTCTCTTAAATACTAAATAAATGAATGAATGAATAAATAAATAAATAAATATCTTTAAAAAAAGTATCTTGCCATTTGCAATGACATGAATGGAGCTAGAGAGTATTATGCTAAGTGAAATAAGTCAGAGAAAGACAAATACCATATGATTTCACTCATAAGTGGAATTTAAGGAACGACAAATGAGCAAAGGGGGGGGAAAAGAGAGAGACAAACCAAGAAACAGACTCTTAACTATATAGACCAAACTGGTGGTTATCAGAAGGGAGGAAGTGGGGTGATGGGTGAAATAGGTGATGGGGATTAAAAAAATTAAAAGTTCTCTTCACGTTTGAAAGTAAGAATGTTCAATGAGGATTGTTAACTCCTAGGCACAGAGTGGTAGAGAAAGTTTACAATGGGGGATCTGGGCATACAGTGAGGGACTGTGACTTCTGCAGGCCATTCAATGTTTCTAGGTTTTAGTGTTCTTCTCTGTAAGATGAAAGGATTTAACCAAACTCATGACTCTCATCTATGTTGACAGAGCCATAGGAAGTCACAGCAGCACTTGGGGACCAGTGATGGGGAGGATAGAGAATAAAAGAGAAGCCAACATTTTTGTTTTGTTTTTTTTTCTTTTTTGGCTGTTCCTTTTTTGTGTGTCAAACAATATTTAAGTTTTTCTTAATATCTAATATTTTAACTGAAATATATATACAATTATTGCACAAATTTTATTCAGATTGAATTTCCATAAAATGAACATACCCATATGTCTACCTAGATCCCCCAAATCTGCCATGACATCATTATCATTAACCTCTCCTAAATTAACCATTATTCTGACTTCTATCATCAGAATCATTTATTTTTGAATTTTATAAAAAGGGACATAATAATTTTCTTTGTTCAGTGAATAATATGACTATGAGATTTATCCATGTTGTTTCATGAAGCTAGAGTTGGAATTTTTCTTACTTGTTATATGTTAATTATACCATTGCATGTGTATACCAAAATATTTTTTTTGCTGAAATATTGAAGTGCATTCGGGTTGTTCCAAATTTTCAACTTTATGAATAATGTTGCCATAAATCTTATTCATAAGTCTATTGGTGCCCCTATGTATACCTTACTGTTGAGGCTATTTCTAAGTGTGGAATTATTGGATGTATACTTAGCCACTGTAGTGCTGAACAGTTTTCTAAAGTATTTGTACAAATGCATATACCCTCCAGAAGTGTATGAGAATGCCAATTACTCATTTCTTGCAAATATGTGGAATTGCCACTTAAAAAATATTAGATATTCTGATGGAAGTTCAGTGGGGTTTTACTGTGATTTTATTTCATTATTTATTTATTTATTTATTTATTTATTTATTTATTTTAAAAGATTTTATTTATCTATTTGAGAGAGAGAGAATGAGAGAGCACATGAGAGGGGGGAGGGTCAGAGGGAGAAGTAGACTCCCTGCCAAGCAGGGAGCCCGATGCGGGACTCGATCCAGGGACTCCAGGATCATGACCTGAGCCGAAGGCAGTCGCTTAACCAACTGAGCCACCCAGGCGCCCTTTATTTCATTTTTTAAAGAAATTTATTTATTTTAGAAAGAGAGAGTGAGCATGAGTGTGGGAGAGAGAATATCAAGCAGACTCCCCGCTGAGCAGAGAGCCTGTTGTGGGGCTCAATCCCATATCCCATGAGATTGAGACCTGAGCTGAAACCAAGAGTTGGCCACTTAATCACTGAGCCACCCAGGCACCCAGATTTTACTGTGATTTTAAAGCAAATTTCCTTAATGAATAAAGTGTTGAGGTGTTTATCTTTTTCATAAGTCACTTAGATATTCAGGATATTTTTTTCCTGTGAAAAGTATTTGTTCATCTCTTTTGACAATTTTTATTTGGATGCCCTCTTATTAATGATTTGCAGGAATACTTTGTATCTTCTTCATATGGGTTGTTATTCAGATATATGTATTGCAAATATCTTTTCCATTCAGTGATTTCCCTTTTTCTCTATTACGACTTTTGATAAGTGAAAGATTTACTTTTTAATACAGTACTTCTGTTTGTCAGTCTTAACCTATATGACTAATGCTTTTGTGTCTTAAGAAATATTAACTCTCTCAGGACCATGAAGATATTCTCTTAATATTTTTTTAAATATTTTCATAACTTTTCCTTTCCTATTTAGGTATATTATTCACTTGAATTTGACTTAATTAGACATAGTCAAGTTTTTTTTTAATATATTGACAGCCAGTTTATTAAAGACCATTTTTGAAAGAATCATTTTCCCCTACTGAATTCCAATGGCAACTTTACCATAGGTTAGATTACCACATATGTGTAGTTCTGTTTGTGGACTCTTCATACTTCTTTATTGGTCTATCTATTTGCAGTTTTATAAAGCCTATATATCATTTTGATATATTCTTCAAGAGTGTCCTCACTATTCCTGGTCCTTTGCATTTCCATGTAAAGTTTAAAAGTGGCTTTCCAAACCAGAAAATGTTGGAATATAGGTAGTTTTTCATTTACAATATTACTCAAGTTAGGGAAAATTGACATCTTTATAATATTGAGTCTTTCAGCTTATGACCATGGCATATTGCAATATTCATTTAAATTTTAATTGTTTCAATTATATGTTTTAGTTTGTCCTTTTAGAGGCCTTGAAGTCTTTGTATTTATTCATATAAGGCCATTTTGATGGTAGAAATTTAAATATTCTTTTCTAATTTATTTTTTCCAGATCTGAAAAGATAGGATTTGTTGTTTTGTTTTGGGGTATTTACCCTGTATGTGAAATATTGTTAAATTCATCTATCAAGGCCAGTTCTAATTTAGGTCAAATCACATGAAACTGCTATTATAGCAGGTAAAAATGTTCAAATATCAAAAATATATCCCTTATCAGATTAAGGAGACCACCTTTAATTCCTACTTTGTTGAGAGTTTAAATTATTAAATTATAAATATGTTAAATTTTATGAAATGTCTACAAAATTTTATTAAAATGATATTGTGATAGATAACTGTATATCACCTTACACAGAAAAATGGATGCAGGTAACTAGGTAAAACATTGTTTCTGGGTATCTCTGTGAAGGTGTTTCTGGAAAAGATTAGCATTTGAGTCAGTAGACTAAGAAATGAAGATTGCAGATGGGCATCATCTAATCAGTTTAGGGCCTAAAAGAACAAAAAGGTGGAAGGAGGACAAATTTGCTCTTTGCTTGAACTGGGACATCAATCTTCTCTTGTGCTTGGTTCTTGGGAATTTGGACTCAGACTGGGACTTACACTATTAGTTCCCCTGGTTCTCAGGCATTAGGACTTGGATTGAATTACACCACCAGCTTTCCTGATTCTTCAGCTTGCAGCAAGTCATAGAACTTCTTGCCTCCATATAGATGTAGATATAGATGATGCAGATAGATCTGGATCTCCAATTGGTTCTTTGGAGAACTCTAACACATATTTTGATACTAAAGTGTTATGGTAACAAATAACTAAAAATGTGGAAGTGGCTTTGGAAGTGGCTTTGGAAGTGGGCAATGAGTAGACACCATAAGAGTTTTGAAGTGCATGCTATAGAAAAAAGCTGGCATTGCCATGAATGGACAATTCTTGTGAAGACTCAAAAAGAAAAGAGGACAGTTGTAGACAAATCTTCCATATATTCTAGGAGAATACATAAGTAATCATGGACAGAATATTAGTAGATATATGGACAGTAAAGGTCATTCTGACAAAGTCTCGGGAGGAAATGAGAAAGATATTATTAGAAACTGAAGGAAAGGCAATTCTCATTATAAAGTGGCAAAGAACAGGGCTGAATTTTGTTAGTGTCCTAGTGTTTTGTAGAAGACAGAATGTGTAAGAGATGAAATTGGATATTTAGCTGAAGCTATTTCTAAGCAATGCGATGGAGGAGAGGTCTGGTTACTCTTTTTTAAAAATATTCTATTTACTTATTTTAAAGAGAGATAGAGAGCATGGGCAGGGGTGGGGAGGGACAGAGGGAGAGGGAAAGAGAGAATACCAAGCAGAGTCTGAGCTGAGTTTGGAGCCTGATGCAGGGCTCGATCCCAGGACACTGAGATCATGACCTGAGCTGAAATCAAAAGTCAGATGCTCAATTGACTGAGCCACCCAGGCACCTCAAGTTCTGGTTACTCTTGACTGCTACAGCAAAATTTGAAAAGAGAGAAATACCTTAAAGATCTATATGTTAGCCAGAAGGGAAACAAAACAAAGATTTGGAAAATTCTCAGCCGATCCATATTGTAAACAATAAGAAAGCCTGTTCAGGAGAGAATACTAAGGGTATGGCCAAAAGACATTTTGATAAGATTAATTAACCATCTCAGAGGGGAGATGAACCATGAGAGACTATGGACTCTGAGAAACAAACTGAGGGTTCTAGAGGGGAGGGGGGCGGGGGGATGGGTTAGCCTGGTGATAGGTATTAAAGAGGGCACATTCTGCATGGAGCACTGGGTGTTATACGCAAACAATGAATCATGGAACACTACATCAAAAACTAATGATGTAATGTATGGTGATTAACATAACTAAAAAAATGATAATAAAAAAATAGAAGCAACAAAAAGGTTAGTTAACTGTCTCAACAGAAACCATGAGCTATTGTTCCAGAAAATGAAAGAATGTAGCACTTAGGGATCACCAGCACCTTCAGGACCTCAGCTCACTGTCTACAACTACCTGACATAGAGGATCCCCACCGCATGGTCTGGTGCTGATGTCTCAGCTGCCCCAGGTGTGGCTTCAGTAGGTCCCAGTGAAGCACAGGTGATGGCCACCATCCTTCTGGAGGGCACAGATGGAAAACGGGTAGTGTCTATGCTATGCATCTATGCCAGTCTGCAGAGTACACAAGCTTTGGAAGTACAACTGCCGCCACCTACTTTTCAAAGAATACCAAGGCAGACAGCCCCTGTGGGACTGTTCCACAAAACCGTGGGGGCAGGGCCACCTGGACCTTTAAGGGCCCAACCCCTCCTCAGCAAACCTGAAAAGGCAGGACACCTGCCCCTTGGCCTTCAGGACAGACCATTGAGCTAAAGAGGATCATTCTCAAGCTGTAAAGTCTATTAGAATTTGCCCCACTGGGTTTTGGATTTACCCAGAACCTGTTACTCCTTTTTTCTTTCCTTGCTCTGCCATTTGGAGGGAATGTCTAGCCATCACCTGTTACACCACTACATTTTAGCAGTAAATAACATATTTGATTTCACAGTTTCACAGCTGCAGACGAATTTGCCTCAAGCTAAATTGTGCCTTGAGTCGTACCCATATCTGACTTAAATGACATTTAAATGAGACTTTGGATTTAGACTTTGAAGTTGATGCTGGAATATTTTAAGACTTTTGAAACTATTGGGATGGAATGAATATATTTTGCATGTAAGAATGACATGGACTTGGGGGGCCAGGGGTGGAATACTATAAGTTTAATGTTTGTAAACCCCCCCCCCATCAAATTAATATGTTGAAACCTAATCTCCAATGTGAAAAAGCATTTGGAGGTAGGAGCTTTGGGAGATGATTAGGTCGTGAGGGTGTACCAGTCATGAATATGATTAATGTCTTTATAAAAGAAACTTTAGAGAATTCTCTTCCTGCTTCCACCATTTGATAACACAATGACAAGATGGCCATCTATATCACCCTCATCAAGTATTAGTAGGAGCCCTGTGGACTGCTTCCCTTTGATATTCAGTGGTATATTTCAAGTGAGTTACCAGTAAGGATTTCATGTGTGCCATTGTTTGGTCCCCAGTCTCCCTGTGCCAGCAATTCAAAAGGGTATTATTTCCTGTTTGTCAGTACTAGCCATGTTTTTTTTTTTCTTTATTTTGTACCTTGAAAGGATTTCTCCTGCTTCCTCAACAACTGTGGACAAGATTTGACCTAGATTACCCCACCCACCTTCTCTGCTATCACAGGTCTGTAATCATGCCTTTTCTGGTGAGATCTGAATTCAAGCCCTGAGATTTATCTTCTTTTTTAGGGTATTCTCCCTCAGCCCCAGGGTGGGTATTCTTTAGATTACTTTTTTCTCTTTTTTAGAAAATCCCTTGTTATCATTAATTATTCTTTATATTGAACACTCTCTTTTCAGAGTACTGTGATTTCTGTCTTCTGATTGGATCCTGACTACCAGAGGAAGAAATAAATATTGAAATTCTTTCCATGTCTTCTGCATTACCAAGCGGATTTTTTGTAAGTGAACTCTATCAACGTGGGAAGTCGGTCTCTCAATATATTCTTTTTTTTCTGAAATAACATCTCAAAGGAATTCATCAAGCAGTGAAAGTTAAAGGATAAACATATAATAATATAGTTAATGTCCATAGCAATTACATTTATAATTGAACTAAAAGGGCTTTAAATGAGACTTTTTTTCTTCATATTTAGAATACAAGACAAAGTTCACACCATCTGAATTTCTAAATAGTTGTAAGTGATAGAGATGATTTTCCAGCCAATGAAAAATAACTTTCATGAGCACTGATCAAATAGAAAATTGCAAAGGTTGATTAATAGTAATAGTAGTTAGTAGTTTAAAGTTGATTAATAGTAAATAGTAATAGTAATAATAATAATAAAACATTCATATAATTTTCTTGGCAGTACAATTTTATCACATATATTTGGCGTTACCACTAAGAATATTATCTTTCATAATTTTCATGGAAAATTATTCTCCTTTTGGAAATGGGTACCTAAAGAGATTTTATTTATGTTATTATTGTAAGCCAACCAAGAATATCAAAATTATATACAGTTTGGGAATGCAAAGTAAGAACAATTCTGGTGTTACTAAAAATTGGAAAAAAAGCACTACTATGTACCTCAGTTTTCTCAGTTTTTGTTTTTTTGTTTTTTTGTTTTTTGCATAGCCAAAGTTCTGGGCACTAGGTCAGTTGGGAGTTACTGAACACAATGTTTTTCTGATAATGCAATCTTTCCTAACTTCTTGTTAATTCTTATTCTTTTCTGCTAAATCAGCAGGGGTTGAAAGGGAAAACCAGTTTACTGTTTGAAGAGAAAAATTAAAGGACTTAATGGCATTGATTAACTTGTGAGATGGCTAATTTAGCCCTAGACTGCTTCCTTTGGAGTTCTTGTTAGTTGAGGATATTTACTTTGTTTCTGTTACATGCAACTTGGTGCAATTCTGAATTAATACAGTTAAGAAATACCATAACTCAAATTATGGCAAACTCTAGGTCATTAGAAAATTACTAACACTGAAGGTATATATTGTGTTTTTCAAACTTGGTTGCACATTAAAATCACCTAGGGAGTTTAAAAAACAACAGCAGCAACAACTAATGTGGGGATATAAACCACCATTTAAAAAAATTGGTTTTTGGCAAAGTCCATTAATAGGTATTTTTTGAAAAGTTCTCCAGAGTTTAATATTCAATCAATGTATAGCCATACTGGTGTTATATTCCGAATAAATCCTTGTGGATTATGTTGCTTCTGAATACTAAGTTGAGGTTCAGAAAGGTTAAGCTGCACCAATGAATTGTTTTTGAGAAATTTCTTTCCAGTATGACTTTAAAATGTTAGTATTGGTTATATGTGTTTCATCAAAAACAAGTCTTCAAGAGGAAACAAATAATGTAAGCTTCTTTAACCTACTAGCTCAACTTTTTCATTTATCTGGCAGATTTTTTTTCACCATGAAAATATCCTTTTTTCACAAAAATTCTAAATCCATGGTAGTAGAAAAAAACTATGCCTGCAATGGAAGTGCCAGCCCTAAATTGCTGTTTCCATGTCATGTCTGGATTTGGAATCATATAATGGTGTAGAATCCACTATTGAATGTATAGTGTTGTATTTTCTTACAATGATTATGTACCTCCTGGTGGATATCTGAGTGTGTTTAATAGAGTCAAAATGATTAAAAGCACTTTCTTTAAATGGCTGAATTTCCTTACCTAATTTTTCATGATAGCAACTTCAGTTAGATTTTTGGTCCATCTCAATATGCACCTGATTAACTATCTGGATTTCAGCTGCTTTGGAATCTTCCTGACATTAGAAATGCAAATGCTTCTTAAAAGTCCTAGGAGAGCTTATTGCAGGCAATGACAACTGAAAAGTAGGAAGCTAGGTGGACGGATAATCAGATGGTTCTGACATAGTCTATTCTCAGCCAGATGGAGATCAACAAGTTTTAATTATAAAGGCAATGTCTCCTAAATTTTTAAGAACCCTATACTTTTTACGTAGTAGACTATCTACTGTATTGATGCTAAAGATAATGTATTTAAAAGTAACTGAACATTTATTGAAAGGACACCTACCTTTGAATCATCTCAATGACCTCGCAGAAATTCTGGGCAACATACAGGTGATCCAACAGAAACCAAATTATCAATACATATGGGAGTAGTGTCATCACTCATGCAATATCAAGTTACACTGACATTACATTGACAAGTTAATTAACAAAATAATGAAGCTCATATATTTGACAGACATTCCGTCTATATGGATTTTGCTTTGATAACTAGAGAGGCAGACAGTCTACTTTTTATTTGAGCAGAAGTTTTAATGTGTCAAATTATACCATATGATGAACTTTAAAAATGCTACTACATATTTGGTCAGATCAAGAGGGTTGTCTTAACTGATATATTACAAAACTATAACAGTAGCCTCCTCAAATAGAATATTTATCCGAATTGGTGTTTTAAAGTAATAGATATAAGAACTAGGTAAAAATCTCTCTCTCTCCCACACACACACACACACACACACACACACACACACACACACACACATTCTTTCTCTCTCACACACACACATATATGCACACAGATCAAAACTTGAGCCAAAACATTAAAGCTTCTTGATCAGGGGAGTAACATAAGCATTCACTGCTGGGTGGAAAGAAATTAAATAAACCAATATAGAAGGTGCAGTTAAGAGGATCAAAATGCTAATGAATCAAGGGAGCAATTAAATTTGTGAAAAATGAAAAACACAGAATGGCAAGAATTGGGCTCAGAGATATGGGGTGAGGTTTGAAAAAGAGAAAACAGTTATATTATTATTCTAAATTAGTGAATTCCATAAAGGCATAAAAAATATTTTAGTTTTGAGCTAAAGGGGTTGAGATAGAAGATAATTTGGTGGATGGAAGCATTAGGTAATGAATGCTAGAAGGTACATCAAGAGAAGGAAGGAGGTGCTATAAGTGCAGCTGCTTAAAATGAAAGCTGCAGGTGTGGGTGTGATAGCTCTTATACCCTTTTGATAAGTTAAGGTTTTCTATATTGTGATAGGCCATCCATTTGAGCAGACCATCATGAAACATCAGAAGTCCAGGGAGAGAATGAGCACCTGCCTAATAAGCCAGAACAATTGAACCAACACTGGTTATGCAAGAGGAAAGTAGAATAAAGGAAACAATTAAGAAATCCCTTTCCTTATAAAAAAGAACCAGTCAGAAATGTAAAATTCAATAACTGACATAGAAAATACACTAGACGGAATCAGTAGCAGATCAGGGGATACAAATGAATGGATCAGTGATCTGGAAGACAGGGTATGGAAAGCAGCCAAGCTGAACAGCACAAATAAAAAAGAATAACAAAAAATGAGAGTAAGTTAAGAGAACTCAGTGAAATCAAGTGGAATAACATTTGCATTATAGGGATCCCAGAAAGTGAAGAGAGAGAAGGGGTTAGAAAAATTATTTGAAGGAATAATAACTGAAAACTTCCTGAATCTGAGAAAGGAAACAGACATTCAGGCCTAGGAAACACAGAAAGCCCCTAAGAAAATGAACCCCAAAGTATCAACAATAAGACACATAATAATTAAGATGGCAAAAAGTAATGATAAAGAGAGAATTTTAGAAGAGAAAAGAAAACAGTTACATAGAAGGGAAACCACATAAGGCTGTAAGTTGTTTTTTTTCAGCAGAAATTTTGCAGGCCAGAAGAAAGTGGCATGATATGAAATGAAAAACAAAACAAAACAAAGCAAAAATAAAACCTGCAAATAAGAATACTCTAGCTGGAAAAATTATCATTCAGAATAGAAAGAGATAAATAGTTTCCCAGAAAAACAAAAGGAAAGGAGTTCATCACCACTAGATAAGCCTTATAAGAAATGGTAACGGGAATCACTGAATAGAAAGGAAATGCCAAGATGTCCATTGACAGATGAATGGATAAAGAAGATGTGGTATATATGTATACAATGGAATATTATGCAGCCATCAAAAGGAATGATATCTTGCCATTTGCAACAACGTGGATGGAACTGGAGGGTATTATGCTGAGCGAAATAAGTCAATCAGAGAAAGACATGTATCATATGACCTCACTGTTATGAGGAATTCTTAATCTCAGGAACCAAACTGAGGGTTGCTGGAGTGATGGGGGGTGGGAAGGATGGGGTGGCTGGGTGATAGACATTGGGGAGGGTATGTGCTATGGTGAGTGCTGTGAATTGTGTAAGACTGTTGAATCACAGACCTGTACCTCTGAAACAAATAATACATTATATGTTAAAAAAAAAAAAAAAGAAGAAGATAGCAGGAAGGGAAAAATGAAAGGGGGGAAATTGGAGGGGGAGATGAACCATGAGAGACTATGGACTCTGAGAAACAAACTGAGGGTTCTAGAGGGGAGGGGGGTGGGGGGATGGGTTAGCCTGGTGATGGATATTAAAGAGGGCACATACTTCATGGAGCACTGGGTATTATATGCAAACAATGAATCATGGAACACTACATCAAAAACTAATGATGTAATGTATGGAGATTAACATAACATAAAAAAAAAAAAAATAAAAAAAAAAAAAAAAGGAAGGAAATGCCAGAATCAGGAATATTAAGAAAAAAATCATAGGTAAGTGCAAACATATAATAAAAGTAGTAGAGTAATCAATTATGAAACCTGTATGGAGGTTAAAATGCAAAGCAGTAAAATCATTTATAACTACAAAAATCAACCAAGGAATTAGAATTCACAAAATAAAAGAATGTAAAATATGACATGAAATATGTGAGTAAAAATTTAGTGTTTAAAATGGGATCAAACTTAAGTGACCATCAACTTAATATAGACTGGTATATGCATAAGATGCTATATATGAACCTAATGGTAACTGCAAATTCAAAACTTGCACTAGATACATCAAAAATTAAAAAGAAAAAAAAGACAGAAAGAAAAGCATCCAGATATAACACTAAGGAAAGCAATCAAACCACGAAGGAAGAGAGAAAGAGAAGAAGGATCAGAGAATACCTACAAAAACAACAAAAAACATGTTCAAAATGGCATAAATACTACTTATTAATAACTACTTTGAATGTAAATGGAATAAATGCTACAATCAAAAGACAGAGTAACAGAATGGATTAAAAAAAGAAGACGATGGGCGCCTTGGTGGCTCAGTTGGTTAAGCGACTGCCTTCGGCTCAGGTCATGATCCTGGAGTCCCAGGATCGAGTCCCGCATCGGGCTCCCTGCTCAGCAGGGAGTCTGCTTCTCCCTCTGACCCTCCCCCCTCTCCTGCTCTCTCTATCTCATTCTCTCTCTCAAATAAATAAATAAAATCTTAAAAAAAAAAAAAAAGACGACGACGACCCATATATCTGCTGCCTACATGAAATTCACTTCAGACCTAAGGACACATACAGATGGACAAGGAAGGGTTGGAAAAACATTTGACATACAAATGGAAGTGAAAAGAAAGCTGGGGTAGCTTGTATAGGACAAAATACACTTTCAAACAAAAACTGTAATGAGACAAAAAAAAAAGATACTATAGAATGATAAAGGGAACAATCCAATAAGAAGATATGATGACTATATATATCTATGCACCCAACACTGGAACAACAAAATACATACTGCAACTATTAACAATAAGAAAGAAATTGAATGTAATACAATAAAAGTAGGGAAATTTAACATTGCACTTACATCAATAGATAGATCATTCAGACCAAAAAATCAACAAGGAAACAGTAGCTTTGAATGACATGTTACACCCACTGGATCTACAGAACATTCCATTAAAAAAACAGTACTTTACACATTCTTCTCATGTGCACTTAATTCTCCATAAAAGATCATATGTTAGGCCATGGAACAATTCTCAATAAATTCAAAAGTATTGAAATAATATCAAGTATATTTTTTCTGATCACAACAGTATAAAATTAGAAATCAATCACAAGAAAAAATCTGGAAGGAACACAAATACATGGAGGCAAAATACTAAACAATAATCTAAGAGGAAATCAAAATTACATGGAGACAAATGAAAATGAAAACACAATGGTCTAAAATCTTTGGGATGCAGCAAAAGCAGTTCTAAGCAGGAAGTTTATAGCAATACATGCCCACCTCAAGAAACAAGAAAATCTCAAACAATATCATCTTACACCTAAAGGAGCTATAAAAGGAGCAAAGAAAGCCCAACTGAGTAGAAGGAAGGTGATAAAGATTAGAGCAGAAATAAATGAAATAGAGACTAATCAAAAAAGAGAATGGATTATTGAAATCAGGACCTGGTTCTTTGAAAAGATATCAAAAATTGATGAACCTTTAACCATACTCATCAAGAAAAAAAGAGAGGACTCAAATACATAAAATCAGAAATAAATGAGGAGATGGGGTGCCTAAGTGGCTTAATCAGTTGAGCCTCTGGCTCTTGATTTTGCCTCAGGTCATGATCTCAGGGTCATAGGATTGGGCCCTATGTCAGGCTCTATGCTCAGTGGGGAGTCTGCTTGGGATTCTCTCTCTCCCTCTGTTGCTCCCCCCCCCCACTTGTGTGCTCTCTCTCTCCCCCTCTTTGTCTGTCTCTCTCTTAAATAAATAAATAAATCTTAAAAAAAAAACTAGAAAGAAATGAGGAGAAGTAACAATGGGCACTACAGAAATACAAAGGATTATGAGACTATTATAAAAAAAAATTATACGCCAGGGATGCCTGGGTGGCTCAGTTGGTTAAGCGTATGCCTTCGGCTCAGGTCATGATCTCAGGGTCCTCCTATCGAGTCCTGCATCAGGCTCCTTACTCAGCAGGGAGCCTGCTTCTTCCTCTGCCTGCCACTCCCCCTGCTTGTGCTCTTTCAAATAAATAAATAAAATCTTTAAAAAAATTATATGTCAAAAAAGTAGACAAGGTATAAGAAATGGGTAATTTCTAGAAACACACAATCTCCCAAAACTGAATCAAAAAGAAATAGAAAATTTGAAATAACCAATCATTAGCAATGAATACTATATATAGTACACCCTAAAAACATCACCAAAAAACTACTAGAAAGGATAAATGAATTCAGTAAAGTTACAGGATATAAAATTAATATACAGAAAGTTGTATTTCTATACAAAAATAATGAAGTAGCAGGAGAAATTAAGAAAAATAGTCCATTTACAATTGTACTAAAAAGAATAAAATACCTAGGAATAAACCTAACCAAGGAGGGGAAAGACCTGTACTCTGAAAACTATAAAACACTGATGAAAGACATTCAAAGATGACACAAGCAAATGGAAAGACATTCCATGCTCATGAACTGGAGAACAATTACTGTTAAAATACCTGTATTGCCCAAAGAAATCTACAGACTATATGCAATCCGTATAAAAATACCAACAACGTTTTTTACAGAATGAGAACAAAAAATGCTAAAATTTGTATGGAACCACAAAAGACCCCAATTAGCCAAAGCAATCTTGAGAAAGAAAAACAAAGCTGGATATATCACAGTCTTAGATTTCAAATTATATTATAAAGCTATAATAATAAGAACAGTAGGATACTGGCACAAAAATAGATACATAGGTAAATGGAGCAGCATAGAAAGCCCAGAAATAAACCCATGCTTATATGGTCAATTAATCTACAATAGAGGCAAGAATATACAATGGGGAAAATACAGTCTCTTTGGGCACCTGGGTGGCTCAGTTGGTTGGGCGACTGCCTTCAGCTCAGGTCATGATCCTGGAGTCCCGGGATCAAGTCCCACATTGGGCTCCCGGCTCAGCAGGGAGTCTGCTTCTCCCTCTGACCCTCCTCCCTCTCATGTGCTCTCTCTCTCTCCTCTCATCCTCTCTCTCAAATAAATAAATAAAATCTTAAAAAAAAAAAAGAAAGAAAATACAGTCTCTTCAACAAATGGTGCTGGGAAACTGGATAGCTACATGCAAAGAAATAAAGCTGGACCACTTTTTAATTCTATACACAAAAATAAACTCAGAATTGATTAAAGAGCTAAATGTGAGACTTGAAACCATAAGACTCCTAGAAGAAAACATAGGCAATAATTTCTTTGACATGAGTTATAGAAACATTTTTTCTAGATCTGTCTCTTCAAGCAAGGCAAACAAAAGCAATATTGGGACTATGCCAAAATCAAAGAGCTTCTGCACAGCGAAGGGAACCATCAACAAAACAACAGGGCAACCTAGTAAATGGGAGAAAGTATTTGCAAATGCTACATCCAAGAGTTTAAGACTATATATATTATATATATATCTCTCTCTATATAATATATATATATATAAGATATATAAACATATAACTCAACCCCTCCCCTAAAATAATAATCTGATTAAAACAGGCATAGGATCTAAATAGACATTTTTCCAAAGACATACAAATGGTCAAAAGACACCTGAAAAAGTGCTCATCACTGATAATTAGAGAAATGTAAATCAAAACCACAATGAGATGCCCTCTTATACCTGTCAGAATGGCTAGAATAAAAAAGACAAGATAATGAGTGTTGGCAAGGATGTGGAGTAAAAGGAACCCTCATGCACTATTGGTGGGAGTGCAAATTTGTGCAGCCACTGCAGAAGACAGTATAAAGCTTGTGCAAAAAATTAAAATAGAATTATTATATGATCCAGTAATTCCACTACTGAGTATTTACCTAAAGAGAATGAAAACACTAATTTGAATTGATATATGCACCCCTATGTTTATTGCAGCATTAGTTTATCATAGCCAAAATATGGAAGCAGCCCAAGTGTCTATCCACAGATAAATGAAAAAAGAAGAGGTCTTATATTTATACACTGGAATATTACTCAGACACAAAAAATAATGATGTCTTACCACTTGTGGCAACATGGATCGACCTGCAGGGTATAAAATTAAGGAAAATAAGTCAGACAGAGAAAGACAAATATCATATTACTTCATTCATATGTGGAAATAACAAAACAAATGGACAAAGGGAAAAAGAGACAAACAAAAAATTAGACTCTTAAATACAGAGAATAAACTGGTGGTTGCCAGAGGGGAGGTGGCTGGGGGAATGGGTGAAATAGAGTGGAATATGAGCACACTTATTATAATGAACACTGAGTAATGTACAGAATTGTCAAACCATTATATTGTACACCTGAAACTAATATAACATGGTTTGGTAATTATACTTTAAAAAAAAAAGAAGAAATGCCTTTTCTCAGTTAATGACCTTTGCTGAGAGACTAGAGCTGGCATAGTGATTTCTAAAATATACCTCACCTTGGCTAATTCAGACAACCTAAGGAAGTAGGCATTATTAGTACCCCTTTACCTATGTGAGATAATAGAAAATATATATATTGGTCTTTGCCCCCAGTTCCTGGCATACAACTCCTAAAACCCTTGTAATTTTCTAATGATAAGAACATCTCTTATTCTAATATTTGGTCTTTGACCCCATCCCTGACAGAGGGCTCCTAAAACCCTTATAATTTTCTAAGTTATAAAACACTAGGAGCGGGCGCCTGGGTGGCTCAGTTGGTTAGGCGACTGCCTTCGGCTCAGGTCATGATCCTGGAGTCCCGGGATCGAGTCCCGCATTGGGCTCCCTGCTCGGCGGGGAGTCTGCTTCTCCCTCTCCCACTCCCCGTTTGTGTTCCCTCTCTCGCTGTGTCTTTCTCTGTCAAATAAATAAATAAAATCTTTAAAAAAAAAAAAAAAAAACACTAGGAGCATCTTCTATTCTATTGAGGTAACTCTGGGTGAGCTCATGGACAGCTCCAGGATGAGGGCCATTCACCAAAAAGGCAAAACCATGATTAGAAGATTGGAATTTTCAGCCCACCACTCCCCATCCTCTAGGGAGGAGAGTGGGGCTGGATCAATAATAACTGATCAGGTCTATGTGAGGAGGCCTCTATAAAAGCCCAACAGTAAGGGGTTTGGAGAGCTTCCAGGTTGGTGAACAGATCCACAAACGAGGAGGGTGAGATACCCCAACCCCATGGGGACAGAATCTCCTGTACTCAGATCTCTCACAGACCTCACCCTATGTATCACTTCATATGGCCACCCAGCTATAGCCTTTATCATATCTTTTAATAAGCTGGTAAACATAAGTAAGGGTTTCTCTGCTTTCTCTGAGCTGTTTTAGCAAATAATCAAATACAAGGAGAAGAGGTCATGAGAACCTCCTTTTTGTAGCCAAGGCAGACAAATATTGTGGTTAACCTGGGGATTTATTACTTATATTGCCATCTGAAAGGGGGGACAGTCTCATGCGATGGAGCTCTTAACCTGCAGAATCTGATGCTATCTCCACATCAGAATGTAGTTAAATAGTCAGACACCTAGCTTGTGTCAGATAATTACTTGTTGTGGGGGAATAACACACACATACACACATTTGGTGACAGGAAGTGTCAGAAGTGAAATCTTCTGTATGAAAGTAAAGGAGACACACACAGGAGGTGAACTGCAAGTTTTTCCCGTACAACCTATTGGGAAACTAATGTTTATGCATGTCACAGTAATCTGCCCTGTGAGTTCACACTATAAATGTGTCAAATTTGGGGTCTAAAGCAGGTAGTTTCAATTCTGATACTCATACAGATTTTTTTCAGATACCCCTTATCATTTAATCTTATTTTATCACTTGGCTAGGGGCTTACTTGGGCTTGAATCATAAAATCCATTCTGCAAGAATTTTTACCACATTCACATGTTTGTAAACCCAAGGAAACTAGAGCAGTGAGCAGCTGAGTGAGCTCTTTTAAAGCAGATGTATGCTGAATTTGGAAAAGCAACTGTTCTTTGCCCACTAAAATCATGACAGTTTTCAGACTCATGAACCCAGTACCTCTCGTATATTAAAGCTGGCCTTCAGAAAAAAGCCAGAAATAACTTTAAAGAAAATTAGTGATAGTCTTCAGGCTCATGACCATGAGATATGTAACCACCTATAGCCCTTCTGGGTACTGTAAGAAGAGGAACTTTTGCCATGTTAGGAAAATATATATGAAGAAAAATTGTTTACATAATAAAAACTGCTCTACAATGCAGTTTAATGACAATCCAATTAATATAGCACAGCATTGTCACTTAAAATACATTAAATTGAATGGCTGCAAAAAGAAAAAAAAAATAAGGTTTTTAAATAAGACTTTTCAGTTACACAACTTTTAGCCATGTGTTAGAAGTAAGGAATGGAAAAGTAGTCAGAGATGGGGTGAAAGCCTAAAATTCATGGTTTCACTGTAGAGGTAATTGGTGTCTTTAAAAAGCTGAGTTATGGCAGCAAACTGCATATTTTGCATGAAAATAGCAGAACACATGTCAAATTTCATATAAATGCTTTATCTTTTGTCATGCTGACTCTGGCTGTGATAAACAACTTTTCTACAGACTATCAAATAACTCACCCCATGCTAAGGTAACAGAGAATGATTCTCTCACACCTCAGTCCTCAAAATAAGATGTTCCCATATGGATCTCTGAGTGCACTGACAAGGACCGACCTTGAGAATACATGCAGGAGGACAGACTCTGAAACTGGGGAAACAGCAAATTCTGTTCTTTTCTTCCCAAAGAACTTCTTCCTTTAGAGCAATGTTTCAAATCAATAGTCCTCAAGACACAATATTCTCTTTCTGGAAAATATCCCATTCACCAAATAAGTCTAAATTTCAATATCTAATGTAGCCAAGCTCTCTACCCCCACTCTGGTATTTCCTTTTACTCATTCAAAAATTTATTTTACATGACGGACTCCTAAAGTTCTTTGAATTTGAGCCCTTATATTTATCTAATACAAGACAGAAAACGGCGCAAAATTTATAGAATCACCAGTCGACAAGGTAAAAGTTGGAAAATGTCTAGTACCAGTAAGAATGTGAGAAAGTAACCAGTGGTAGCATAACTGCTGGTAGGACAACAAAAATGTAAAATATTTTTTGGAGGGCAATTAGATGGACAGTATATATCAGAAGATAAAATGTAGTGTATTTAATACAATGCTTCTAATTCTACCTTAAAGGAATACTTGCATTATAACTTAAATATTTAAGTTTAAGGATGTTCATTACAAATTTGTTTATAACAGAACAACATGAAATTGATGTGAATATCCATCTCTTAGAGAGTGATTATGCAGGTATGATAAAGCTATATAATGCAGGAAATTACGCAGCCATTAAAAGGGAGATAGGCCTATGTGTACTTTCTCGGGAAATGCTCCAAAATACATAGTTACTTAGTCAAACCAGACCAAGTGTATTAAATGAATCACTTTATTTAAAATATGTTTATGTATCTGTTTACATGTATTTGAATGCACATCCATGAAGCATTAACTGGAGAAATGAAACAACACATACCAAACTCTTATCTATAAACTGAGGTATAAATGGACATTTTCCATATTTCTGTCCTAGTACTAAATTTCCTTGAAACTTTTAGAGTGAAAATTTACTTATATACTGATTTTAGAATGACAATGGTAATGATAATAAACTATAAAAGGTATAACATATATAAAAATATAAATATAAATATATATGATAAAAATATAAATATATGTATATATTTATTCTAATCTTAATGTGTCTCTTTTCCTTAAAATACTCTCCCCAAGTCCCCACAACTATCACTGACTTCCCAACCAATTCGTTCTTTTCTACAACCTTTCAGATTTTAACACATTGCCATTCAGGGAGTTCTATCCCCCTGAAATAGAGCACCCATTTTTTAAAAAAATCTGCATTAAATTTATGTATTTATTTATGTATTTACTGTATAGTTCACACAATGTTACAGGATTTTCATGAGTACAGCATTGTGAATTGAAATCTCTATACATTACCACAAGTGTAAATATCATCTGTCATCATACAACACTGTTAAATATCATTGGTTATATTCCTTTCCCTATGCTGTACCTTTTATTCCCATGAGTTCTTCAGTCCATAACTGGAAACCTATGTTTCCCACTCCCTTTCATTCATTTGCCCATGCTTCCCTTCCATCTGGCAACCATCAGCTTGTTCTCTGTATTTGTAGCTATGATTCTGCTTTTTGTTTATTCATTTGTTTTATGATCTAATAATTCCACTACTATGTAGTTACCCAAAGAAAATGAAAAAAACTAATTCAAAAAGATATATGCACCCCATATTTATTGCAGCATTATTTACAGTAGCCAAGATATGGAAGCAACCTAGTGTCCACCAATAGATGAATGGATAAAATTGTGGTATATATACAATGGAATATTAGTCACAAAAAAGGATGAGCTCTTGACATTTGTGACAACATGGATAGACCTAGAGGCTATTATGCTAAATGAAATAAGTCAGACTGAGAAAGACAAACACCATATGGTTTCACTCATACATGGAATCTAAAAAACAGAGCACCTTGTATTTTCCACCATAACTGTCTTCTATACTAGAATGAAAGTTCAGTAAGGTCGGGATCCAGGTCTTTATGCTTTCCCCATTATTCCCTTGGGAAAAAACAAAGTCCTTGAGTAACTACAACTCATTTAGCAGGAAGGGCTAGCAAGAACACTGGATACATGGGTAAGCAACATTAGAGAGGCAAGAAGAACCAGTGAACCATGCTGTCAATACAACATCAGATGAATTTACTTTTTAGCCAGGTTTTGACACATTCTGGCTGGTAGGAACTTCAAGGTGTTGGATGAATGATTGAATCAGTGAATTCATAACAAAATGAATATTACTTCACTTGTACTGAAGATAATACTCCTGGAAAGGAATTGAAAATAAATTCCCCCTGGAAAGGAATATGTAAAAAAAAAAAAGTAAAAGACAGTGTGAACTTGGAAAAAGAACATAAAAGTAACAATGTTACCAATATCAGAAGCTTTGCATGAAGCAGCCCTTGGATCTCATTTAGAATTTTTGTGAATTACTGACTTTGAGTAACTTATAATCCATTCGTGGATATATTTAGGTATAATTAAATAATAATTTATTCATTTACTAATACTCATTTATGTCAGATGACATAAGCCTATAGACAGAAAAAAATATTTTAGGCAGTCTGAAATTCAATATAGTTTGTTTTTTTAAAAACAAAGTTTCTTAAGGCAGGAGGGAGAAAAGATCCTCTTGTCAAAACCTCAAGGTTATGTTTCTCTCATTCACATTTGAGTTATTATATTGCTTTCATTCATATATTTAGCTGAGTAATTTTATTTAGTGCTTCATTTCATTCTAAAATATGTTGTACTTGGCAAAATACTTTTACTTGTTATTTTTCTTTTTTTTTTTTTTTAAAGATTTTATTTATTTATTTGAGACAGAGAGAATGAGAGAGAGCACATGAGAGGGGGGAGGGTCAGAGGGAGAAGCAGACTCCCTGCCGAGCAGGGAGCCCGATGCGGGACTCGATCCCGGGACTCCAGGATCATGACCTGAGCCGAAGGCAGTCGCTTAACCAACTGAGCCACCCAGGCGCCCTACTTGTTATTTTTCTAATATGTCTTTTTGCTATTTAGTTCAAAACTCTATTAGGAAAATTTTTATTGTAATTTTCCTGGCCCTCAGATACCTATTCAGTTTTGATAGGGCTTGACCATGAAATTATATCTAATTTATATGTATTATTTCTTTTTAACTGCCATTTCTCCAAATGTGGCTATTTACCAAAATTATCACATCACATGCCAGTCAGAGTATAGCAGGAGCTGGCTAACAAGTATTTTCATCTGATGTTATGAAGGCAGAATGCCCATTCGTCTTTTCTTTTAAACCGAAGTTTCTTAAGTCATGAAGTTCTCCCATGTCTCCAGCATGCATGCAAGCTCTTCTTCTTAAACAGGACATAATTACCCATGGACTATATGCTTTCAACTTTAGCATGGGTGTCCCAAAATTGTTTTCTTCCAGCTTACCACAACTTATGTAAGGTTCGGTTTGTTAACAAATAAATACTTTTTTTCTATTATTTTATAGACAAAGCTTTACCTATTACTAATTTTTCATTGAGTTGATGGTGTCATTTAATTCAGGCATCTCTCAGGTAACACTGTTTCCAACACTTAGCTGAGTCACAAAATTAAAGCTGATAACACAAAACCAGGGTGAAAGTTACTTTGGGATAATATAATAATTTTTTAAGTATGAATTACTGTCACCTCATAAATTAAAAAAAGCCTAATTTTAAGAATAAGAGGGAAAAAAACAGGAGTGGAGAGATAAAGGCATGGAGAGATAAAAATGGAAGTTCTCTAGTGGTGAAGGCACAATACGCCAACCAATGCTGGCAAATATCAGAAGGAAAATTAATTAATAGTTTATAAGATTCAAAAGTTGACATGTTACCTTTTTCTCTGAGAAATAAATATGCACTTATAATCCTAAAAATAAAATGCATTAGATGGGTCTGTCAATGTTGATTTAAAGTACTGTAACATTTAAAGAGTTTCTTTCATAACTCTAAAAAACATGAATTTGGAGAAATCATCAAACTAAAATACTTTTACCTCAATGTCAGAGTTCAATATACAGAGAAGAAATAGAGGGAAAATATCAAACTTGGTGATTTTTTTTATTAGCCTATTGTCTTCTGAATGTTTTGGGGGTCATATAGAGATTTTTCTTGACTGAAATCATGTCAAGGACTGTACTTTATAACCAAATACAGTGGTGTGAACAGTATTTTTTTTTGCACAAACTTCCTAGTGTAGGCCATAATTAAAACCCAGATAAATAGGATAAAATATTATGTGATATTCAGGTCCATTTGCTACCCTTGGAAATAAAACTGTGCTGTAGTCTAGAATGACTGTAGATCCACTAATCTTATATTTCCAGGATGTTTATTTTCTGTAAGAAAAAAAAATGTTCCTTGAATTAATATTATGTTAAAAATAGGGATGAAGAACACATAACCATACTGTGAAACCACTTATCTCTGAATATATAGCCAAAGGTGAGAAATACTATTGATGCAGCCAACATTTTTATAGGAACTCTGAGATAATAGAGACATTAAAATTCAAAAACTTCTGTACAAGCATTATCTAGCAGATAATTTTACAAAGATTATTCTGTGGGGTTTTTGTGTGTTTTTTTCCCTTTTTTTTTTACTATTTGAAAATAAGATGTTTTATTGAATAAATTTAATGGAAGATATGAAAGACTTGTACACCGAAAATTCCACGTCATTGAAAGAAATTAAAGACCTAAATACATGGAGTATTCCAGATTCATGGATTAGAAAAAATAATACTAAGTATCATTAAATATTAAGTATTTGAAAGATTGAAATTTGTACATATTCCCAGATTGTCCAATTTATACTGAATGTATATGTCGATCATTTCAGTCAAATATGTAGTAATATCCCTAGTGGTTCTGGATGGCATTTGTTAATTAATTACCTTAAATTCATTACAGCCCATTAATTGTTTTAAAATTAGATGTCCATTTTATTTTGGAATATTTTAATTATTTCTTAAGTATAACTGACATACAATATTCTATTACTTTCAGGTATACATACTTATTTTCTATTTTTATACATTTTGAAATATCCCCATAAGTTTACTTATTATCTGTCGCCATACAAACTTATTACAATATTACCTTCTACATTCTCTATGTTGTGCTTTACATCCCCATTACTTATTTATTCTGTACCTGGAAGTTTGTACCTCTTAATTCTCTTCACCTATTTCACCTGACTCCTCAATCACTCCCCTTCAGATAACCAACAGTTTGAATCATTTATCTATGAGTCTGTTTCTGTTTTATTTTTGTTTTGTTGTGTTGCTTTTTTTATTTTATGTATTTTCATTTTCTTATTTTAATATATTCTCTCTATTTCTCATTATAAATGCTTATTTTAAGAAAAAAATTCAAATAAACATTGCTTCACAAGGAACTAGAAAAAGAAGAAACTTATCTGAAGTTCAGTACAGAAAGGAAATAACAAGAAAAATGAGAAATAAATAAAATAGACACCAAAATAGACAATAACACAACATCAAAAGTAATGACAAGTTTTTCCAAATAGACAAAATTGACAATGTTTTAGCAACATTAAAAAAAAGAAGACTCAAAACCAAAGTGAGAAATGGAAGAGAAAATAATACAACAGATACGACAAATACATAGTGTGATAACAGATTACTACAAACAATTATATACTAACAAATCAGAAAACAGAAAAAAAAAAAACCAGGTAATTCCTAACAATGCACAAGTTATCAAGACAGAATCATGAATCTTGAATCCAAGAAATAGGAAATCTTAGACCAATGACAAGAATGAAAAATGAATTAGGAATCAAAAATCTCCCAGCATAGAAAAGCCAAAGAGTATATGGTTTCATCAGTGAATTCTACCAAACATTAAAAAAATAATTAGAATCTTCATCAAAATTTTACAAGGGTGCCTGGGTGGTTCAGTCAGTTAGCATTCAACTCTTGATTTTGGTTCAGGTCATGATCTCAGGGTTGTGAAATCAAGCCTTGCATTGGGTTCCATGCCCAGAGTGGAGCCTGCTTAAGATTCTCTCTTTCTCCCTCTGCCTCCTCCCCAACGAAAAAAACCCCAAAATCTTACAAATAATAGAACAGAAGGAACACATTCAAAATCATTCTATGAGGCCAGTATTAACCTTGATACCAAAGCAGGATAGAAACAATACAAGAACATTTTATAAGATGACAGGAGAGTAGGAGGACTCTAGGCTTGTCTTGTCCCATGAACAAAGTAGATAACTATCAAATCATCCTAAATACCCCAGAAATTAAACTGAAGACTGACAGAACAAACTCCACAACTAAAGGGAGAGAAGAGGCTACATCTAAGAAGTTAGGAAGTGTGAGGACATGGTGTAGGGGAGAATGGATCACAGGTGCTGTGGAGGGGAGGGAGCTGTGGTCATGGAGAAGGGCAAGAAAGAGAGGAGCACACAGAGGAATGCATAAGTGGGTATTTCCCCAAAGCCATAGGCTTAGAAAATGAGAGGAGCTGAATTTCATGAGTACTTGCAGCCCATGGGGCTTAAAGACTGGTGTTCTAAAGTTTGGCAGGCTTGGCTGGGATAGAGACCAGAGAGTAATGTGCTGTTCCTGGAAAGAAATCAGGAAAAAATCCCAGAGACAGAGAGTGTGGAAAGAGAGATCTGAAAAACACCTGGGGCACACAGTGGGGAGATGATTTGCCTTTCTTGGAGAATGTCCCTGAGAGGCAGAATTCACAGAGACACCTCTCTGGGAACAAAGGAGTTGGCTGGCACCATTTTCTTCCCCTGCCTCTCAGCATTAATACAGAACCACCTGAAGGAAGCAGCTCAGTGTGACACTGGGTGCCTAACCTGCTTACACCAAGGACCACACCCCCAATGCTCTGATGGGACAGCACTTTTCAGTCAAGGTTGCCTCAGTCCCAGTGTGGTGGGCCCCTCTCCCAGAAGACCAGCACAAACCCCTGCCCACACCACGCCTCCTGATCAGAGATTTCTGCAGGGCATCAGTTCTGGTGGAGTTTCACAAGCAGACCAGAGCACACCTAGTTAAATGTCACCACACTCAGACCAGGGAAAAAAACACTGCCCACAGTAGGCAAGGAAAGCCTCCACAGACAGTTTGCCTGAAACATAGAGCAGGCAAAACACAACAGCAGAGCACACTCAGCACACACTGGAGACACTCCCTGAAACATCAGGCCCTGGGCACTACATGACCTCTTTTTCATACTTTCAGGAGCAGGAGACATAACTTGCTTTTCTAACACAAGGAAGGTAGAAACTTAGATAAAATGCCAAGATGGAGGAATTTATCTCAAATGAAAGAACAAGATAAGGTCACGGCCAGAGATCTAAGCAAAACAGATATAAGTAATATGACTGATAGAGAATTTAAAGCAACAATCATAAAGATACCAACTGAGCTTGAGAAAAGAATAGAAGCCATAAGTGAAACCCTTACCACAGAGATAAAAGAGTTAAAAAGGAATCAATCAGAGATGAAGAATACAACAAGATTGAAAACAGGCTTGATGCAATGAACAGCAGGATAAAAGAAGCAGAGGAATGAATTAGTGACCAAGAAGAAAAATAATGGAAAATAATGAAGCTGAACAAAAGAGAAAAAAGAATTATGCAACATGAGAATACACATAAGGAATTCAGTGACTCCTTCAAATGTAATAACATTTGTGTTACAGGAGCCCCAGAAGAACAAGAGAGAAAAAGGGGCAGAAAATTTATTTGAAGAGATAATAGCTGAAAATTTTCCTAATCTGGGGAAGGAAACATACATCCAAATGCAGGAGGCACAGAAAACTCCCATCAAAATCAACAAAAGAAGACCAAAACCAAGACATATTGTAATTAAAATTGCAAAATATAGTGATAAAGAAAAAATTCTTAAAAGCAGCAAGATAAAAGAAGTCCTTAACTTACAAAGGTAAACCCGTAAGACTAGCTGAAGACTTCTCAATGGAAACTTGGCAGACCAGAAGGGAGTGGTACGGTATATTCAAAGTGCTGAATGGGAAAACTCTGTTGTCAGGAATACTCTATCCATCAAGGCTATCATTCAGAATAGAAGGAGAGATAGTTTCCCAGACAAACAAATACTAAAGGAGTTCATGACCACTAAATCAACCTGCAAGAAACATTAAAGGGTACTCTTTAAATGCAAAGGACAGACCAAACATGACAAAGACGAGAAAGGAAAATCTCCAGAAACAATAACAAAACAAGTAATAAAATGGCAATAAATACATATCTATCAATAATTACTTTGAATGAAAATGGACTGAATGCTCTAATCAAAAGATATAGGATGCCAAAAGGGATTAAAAAAAAAAAAAACAAGACCTATCTATATGCTGCCTATAAGAGGCTCATTTTTGACCTAAAGACTCCTAAAGATTGAAAGTGAGGGGATGGAGAATCATTTCTCATGTAAATGGATGTCAAAAGAAAGCCACAGTAACAATACTTCTTTCAGAAAAAATAGATTTTTTCTACATATTTTAATATGTATTACTTGAGGAGAAAGTTTTTGAAGATCAAATATATTTGAGAAAAATTGGATTAACTGCAGGACTTATCAGAATCCTTAATGTGGGGGAAAAAAAAGAATTCTTAATGTGCTAATCGTGGTATTATCTCCTTCTCAGAAAGAAATATGGCTAACAATATTTCCCCAAATATTTAACAACAGAACACTTTTTCCCATAAAATACTTGACAACACTGGTACTTGATTAGCATATTCTGATAAACACTGATACACACACAAAAAGAATCCTTTTATTCTTTCTTTATTTTAGCTGCTTCTGGATTTGAGATGATGTTAAAAGGCAATTGATTGTTTCATTAAGAGTTTGGCATTACGTAGAATTCTACAAACCATTAAGGTTATCATTTTTGTTTAAGAAGTGGATACAATGAGCAACGAAGTGATTTATTGAGGTTTATAAGAGTTAAATTTATAATCTTAGATTCTAAAATAAGTAAATAGTCTTTCATATTTTCAGCATTGTTTTCTGAAAAGAAGAATACCAAGAGTAACAATGAAGTGGTACTAATATTATTGTAGTCAGTTTTTATCTGTTTTTAATATTTCCTACACAGAGTCTTTTATGTTACACTACATGACAAATGTTATATAATGTCACAGAGTCTGAATAAATGCAAATATTTTGTAGGAAAGTATTTTGAAGGACTAAAAACATGTGATCTCAATTTTTGGCTTCTTTAATCTGTACAAATAAACTTTTCCATTAAAATGGGATTTTACAACAGTTCACTGCACTCTTGTGTAAAACTTATTTGACAATTGATACATAGAGACAATGATACATGGAGAAAATAGGTGTGTAGAAAAGAGAAAAATATCAGTGATGAGATCCAACAAGTATAGAATTTTCTAATAACTGCACACATGCAACTTGGACCAGGGTAGCATGTTAATCTAATTTAATAAATGGATCTACAATACAGGAGGCAGTTGTGTAGAAGGTATCTGTCTTTTCCAATCAGAAAATTATACATTTTAGTTTAAAAGAAGGAAACATCCATCAGAGCAGTAGGATTTCCAACAGGACCTGCTGATTAGGACTTATGCAAGAATCACTTTTTACAAGGTTGTCTAGATGAATTTTTTCTCCTTTGCCAAATCAGCATCTTTAGAAAAATGCTTCTCAAGATTTGAATCTGTAGGGGCACCTGAGTGGCTCCATCGGTTGACCATCTGCCTTCAGCTCAGGTCTTGATCCCACAGTCTTGGGACTGAGCCCTGTGTTGGGCTCTCTGCTCAGCAGGAGCCTGCTTCTCCCTCTCCCTCTGCCTGCAGCTCTACCTGCTCATGCTCTCTCTCTTGCTCTCTCTGTCAAATATATAAATAAAATATTTAAAAAAAAAAGATTTGAGGGCGCCTGGGTGGCCCAGTTGGTTAAGCGACTGCCTTCGGCTCAGGTCATGATTCTGGAGTCCCGGGATCGAGTCCCACCTCAGGGTCCCTGCTCGGCGGGGAGTCTGCTTCTCCCTCTGACCCTCCCCGCCTCATGCTCTCTCTCTCATTCTCTCTCTCTCTCTCAAATAAATAAATAAAATCTTTAAAAAAAAAAGATTTGAATCTGTATGTAATATTAAGTTAGCTACTGCCTGAGGTTATTTTTCAATTATTAATGAGGAAAAAAAATATCAGAAGCTCATGTCTGAGCTTCTAATTTTAAAGATTAACAAGTTAAAATCAGAGAAACTAAAATTCAGATTCAAGCATAAAACAGGTTATCTGACTGTCAAGCTGTTGTATTCCCCGTTGCAGCTGTCAATTATAAATATCTAATTTTCTGACACATTTAGTATTTGCATCTTTCAAAAATCTTACCTTTAACTTCTTTTTCTCTGGCAAACTTTTCATTTCTCCTTCTATTCTAAATGACAAACTTTCTAGGTAGTGTATTCTTGATTGCTGTTCTTTTCCCCTCAGTGTTTTGAACATATCATATCACTCCCTTCTGGACTGCTGAAAATTCACCTGATAGTCTTATGAGATTCCCTTGTATGTAACTGTTTTCCCTTGCTGCTTCCAAAATTCTCCTTATCATTGTTTTTTGCCATTTTAATTATTATGTGTCTTGTTCTTGACCTCCTTGGGTTTATCTTCTTAGGGCCTTTCTATGTTTTCTGGCACTGAATGTCTATTTTTTCCCCGATATGGAAAGTTTTCAGCTATTACCTCTTCAAATAAGTTTTCTGACCCCTTCCCTTTCTCTTCTTCTCAAATCCATATAATGTCAGGGTTATTAGGCTTGATGATTTCACTGGGTCCCCTCAATGTACTCTCATTTATTTTTTTTTTCCTTTTTACTGTTCTGCTTGGTTGATTTCATTACCTTGCTTTTCAGATTTCTGATCCATTCTGTATCTTCTAATCTGCTGCTCATTCCCTCTAGTGTATTTTTTATTTTAGTTACCGAATTTTTAAATCTCAAACTGGTTCTCTTTTATATTTTCTATCTTTCCATTGAAATTCTAAGTTTATGTACTCTTCGCTCAAGTCTAGTGAGTATCTTTACAACTATTATTTTTATTTTCTTATCAGGCATATTTCTTATCTCTGTTTCATTTAGCTCTTTTACTGTGATTTGTCTTTTTCTTTAACTTGGGACATATTCATTTGTCTCATTTTGTCTAATGCTCTGTATCTGTTTCTACGTATTAGGGTGGTCAGCTATGTTTCCTGGTTTTGAAAGAAGTGGGCCTTGTGTAGAAGAGGTCTTGCAGTACCTTGTAGCATAATCTCCCCTGGTAAACAGAACTAAACACTCCTGGGGTATCTCCTATGTGGGCTATGTGTGCCCAACTGTTCTGACTGAGCCACATCTGCCTCAGCCCATGTGGCTGCAATGACCCACTTTGCCTACTGATGGTACACTAGGCAAGGTTTGGTTCCAGGATGCAAGAGTCCTATCTGAGGCCACTGAGGCCTCACTGATGGATAAGGTTGACAGACCAAGTGTCTGCAATTTGCCTCTCTATCATAGTTGCACATTCGGAAAGGGCAGTGTTTGCTCCCTGCACAGCCAACTAAGATGCCAGGCTGATGGAAATGCATGTGCTGGTGTGTTGGGTTAACACCCCTTCTCCTCAGGGCAAGAGTTACTTTAGAGTGGCACTAGCCCCTGTCAGGGCTGTAAAGGAATACACAAAATAAAAAGATGCACAATATGACATCATATACATAAGCATAGAGGCAGCAGTAAAAAATTTAATGCTTTTAAAATGTGTTTGAATGTAAGCAACCATCAATGTAATATAGACTGCTGTATACATAAGATGTCACAGAAAAATCTAATGGTAATCACAAATAAAAACTTAGATACAAAAAAGGTAAAGAAAAAGGAATATAAGCATACTATCATAGAAACCCATCAAACCACGAGGAAAGAGAGTATTAGAAGAAAAGAACAGAGAAGAATTACAAGAACATGAGAAAATTAACAAATGGCAATAAATACATATCTATCAATAATTACTTTAAATATAAGTGGACTAAAAACTCCAATCAAAAGACATAGGGTGACTGAATGGATAAACAAATAAAAAGCAATACCTATCTATATACTTCCAATAAGATACTCACTTCAGACCTAAAGATTTATACAGAGTGAAAGTGAAGGGATGGGAAAATATATACTATGCAAATGGAAGGGGAAAAAAGCCAGATTAGCAATACATGTATCAGGAAAAAAAAAAATAGACTTTAAAGACTGTAGCAAGAGACAAAGAAAAAGACTACGTAATGATAAAGGGATCAATCCAAGAGGATATAGCAATTGTAAATGTATATGCACCCAATATAGGAGCACCTAAGTACATAAGGCAAATATTAATAGATAAAAGAAATAAATGCACAGTAATAAATAGTGGAGAATTTTAACACCTTACTTACATCAATGGATACATCATCCAAACAGAAAATCAACAAGGAAATTCCAGTTCTGAATGACACATTAGACCAGAGGGACCCGATATATACAGAACATTCCATTCAACAACAAAAGAATACACATTCTCTTCAAGTGTATATGAAACATTCTCCAAGATAGATCACATGTTAGACACACAACAAAACCAAGTCTCAAAACCTTTAAGAAGATTGAAATTATATCATGCATATTTTTTTACCACAATGTTATGAAACTAGAAATCAATTACAAGAAAAACCTGGAAAAAACCCCACAAATACATGGAGGCTAACCAACATGTTACTATACAATGAATGGGTCAACCAAGAAATAAAAGAGAAAATTTAAAAAGTACAGACAAATGAAAATTTAAAAAAATGATTAAAAAATTTTGAATGCGTGCGCCTGGGTGGCTGAGTTGGTTAAGCGGCTGCCTTCGGCTCAGGTCATGATCCTGGAGTCCCAGGATCGAGTCCCGCATCGGGCTCCCTGCTCAGTGGGGACTCTGCTTCTCCCTCTGACCCTCCCCCCTCTCATGCTATCTCATTCTCTCTAAGAAAAAAAAAAAATTTTTGAATGCAGCAAAAACAGTTCTAAGAGGTAAGTTTGTAGCAATATAGGCCTATCTCAAGAAACAAGAAAAATCTCAAATAAACAATCTAATTTATACTTAAAGGAGCTTAAAAAAAAAGAACAAAGCCAAAGGTAATCAAAGATCAAAGGAAGGGAATAATAAGGACTAAAATAGAAATAAATGAAATACAGAATTTAAAAAAGTATAAAAGAGCAATGAAACCAAGAGATGATTCTTTGAAAAGATAAACAAAATTGATAAACCTTTAATCAGACTCATCATGAAAAAAGAGGAGTCAAATAAATAAAATCAAAAGTAAAGGAGAAGTAACAACTGACACCACAGAATTACAAAGAATTATAAGAAAATGTTGTGAAAAAAATTACATGCTAACAAATTGGACAACCTGGAAGAAGTGGATAAATTTCTAGAATCATAAAATCTCCCAAAACTGAATGAGGAAGAAATGGAAAATCTGAACAGACTGATTACTAGTGAGGGAAATAAATTGACAAGGAAAAAACTCCCAAGAAATAAAAGTATGGAACCAGAAACCAGATAGCTTGACAGGTGAGTTGTACCATTTAAAAAAGAGTTAACATCTATTCTTGTCAACCTATTTCAAAAATAGCAGATGAAGAAAAACTTCCAAATTCATCCCAGGAGGCCAACATTACTCTCATATTAAAACCAGATAAAGAGGGGCGCCTGGGTGGCTCAGTTGGTTAAGTGACTGCCTTCGGCTCAGGTCATGATCCTGGAGTCTCTGGACCGAGTCCCGCATCGGGCTTCCTGCTCGGCAGGGAGTCTGCTTCTCCCTCTGACCCTCCCCGCTCTCATGTGCTCTCTCTCTCATTCTCTCTCTGTCAAATAAATAAAATCTTAAAAAAAAAAAAAAAAAAAACAGATAAAGACACTACAAAAAAAGAAAACTACAGGCCAGTATCTCTGAATGAATGTAGATACAAAAGTCCTCAAGAGAATATTAGAAAACCAAGTCCAACAATACATCAAAAAATCATCCATCACGATCAAGTGGGATTTATGCCAGGGAAGCAGTAATCGTTCAATATTCAATTCAATATGTGATGTAACATATTAAGAGAAAATGATAAGAATCATTTGATCATCTCAATAGGTGCAAAACAAGCACTTGACAAAGTGCAACATTGATTCATGATAAAAACTCTCAACAAAGTAGTTTCAGAGGGGACATACCTCAACATAAAAAAACTATGTATGAAAAACCCACAGCTAAAATCATACTCAATGGTGAAAAACTGAAAGCTTTTCCTCTCAGGTCAGGAACAAGACAAGTATGTCCACTCTCACCACTTTTATTTAACATAGTACTGGAAGTCCTAGCTACAGGAATCAGACAGAAATAAAAGGCATCTGAATTAGTCAGGAAGAAGTAAAATAGATACTATTTGCAGATTACATGATACTATACACAGAATACCTTAAAAACTCCACCAAAACTACCCTAGAACTGATCAATGAATTCAGTAAAGTCACAATATACCAGAAATCTGTTGGGTACACTAATAATGAAGCATCAGAAAGGACAATTAAGAAAACAATCTCATTTACAAGAAATAACAGTATTGGCCAGGAAGTTGATAAAAGGGAACTCTCATGCCCTGTTGGTGGGGACAAAAATTGTGCAGCCACTGTGGAAAACAGCATGGAGATTCCTCACAAACTTAAAAACAGAAATACCACATGATCCAATAATTCCATTGTTATTCAAATTAAACAAAAACACTAAATCAGAAAGATATGCATCACTATATTTATTGCAGCATTACTTACAATAGTCAAGATGCAGAAGGAACCCAAGTGTCCATCAATAGATGAATGGATAAAGAAGATGCGGTGTATACACACACACACACACATATACACACATACATAGGCACATGCACACATATACACAATGGTATATTACCCATAAAAAATGAGATCTTGCCATTTGTTGTCACATGGCAAGATCCACATAGATGGACCTAGAGACTACTCTGCTATGTGAAATAAGTCAGACAGAGAAAGACAAATACCATATGATTTCACTTATATTAGAATGCAAAACCAAAACAAAAGAATATGCAAAAAACAGAAAGAGACCTATAAGTACAGAAAACAACCTAAAGATTGCCAGGGGTGGGGGGGTTGGGGAGAGGCAGAATAAGTAAAGGGGACTGGGATATGAAGGGTTCCAGTTATGGAGTGAACATGTCATGGAGATAGAGGCTACTGCAAGGGGAAAGTAGTCAGTGGTGGTGTAATAGCTTTCATTGTATGGTGATAGATGGTAGCTACACTTGTGATCATAGAATAATGTATAGATTTGTCAAGTCAGTGTGTCGTACGCCTGAAAGTGTTGTAACATTGTATGTCAACTATACTTCAATAAAAAATTAAAATAAAATAAATATGATCAAATTTACTAAACTGTGCACAGGCACACATAACACCACTTTAAGAAAAACACACAAAAAGCAGAATAAGTGTTCAAGACAAATATAGGAACAAAGAATGAGGGCAAAAAATAGACAATAGTAACAAACATGGCATATTAACACAATGTCAATAATTACCTTAAACATCAATGATCTAAATACATCAATTAAAAGACAGATCATCAGCATGAATCAAAAAACAAGAAACTCACTTTAAATACTCATAGATTTAACATAAAGGGGCGGAGAAAAATATACCAAGTTAACATTAATCAAAAAAGTAGTAGTTGCTATATTAATTTCAGACAGAGCAGACTACATGGCAAGAAATGTTATCATGGATAGAGATATTATATAATAATAAAGGGAGTCAAGAATTCAATGGGCTATATCAATCCTTAATGTGTATGTGCCTAATAATAGAGTGGAAAAATATCTGAGGCAAAATAAATAGAATTGCAAAGAGAAATAGATTAATCCACCACCATATTTGGAGACTTTAATACCCCTATATCACAAATGGACAAATCCAGCAGGCAGAAACTCAGTAAGGACATAGTTGAGCTCAACAGCACCATGAACCACTGGATTTAATTGAAGTCTATAGACAACTTACACAACAACAAATTACATATTGTTTTCAAGCTCACATAAAACGTTCACCAAGATAGACCATAACCAGGGCCTAAAACACACTTAAAATATTTAAAAGAATAGAAGTTATACAACATTTGCTTTCATACCACAACAGAATTAAACTAGAAATCAGTAATACAAAGACTGCTGAAAAAGGCCAAAAAACAGGATATTAAATAACACACTTCCAAATAACACATGAATCAAAGACGAAATCTCAGGAGAAATTTTAAAAGATTTTAAACTAAATAAAAATGGGATGTCAATCATTTTTATCAAAATTTATGGGATGCAGTGAAAGCAGTGCTTAGAGGGAGATTTATAGCATTGATTGCACTTTTAGAAAAGAAAAAAGATCTAAAATCAATAATGTAGGCTTCAACTTCAGGAAAGTAGAAAAAGTAGATCAAATTAAATATCAAGTAAGCACAAGAAATAATAACAGCAGTAATCAATGAAACTGAAAACTGGGAATCAATAGAGAAAGTGAACAAAGTCAGCAGCTCATTAACAGAATTGATGAACCTCTAGTAGACAAATTAAGAAAAAATAAGACAGAAGACATAAATGACTAATATCAGAAATGAAAGAAGCAGTGTCACTACAGATCCCATGCACTTTAAAACAATGATAAAGGAATAAATATTATGAATAACTGTAAGCCCACAAATATGGTAACTTAGGTGAATGGACCAATTCCTTGAACAACATAATCTGCCAAAACTCACACAAGAGGATATAGACAATCTAGATAGGTTTGTATTTTTAAAGAACTTGAAGCGATAATTAAACCTCTTAAAACAGAAAACACAAGGCCCAGAATTCACTGGCAAATTCTACCAAACAACTGGACAGCCACAGGGAAAAAATACCTAAATACAGAATTAACTCATCCTTCACAAAAATTAACTCAAAGTAGATCATAGATCAAAATGTAAAAGCAAAACTGTGCAAAACTCCTGGAAGATAACATAGTAGGAAACTTAGATGACTTTGGTATGATGTCTTTTTAGATACAACACCGAAGTCATGATCCCTGATATAAATAATTGATAATTTGCTTCATTAAAATTAAAAACTTCTACTCTGTGAAAGGCAATGTCAAGGGAACTAGAAAACATGCCACGAAATGGAAGAAAATATTTGCAAACAATATATCTGATACAGGACTTTCTCCCCCAATATACAAAGAAGTCTTAAAACTCAACAACAAAAAAACTTGATTAAAAAATAAGCAAAAGACCTGAAAAGACATCTCAACAAAGGCTATGTACAGATGGCAAGTATGCATATAAAAAAGCTGTTTATCACTGCATGTCATTAGGGACTTGCAAATTAAAACAATGAGACGCTCCTATTAAAACGTTCACAGTCCAAAACACTGACAATGCCAAATGCTGACAAGGATGCAGAACAACAGAAACTGTCATTTTTTTGGCAGTGGGAATGCAAAATTGTACATTTTGGAAGACAGTTTTTTGTTTTCTTACAAAACTAAGTACACTCTTACCATATAATTTAGCAATTGCACTCCTTGGTTTTACACAAAAGAATTGAGAATTTATGTCCACACAAAAACCTGCACACAGATATTTATAGCAGTTTTGTTCATAATTGCCAAAGCTAAGAAGCAACCAAAACGCCCTTCAGTAGGTGAGTGGATAAACTGGTATGTCCAGACAATGGAGTGTTATTCTGTGTTAAAACAAAATGAGCCATAGAGCCATCAACAGACAAGGAGGAACCTTAAACGCATATTACTAACTGAGAAAAGCCAATCTGAAAAGCTACATACTATACGATTCCAACTATATGACGTTCTGGGGAAAAAACAAAAAACAAAAAACTATGGAGACAAGAAAAAGATCAGTGGTTGTCAGGGGTTGGAGGAAAGGGAAGGATAAATAGGTGACGTATAAAGTATTTTTATAGCAGTGTAACTATTTTGTATTGTAGATATACACCATTATACATTTTTCCAAACCAATAGAATGTACTACAGCGAGAGTGGACCCTAACATAAACTATGGACCTTGGGTATTAGAGATGGGTCAATCTAGGCTCATTTATTGTAGCAAATGTACCACTCTGGTGCAGGATGTTGATAGTTGAGGAGGTTGCATGTGTGTAGGGATAAGGGTTATATGTGAACTCCTGTACTTTCCTTTTAATTTTGTGAACTAAAAGTGCTCTAAAAATAAAGTTTATTAGTAAAAAGTTAAAAAAAAATTCAGACCCCTGGGTCCTATCTCCTAGGTACTTATTCAATCTTTGAAGATGAGACCTAGACCTCTGCATGCTGAGTTTCTCACATTTATACTTAGAGTAACAAAGTCACTAATGAGATCCAGAATCTCTAAAACCCAGGATGATCACAAAGTACAATTAGATAACTACAAACCTCTGTCTTGAGTTATGAAACTACTGAAATCAGCAAAAAAAAAAAAAAAAAAAAGAGAGATAAGAAATAAACTCAATTTCCCACAAGCACAGTGTCTGTTCCCCAGTTGTCATTTTGACAGGAGCTGTTCAAAACCAGGAAGAAGCTCTGTCATGACATCTGGATGTTGCTTTCAAAGGTTTCCAGCTGTGTTTGCAGATTGAAACTTTAGCTTGGTCAGATAACGTAGACAACTTCTGTGCTTCTAAGCAGTTTCGTGGTTTGTAAAATCATTTTAGCCACAGAATCAGCTTTTCTGCCAGCAACTTAACCAAATTTAGTGCAATCCAATGGGAAGGTCTTTTATCAAATAGTCAAAACAACAATTTCATACTTCGCTAAGAGCTAAAAAGCAGGCCTATAAAATATAGAAAAGCAATGCCCCAGAAATTATTTCTTACCTGGTAAAATATATTTGATGCTATTTCTAGGGTCATAGACTGTTAAACCTTCTCAGAGGCTAAAAGGTCATTTTCTTTTGATGACACAAGTTTATAATAAGGGGCATTAAATTTTCTAAGGACTATTTTTTAAGAATACCATGGGGTATTCAGTCATGTGCTTTAGTGTTTCTAAAATATCTCAGATCATTGTTCCTAAATTTAATTTATAATACAGTGACCCTCCAGCAGGAGTGAAAACAAGTAGAAAAATTTTGAACAGTACTAATTAAGGGAATTAATCAAGGGAATGAGGGGATATTAGGCATGAAGCTATGAAATTTTACTATGTTAGTGTGTCATATCACAGTTGGAAAGCACAGTACCAGATCATAATTTTAAATTTTATTGATGTTCTTTGTTGCCTATAGCATGAAAGCTGTAATTTTAAGTCTTGTTTATTCAAACCCTAGTTTGGTGGAGTTTTGCTAAAATACATGATTATGTTAATTTGTTAATGCTTTTTTCACCTTATATGACTCTTCGTTTGACTGTCCAAGGCAAATGATGGTTGTTCCAGTATTTCCCAAAGAAACATCTTAAAGAATAATTACTAATTAAGCAACTTTAATTTATTGAATTCATAAGCCAGCAGTACGCACTATCAAAAATGCAGTAGAAATATATATCAGATGGGAAGTTTTCAACTGCAAATAATAGAAAAATTAAGTGTTAAAAACTGTGTGAGCATACATTTAGTTTTGTTAAAAGAAGTCTCCCAACAAGACAGTAGGAGTGTTGACACTAACTAATAAATATCGTCAGGGATCAAGTTCCATTCTTTGTTCCATTTTACCACCCTCACCCTCATTTGTAAACTAGGTACAGCAGCCCTACGTACCACATCCTCACACAAACTATCTTAAGACAGAAAAACAAAAGGGTCATACTATCTTTGCACATTTCTTTTTGTTGAGAAAGAAAACCTATCCAGAAATATTTTCTTTTTGCAGATTTTCTTACTGGTTCTATTGACCAGGATTGCATCACATGCACATGCACCAGCTATAAGGGAAGCTAGGAAGGAATGGATCCCTAGAGAGAAAGGGTAGTTTCCATCACCTGAATTGTGAATTTGCAGTTGGGTGTGGTGGGGGGAAGGAAAAATGCCAAGGTTAAGTAAGCAATATCTGTCTCAAAGGACTAACCTTTTAAAAACTCTCAATAATAACTATGTTTTTTGCTCATTTAATATTTATGAAATATTTTCAAGCAAGTCATCTCAATCCTTAAAATAAACATGTCTAATATAAATATTATATCCATTTCCATTTTTATATATGAGAACTCTCAGTGTCCCAACAGATAATTTTGAGCCAGAGAACACAATTTATGTGTTCTTATGTACAGCAGTACAAGTATATAACAGCTCAGGGTAAAGGGATATTAGGGTATTTATGTTCAGTGTGTTGAAATAAATATATATAGTACTGGAGCAACTGATTGCTGAGGAAGATGATTTTCGCAGAAAGATACAGGATGAACTTGGAAGGGAAGAAAAGGACTGAGCCAGAAAGACTAACAACAGGCTGATCAGAAGCCAACTTTTTATAATCCCTGACTTAAAAAAAAAAAAGGTTAAGGAAATGAATGAGCCCATGGTAACTAAATTGAAGGAAATGATAATGCAAAAATATTTAAGAAGGAAAAAAAGAGGTATGATTAGATAGAATAGATTGAAGAAAGACAAAACTTAAAAAAAAAAAAAAACAGTTTATCCTATTCTGTAATAGAGCCATGACAATATCACAGAAAAGTCACCACTGAAACAGACTAATTTGGAAATATCAGACAGTGTCAAGTTTGAGATAAATTTGGAGATGAGTGAAGTTCAGTTATAAACACTATAAACAAACATGGAAATCAAGTAGAAGTGAAGTCAAGAGTAAAGCTCTTTGGGCATTGTCTATAAAGCTAGTATTCTTTAGAAGGATATAAGGTAAGAGTGTAAGCATGACATAAATATGGCAGAGGACACACTCATGTTGAAAAGCCTTTGTGCTATGTAGCTGTGTCTCTCTCAGTGCTAATTTAAAGTTGTCAAAATCTGTATCTGATCAGTTTAATTTAATCAAATGTAGGGATCTAAAAGAAAAAATGAGTAAATATCAGATAACTTTCAGGTTTTTTAAAGAAAGAGCGCTGTACAGGCACCTAGCATTTTCCCCATCCTATACTCTGCTCCCGCTGCATTAGCCTTCTTTCTCTTCCCTGAAACTCCACATTTGTTGCACTTGCTTTTGCACTTGCTTTTTTCCTGCCTGAATTCTCTGCTTGAATCCCAGCATTGCTTTCTAGCTGTGTGGCTTTAGAGAAGTTATTTAACATCTGGGTGCCTCATTCTCTAAATTTGTAAAGGACACCATATATATCTATATAGATATATCTATATATATCATCTACCTTAGAGATTATTAGCATTACATGAATTAATACACAAAAATTTCTCAAAGAGGCATCTACACATACATGAGATCAAAGAATTCTCTGACATTAGCTTATGGTGCAGTGGTTCAGCCCTGGATCAAGATAACAAAATTTTAGAAAAAATCAACTCTGAGAGAGCCTCAAATTGGTCTCTCTTGTCAATATAGTATGATAGTTTGAGGTCAAACCTTCCCTGCTTCTACCCACACCCACACAACCCCAAACAGTTCTTCCCAATTATTGTCTCATCTGAGACTAGCTAGGCTGGAATGGATTCCTCCCATGACAGAAACCACACAAAACTCCAGAGCCCAAGGCAATACTCTGCCTCCCTTGTCAGTGTTCTTCCTTGTTACCAGCGACTTATGTCTATTTCTATGCTTCACTTGCCCTGCTCATTCAGTTTCTGCACACCACCTAGTTCTTGTGAAACCATTTCCCATTTTGGTGTCCAAGGCAGCCTGGTCAGCAACTGGTTTGCACAGTTGCTGCTTAACTTTGAGCATCATCTCTTTTGTGTGACCTGTTTCCAACATCAATACCTAGATGAACCCTCCTTGGGATTACTTCATGGATTTCAGACATTATCTTCTGCTTTGATGACAGGTTTTTGGTCTAAGTCCAAATCATAACTCTATTTATTTCTTATATCAATGGTGTTCAGTTCTTGAAAGTCATTTTTTTGTTCATTGTTTTCCTCATCATGTATCTGTGTATGTTTAACTGACTCCATCCCCTTTTTATGAAGTGTAAGTGGAAACTAGTGTACAGAAGATAAATTTACTGCTCTACTTAAATCTGAGGAGATGATGGGGGGGTGGTTTGTGATTTCATTTCTCTCTTTCCCATAGTAAATTCTTCTGATATTCCCAACTATTAAGGGAAAAGTTGGCAAAGCCTAGCTCTCTCACAAGTATTTTAAATATGGTAATTTGTTCAGTTAATATACATAGTACAGCAAAATTATTCATATTTTTTCAAAGTGCTTTCAAGTACACTATCTCATTTAGTTTCTTCAAATGCCCTACTCATTTATTCATTAAGTGAATATTTAGTGAGCTCCTGATACATGTCAGACATCATTCTAGAAGCTGGCTGTATAGAATTGAGGCCTTCATGAGTCAGGAATGGAGGCTTGACAGACAATGTAATTGTGGTTCACCGGAGTTACATAACTCACCCAATTTCATACAGCAAGTGTGCTGCAGAACCAGAAATACAAATGTTCCTTCTAAAGTCTCCTTTTATCCTCTTTGTGCTATAGCTATAATACAAAGCCTTTCAAATTCACAAGTAATTTACATTTGCATTATTAGCTCTTTTTGAAGTGAATTGACATTACAGATACCCTTATATGGCTGTAAATAGTTCTATAATTTAGGATAAATTGAATCAACAGCTTAGCATGATCCTAAGTAAATACTCATATTTACATATATGCATTATAAAGGTTGTAATAACACTGAAGCAACCAAAGACAAAAATCAAATTTGAAAATTAGATTTTATTTCTTTTTATTTTTTAAAGATTTTATTTATTTGCCAGAGAGAGAGCTAGAGCAAGAGAGAGCATGAGCACAAGCACGGGAATCAGCAGGTAGAGGGAGAAGCAGACTCCCTGCTGAGCAGGGAGCCAGATGTGAGACTCAGTCCCAGGACCCTGGGATCATGACCTGAGCCGAAGGCAGATGCTTAACCAACTGAGCCACCCAGGCATCCCCAAAATTAGATTTTATAAATGAAGCTTTAGAATAGCATTTTTCAAAATAACTCATTATCTGTTGTTATAGATAGCCACCATTCTGTCTTTAGCTAGAAATGATCTATACATAATAGTTACACATTTTTATTACAGCATTATTAGTAGTAAAATGAAATAAAATAAATGGTCATCAATAATAAAATGGTTAATCAAATTATGACAGAACCACATCATGGAATAGCATTCAACCCTTAAAAAAGGAATTAGATCTATACTACTTAAAAATGGTGAGATTACTAGAATGCTAGCACCTTTCCCTCACTTCCTTTCCCTTTTTTCCCCAAACTTTTGATTTTGAACTCATTTTAGAATTACAGAAAAATTATAAAATAATGCAGCATAATTTTCATATATGCCTCACTCAGCTTTCCCTAATGTTAATATCTTACTTTACCACGGTACAATTATCAAAGGCAAGAAATGAACATTGGTACAATAGTATTAACTAAGCCAGGGATAAGCAAACTTCTGTAAAGAACAAGATAATAACTAGAGGCTTTTCAGACCATACCATCTGTGTGGCAACCACTCAACCTAGACATTGAGCAGTGAAAGCAGCCACAGACAATATCCAAGTGAATGAATGTGGCTATGTTCCAATAAAACTTTATTTACAAAGACACAACAAGGCAGTTGACCCCTGAACTAAAGACCTTATTTAACTTCAAGTTTTTCCTTTATTATATTTTTTCCATTCTAGGATACTATCCAGAATCCTACAATGCATTTATGTGTTTATTTTTAAACTCCTGCTGTCAGTAAAAGTTTCTTAGTCTTCCCTTTCCTTTAAAGTTTTAAAGAATGTTGATTAGTTGTTTTTGTCAAATGTCCCGCAATTTGCACTTATTTGATGTTTTCTCATTACTATGGTGCTCACACAGGGGTGATTTTCTATTTCCTTCATTCTTTCTACGCTTACTAATTGGAATTCTACTACAAAGAAGAGTTGTTTCTTCTCATTTATTTACTTGATTATTTGTATCAGAATTGATTCATGGATATTTTATTCTATGGTTTATAGTTCAGTGATATTCTGATTTATTTTATTACTCAGGTTGTTTAGGTTGGCTTCTGTGTTTTTTCAACAAGCTCCATTTTTGCAAACCCTAATCTGGACTTAGAATTGAACTCTTTTCCAAGGAGCCTTGGTTTCTTTTATTAGAGAATGGTATATAGAAACCAAGAGCTGGGCACTAAGTGTTCTCATTGCTATTGGTGTACCATGACTTCTAAGTCTCTTAGTAGACAATGCTAGGAAATAAATGTATAAATACTAACTCACACAAGCATGCCATGCTGATTTATTGATTTCAATCCAAAACCAGAGAACTCATTTTAGCTCTTCCTTTTTGGTATTTGTAACTTATTGTCTACTGTTGTGGGACTGGTTCTTATCATCTATACTATATTTGTATATTTGTCCAACCTGGCACACATATAAAATGGTTAAAAATTGCTAACACCTTTGTGAGAAACATTTATTAAATAGATTACATTATTTATTAATAATTACTCTTGTCTTTAGCTTTACAGTATCCAGACAATGCAACGTTTTTTAAGGTTATTTAGGTTAGTTCTTTATATCCCACTACTTCTAGTGCAGTTATGCTATTCATTTTAAACACAATTAAGGTTCATTTGTTAGTGTTTATACTCACACTCCATGTGACCCCCACATCCTAGTTGGTTTTAAATATTATTTTGATCTGTGAAGATTGTGTGGAATATTTTTTTAAGATTTTATTTATTTATTTGAGAGAGCGAGCACAAGTGGGGGCGGGTAGAGGGAAAGGGAGAAGCAGACTGCCCACTGAGCAGGAAGCCCAAGGCAGGGCTTGATCCCAGGACCCCAAGATCATGACCCGAGCCAAAAGCAGATGCTTAACTGAGCCACCCAGGCATCCTGACTGTGTCAATATTAATACATTTGTAAGAATTGTAGCTACTTAAAACGATATATTCAAAAAGTGCCATTTCCTCTTCATCCCTGCTACCTATTCCTATCCTACCTTCCTTCTACTCTTTACCCACCTACATCTTGTAGGTATCCAGTTTTTAGGTTTCATGCTTATCCTTTGTATTTATTTTGTAAAAATGTGCATGTCATGTGTATTTTAATATATATACTTCTACCTTACATTAAGAATAGCATGCCAGAGATGGAGGGTAAGATGGCAGCAGAGTAGGAGGAGCCTAAGCTCACTCTCCCCCAGTAATACAATTAGATAACTATCAAATCATCCTAAACACTCCAGATATTGATGTGAAGACTGGTAGAACAAACTAACGGTAGAAAAGAGGCCACATCAAAGAGGGTAGGAAGTATGCAGACACAGTTTGGGAGAGAAACAGATCTTGGATGCTTTAGTGGGGAGGGAGCCATGGTTATGGATAAGGGCAAGATATAAAGTAGCACAGAGGGAAGTACACAGGGAAGAAAAATCCCCATAACAAATTTACTTGGAAAGCAAGAGGGGCCAAACTTTGTGAATTCTTGCAACCATCAGGGCTTAAAACCTGGAATTTAAAAATCAGTGGGCTTGGCTTAGGGTAAGTCTGGAGGTCATTGGGGCTGCTCTGGGAGAAAAGGAAGGGCAAACAGCCTGTGGACATACAGGCATCTGAAGACTGCCTGAGGCACACAGTGAAGAGGTCATTTTCTCACCTTGGAACATGTCATAGAGAGGCAGAAGTTAGAGAAAGACCACTCCAGGAACTAAGGAACTGGCCAGTGCCATTTCTCTCTGTGATCCATCATCATAAACAAAGGACCACCTGTAGGAACCAGCACACTGCCAATACTTGCTACCTAACTTGCTTACAGCAAGCCCTGCCCACCCCCCCCGCCCACCCCCCCCACTTAGGTGGAACTGCCCTTTCCAGTCACCCTTGCCTTAGTCCCCGTGCAGTGGGCCTCCTTCCCTGGGAGACCAGGCTAAACCCCTACCACAGACCCCTGTCTCCTGACCTGGGAGTCCTACAGGGCCTCAGTTCTGGCAATGCTAGTGACCGGTCTCATTTCATAAGCAGACCAGAGCACACCTACTTAAAACTCACCACATTCAGGCCAGGGACCAAACAGTGCCCACAACAGGTAAACAGAGCTTCTGCAGATGACTGGCCTGAAGGATAAAGCAGCCAGGACACAACAGCAGAACACATTCAACACATTTTGGAGACACTCCCTGAAGCACCAGGCCTTGGGAAACAGGGGACACTACATGGCAGGGCACTACAGGACCTCTTCTTCATAAAACCATTACCCTCAAGAACGGGAGACATAGCTGACTTTCCTAACACACAGAGGCAAGCACAGAAACCTGGACAAAATAAGAAGATAGAGGAATCTGTCCTAAATGAAAGAACAGGACAAGGCCACCACAAGAGACCTAAGTGAAACAGATATAATTAACATGTCTGAGAGAGAATATAAAGTAATGATCAAAAAGATACTCACTGGACTTGAAAAGAGTGGAATGCATCAGTGAGACCTTTAATATAAAGATACAGAATAACATAGCAGAGATAAAGACCTCAATAAACAAAATAGAAACATGCTTGATGAAAGAAACAGTGGGACGAAAGAAACAGAGGAATGAATTAATGACCTATAACAAAAAGTAATGGAAAGTAATCAAGCTAAACAAAACAGAGAAAAAAGAATGATGAAAAAAGAGAGTAGATTTAAGGAACTCAGTGACCCCATCAAACATAATAACATTTTCATTAGAGGAGTCCCAGATTAAAAAGAGATAGAAAAGGGGGCAGAAAATTTATTTGAAGTAATACCTGAAAACTTCCCTAATCTGGGGAAGGAAATAGATATACAGATCCAGGAAGCACAGTGGAACCCCAACAAAATCAACAAAAGCAGATCCACACCCACTCAAACATATTATAATTAAAATGGCAAGACATAGTGATAAAAGGGGAAAAAAAACCAAAACATTTAAAGCAGCAAGACAAAAGAAGACAGTTGCCTGTAAGGGAAACTCTGTAATGCTCTCTGAAGATTTTTCAGCAGAAACTTTCCAAGCCAGCAAGACTGGCATAATATATTCAAAGTACTGATTGGGGAAACCCTGCAGTCAAGAATACTCTATCCAGCAAGGCTATCATTCAGAACAGAAGGAGAGATAGGGTTTCCCAGACAAACAAAAACTAAAGGAGTTCATGACCAATAAACCAGCCCTGCAAGAAATATTAATGGGGATCTTTGAGTGGAAAGAAAAGATAAAAAATGACAGTATAAATGTAGGAAACACAAAAGCAGTAAAAATAAATATTTCTGTAAAAAAAATCAGCCAAGTAAGTCACAAAATAAAAGGATGTAAAATGATACCATAAACCTAAAATGTGGGAGAAGACTTAAATGACTTAAATGACCATCAAAAGAATATAGACTGCAATATAAAGAAGAGGTTATACACAAATCTAATGGTAACCACAAATCAAAAACCACTAATAAATATGCAAAGAATAAAGAGAAAGAAATCCAAATATATCACTAAGGAAAATCAGCAAACTATGGAAGAGAAAAATACAAGAAAGGATCAAAGAAAATATTTAGAAACAACCACAAACAATAGCAAAATAGAAATACATATCTATCAATAATTACTTTGACTGTAAATGAACTAAATGCTCCAATCAAAAGACATAGTTGACATGGATAAAGAAACAAGACCCTTCTATATGCTGCCTACAAGAGTCTTAGTTCAGACTTAAAGCCACCTACAGACTGAACATGAAGAGATGGAAAATATTTATCATGCAAATTGATGTCAAAAGAAAGCCAGAGTAGCAATACTTATATTGGACAAAATAGACTTTAAAACAAAGATGATAACAAGAGACAAAGAAGGACACTAATAATAAAGGGGACAATCCAAGAGGAAGATAAAACAATTAAAAATATTTATACACCAATGCAGCTGCACCCAAATACATAAAACACTTAATAAAATAAACAAACTGATAATAATAAAATAATAGTAGGGGACTTTGACATCTTACTTACATTAATAGACTGATCATCTCAACAGAAAATCAACCAGAAAACTATGGCTTTGAATGACACACTGGAACAGATAAACTTAATAGATATATTCAGAACATTCCATCCTGAAATAGAAGAATACACATTCTTTTCAAGTGTACAAAAAACATTCTCCAAATCACATATTAGCCCATAAAACAAGCCTCAACAAATTCAAGAATATCAAAGTTATATCATGCAATATACAGGCCTACTTCAAGAAGCAAGACAAATCTCAAATAAACAATCTAAATTTACACTTAAAGGAGCTAGAAAAAGAACAAACAAAACCTAAAACCAACAGAAGAAATAAAATAATAAAGATTAGAGCTGAAATTAATGATATAGAAACTAAAAAAAAAAAAAAAGAAAAGGTCAATTAAACCAGGAGCTGGTTCTTTGAAAAAAAAAAAATCAATAAAATTGATAAACCTCCAGCCAGACTTATGAAAAGAAAAAGGACTTAAATAAATAAAATCACAATTGTGGGAGGAGAAACAATTGTCAACACCACAGAAATACAAGCAATTATAAGAGAATATTGTGAAAAACTATATGTCAAAAAACTGGACAACCTAGAAGAAATGGATAAATTGCTCAAACATATAACCTACCAAAACCAAAACAGGAAGAAATAGAAAATTTGAATAGACTGATAACCAGCGAAGAAATTGAATCAGTAATCAAAAAACTCCAAATAAAAGTTCAGGACCAGATGGCTTCACAAGTGAATTCTACCAAACATTTAATGAAGAGTGGATACCTATTCTCAAATTGTTCCAAAAATATAGTAGAGGAAAACTTCCAGATTGATTCAATGAGACCAGCATTACCCTGATACCAAAACTAGATAAAGAACCACTATGAAAGAGAACTACAGACTACTATCTCTGATAATACAGATGCAAAAGTCCTCAACAAAATACTAGCAAACTGAATCCAACAATACATTAAAAAGATTATTCACCATAAACAAATGGGATTTATTCCTGGGTTGAGCGTGGGGTTTAATATTCACAAATAAATCAACATGATACATCACATCAATAAGAAAGAAAGGATAAGAACCATATGATCCTTTCATTAGATGCAGAAAAAGCATTTGACAAAGTTCAACACCTATTTATGATAAACACACTCAATAAAGTTTAGAGGGAACATACCTCAACATAAAAAGGCCACATATGAAAAATCCACAGCTAACATCATCCTTAATGGGGAAAAAAATTGAGAGATTTTTCCCTAAGGTCAGGAACAAGACAAGAATGTCCGTTCTCCTTAATCTTATTCAACATAGTAATAGAAGTCCTAGCCACAGCAATTAGACAACATAAAGAAATAGAAGGCTTTCAAATTGGTAAGGAAGAAGTAAAATTTTCACTATTGCAGATGACATGATATTCTACATGGAAAATCTGAATGAATCCACCAAAAAACCTGCTAGAACTGATATACAAATTCAATAAAGTCACAGCATACAAAATCAATGCATTTCTATACACAAATAATGAAGCAGCAGAAAGAGAAATTAGGAAAACAACACCATTTATAATTGCAACAGAAATAATAAGATACCTAGGAATAAACCTAGCCAAAAAAGTAAGAGACCTCTTCTCTGAAAACTATAAAACACTGATGAAAGAGATTGAAGATGACACAAGGAAATGAAAATACATTCCATGTTCACGAATTAGAAGACCAATACTGTTAAAATGTCTATACTACACAAAACAGTCTACACATTTAACACAATCCCTATCAAAATACCAACAGCATTTTTCAAGGAATCCTAAAATTTGTATGGAACCACAAAATATCCCAAATTGCGAAAGCAATCTTGAAAAAGAAAAGCAAAGCTGGATATATCACAATTCTGGACTTTAAGTTATGTTACAAAGCTGTAGTAATCAAGTCAGTATGGTAGTGGCATAAAAAATAGACACAGAGATCAACGGAACAGAATGAAAAGCCCAGAAATAAACCCACAACTATCTTCAGTAAAGCAGGAAAGAATATGCAGTGAGAAAAAGACAGTCACTTCAGCAAATGGTGTTGGGAAAACTGGAGAGCAACATGAAAAAAGAAAGAAACTGAATCACTTTCTTTCACTATATACAAAAATAAATTCAAAATGTATTAAAGACCCAGTGTGAGACCTGAAATTATAAAAATCCTTGAAAAGAGCACACACAGTAATTTCTTTGACATCGGCTATAGCAACTTTTTTCTAGGTAGGTCCCCTGAAGCAAGGGAAACAGAAGCAAAAATAAACTATTGGGACTATATCAAAATAAAAACACAGCAAAGTAAATAACAAAATTAAAAGGCAACTCTATCCCATCAGAGAAGATTTTTGCAAATGACATATCTGATAATGGGTTAGTATCCAAAATATATAAATAACTTGTAAAGCTCAACACCAAGAGAACAAACAATCCAATTAAAAAATAGGTAGAAGATCTGAGTAGGCATTTCTCCAAGGAAGACATCCAAATGGCAATAGACACATAAAAAGATGTTCATCACTTACCATCAGGGAAATGCAAATCAAAAGTACAATGAGATGATTACCTCACACCTGTCAGGTGTGGCTGACAGTATGGCTCAGATCAACAACACAAGAAAGAACAAATGTTGGTAAGGATGTGGAGAAAAAGGAACACTCATGCACTGTTGGTCAGAATGCAAACTGGTGCAGCCACTGTGAAGGACAGTATGAAGGTTCCCCCCCAAAATTAAAAATAGAACTACCCTATGATCCAGCAATCATGCTACTGGGTATTTATCCAAAGAATACAAAAAATACTAATTCAAAGGGATACATGCACCCTATGCTTATAGCAGCATTATTTGCATTAGCCAAGTTATAGAAGCAGGCCAAGTGTCCAGTGATTGATGAATGGGTAAAAAAAAAAAAAAAAAAGATGTGAGATATATATGATGAAATATTATCCAGTCATAAAAAAGAATGAAAACTTGCCATACACAGTGGCATGAACAGAGTACATTGCTAAGCAAAATAAGTCAAAGACAAATACCATATGATTTCACTTATATGTGGAATTTAAGGAACAAAACAAACAAATGACCAAAGCTATAAAGGGGGGCTAGGAAAATGGGAGAGGGAGAGAGTGGAAGAGGGAGAGAGAGGGGGAGGAGGAAAGGGGGAGGGGAGAGAGAGAGAGAGATATCAAGAAATCAAGAAACAGACTCCTAATTATAGAGAACAAACTGACCAAACTGATGGTTACCAGAGGGGAGGTGGGTGGGGGGGGGATGGATGAAATAGGTGATGGGGATTAAGGAGTGCACTTGTCATGATAAACACCAGGTGATGTAGGTAATCTTTGAATGACTATTTTATATACTGAAACAAATACTGTATGTTAACTGGAATTAAAATAAAACACTAAAAAAATAGAATATCAAAGATTGTCTCCTGTATTCTAATAGCCATATTTAAAAAAAGAATCATTTTGACACAGAATTAGGTGATGCATTCAGTGTGGAAACGGTCTTGAAAATGTGAGGTTATCTTCTTATGGAAGGAAAAATTTCTGATGGAAAGAGACCTAGGCACAGAAACAATCTTAAGCTTTGATGAAAATTCTGGGGTAAGCACAGCAATAAAGAGATAAGCAAAAGATACAATTCAAGAAAGAAAAAAAGGTCTAAACATATATTAAAAGATTCTGAAATCAATCTCACATATGCATTTTGAAACACTGAGATATTTTTTGTCCTTTAACTAGTAATATGGAAAAGGAAAGATTGATATTGTCCAGTAATAGAAAAATATGTGGAAATTATAATTTACTATTAGTGGAATTTCACTTTGGTACAATATATTTGGTTTGAAATTTAAATTTCTACCAAATTATAAAGTATACAAATGCATTGATTAGGCAATTTCACTATAGCAAGTCAGTTTTAACAATATGTTATATATGTTAACGAAAAGGGGGATGTTCATTTCATCTTTAATTTCAAAATATTTAAAACATAAATGCTCATAAAATAAGGTTTGCATAATGCCAGCCCTATACTGTATTATGCAACAGGTAAAAATTGAGATAAGTCTATACATACTAACCTGTAAAAGTATTCAAGATGTGCTTTTAATTTTTTTAAATTATGCAATGATTTAAATTCTAAAACAACAGTGATATAATATATATGGGTAATACATGTTTTTAAAAGTTTTTTTAATGTCTAGAAATACATACATGTATGCATACATACAGTGATTACAGTAACAGACAAAATGTGAACTGGTATGGAAGACTAATTTTAATTTTTTTATATATATACTGCCATATTTTTTTCTTTAAACTAGCTTATATTAATGTATATGCTGTGTAATTTCATATAAAGGATCTGTATCAGTAGGATAGTTCTGACCAAGAAAGTTTACGCCTGGAAGAAGTATGGACAGAGTGATGGGGAAAGTATCAGACAGGTAATATAGTGTGATCTAAAAGATCAGGGAGAGGTAGCAAAAAGTGGAGTGTTGTTTCAGGATGATCAGGGGACACTAGGGTGAATTTTAACACTGGGGTAAAAAGTCAGAATTCCTGGCAGACTTGGTCCAGGGATTTGGAGGTGCATCTGTGCTAATTTCATTTGAGCTTTATGTGAGACTATTAAATTACCATGAAGAAGAAGAGCAAGGTAGTCACCATGCATTTAACTGATCTAAACTCTGAAGATGCATTGTGTCCTGAACTTGCTCTACTGACTCTGTCATAGTGAATGCTCTCCTTTATTCTGATCCCAGATGGAAAAGTGTCCTACTTCTTCTAAAGTGAAAAAATCCTTTCTTTTTTTCCCCTCTGAATTAAAACATATGAAAACAATTCTAGTTGCTTTCACAAGACAGGGAAGCTCATGAGAAGATAAAGCAAGTGGGAGGCAAATCTCATGTAACATAGTAGCAGGAAAACGTGCAGATGCAAGTTGATCTATGCACTGAGACAGGACTCCAGGAAGAATAACCTGCCTGAGACCTTAGAAAGTTTTATATAGCATAAGGTAAGAGGAAATGTGGTATTGTAATATAGACTCAGCCATAAAAAAAAGATGAAATCTCACCACTTGTGACAACATGGATGAACTGTTATATGATAAGTGAAATAGCCAGAGAAAGAGAAATACCATATGATTTCACTGATATATGGAATCTAAAAAACAAAAATAAACAGAAACAGACCCATAAATATAGAGAACTGGTGATTGCCACAGCAGAGGGTGTTGGGGGTTTGGGCAAAATAGGTGAATATGATTAAGATGTACAGCCTTCCAGTCATAAAATAAATAAGTCATGGGGGATGTAATGTACAGTATAGGGAATATAGTCAATAATATTGTAACAACTTAATATGGTGACAGATGGTAACTAGATTTCTTGTGAGGATCATTTCATAATGCATAAAAATATTTAATCACTATGATGTACACCTGAAACTAATAAAATATTGTATGCCAATTATACTTAAAAAAAAAAAGACTTCAGTTCTACCACTTTGAAGACAAGTTGTAGACCCAAAGCTCCTAAAGACTATTTTCATCCTCTGAAAATAGGGTAATTTGTTTCATACTCTCAAAGTTAACCTATACTTTCCTCTACCTCTTCTTTTCCTTTCCATAGTTTTACCCCCTTTTTGACTGAGGGGTTGTACACATTCTATAGTGCTATATTTAGCTGTCTTCTCCATGCATGTAGGATTCTTGTTAGTGGAAAATTATTCACTCACTTAGGAGATTGGCCAGGTAGTCACTATTTACCCTCTGAGTGCTTTCGGTACCTGTTTAGCCTAAGGTGTTACATGGTTTCCATAGTGGGCTATGAGGCTAGTTGAGGACACCATAGTCTTCATATTTTAGGTAACTTGGCCTTATAAACTTGAATTTCCATCAATTTATAGTTTAGGGTTTAATCTGGGTTGGAGTTCTGATAAAAGGGATCACCATATAATTTAACACCTTGCCAGAGTGCAGGACGTATAAAAAATAGACATAAATTTATATTATGAAACGTTTTGTCATTCTAGGTCTCCATTTTTGTTTGATATTTCTGAAAAAATATATAGAGAGAAGAACTCTGAAGGAATATGCTGTAGATAGGTTCTTATGAAAATAATGCAAAATAAAAAGAGGATGCATCCAGTTGAAAATGAAAGTAGATGTGGAAATTTTATGGCTAGATAAATCTTAAGTGATTAAAGGTTTTATTTAAGCTAAATAAGGTTAAGAGTTTTCCTCTTAAAACATAAAATTAACCTTATCCTGACTTACAAGAAACTCTCTCCAATGAACAGGACAAATACTATGCTTGGCCTGAAAAACACTTCAAAACAGATGACTTCTTTTTGATTTGAAAGTCTTTTCAGAAAAGCACTCTAAAATGAGATTTTCTTAAGAAGAGATCATAAAAATAGACATTGGGGAGGGTATGTGCTATGGTGAGCACTGTGAATTGTGTAAGACTGTTGAATCACAGACCTGTACCTCTGAAACAAATAATACATTATATGTTAGAAGAAGAAGAAAGAAGAAAGAAGAAAGAAGAAGAAGGAGGAGGAGGAGGGGGGAGGAGGGGGAGGGGG